>NC_033802.1:55987062-55996742 GCF_001876935.1 Asparagus officinalis
AGATACCTTTCTGAGGCATTTTTATCAAATCAAAAAATGCAAAGAACAAATATACAGAAAATAAATTGCTATTTGTTCAAAGTTTACATTCAATTGACATAAGCGAACATCATCAAATCATAAGACACCACTAAGAAACATTCAGCTTTAGTAATAATTTTCCCATATAGGAAAAAGTGTTCCTAAGGTGACGTCTTTGATAATCATCTAAGAAATCGGCCTAAAATCACATGATTGGGCAACATTGTGGATGATCCGCTCTGTTGAACTTGATCTACATATTCTAAAACCCCAACACACTAAGTTTGGGGTGAACCAATCGTCGTTTGACCCTCTGTTGAGCCATGTGAAAAGTTCAATTCATCCGAAACCGTTAAAATTGATACGAGTGGATGAAGGGTCAAATGACGACGGATTCACCCCAAACTTGGTGTGTTAGGGTTTTAGAATATGTAGATCAAGTTCAACGGAACGGATCATCCACAATGTAGCTCAACCATGTGATTTTAAACCGCGCCCTTAGATGCAGAGACATAAAATAACTTTAGATACCGACATACATAAATAAAACATAGGGTGTGTTTGGTTAAAGTGTAACGGAACAAAAAATGCACAATTTACAGCCTAGAGTTCGTTCTCCTGGTGTTAGAACACTCCTTAATTTGAATGTCAACTACTCTTATATATCGCCTATTTTGTTTCTGCAACAATATTTTCAGTATTGCAACAAGGTCCAGCTAAATATGCATGCTAAAATTTTGATGTATCCAATTAGTCCTGGACGAACACAATCATACATACATAGTAGGCCAAAAAAAAGATAAAAAAAAAAATAAAAGAAAAAAAGAGAGAAAATCTTGTCACTGCCATTTGTTTCTGAAGCAAATTGAATGATGCAAAAAGACGTGTTAGTTACACCGATGAACTATTTTGTCATTACTCAAAGAAAAGATTTCTATTAACACTAACTTGATATCTTTACCACATCAACTAATCCTTACATTAAACCATGAGTATATTTCCATGGAAATCCTATTTTAATAATTGATCAGGTTGGGAACCAGTAACTTCAATAATATAGTATGTATGTTATGTAAAACTTGAAATAGGACATCTCTTTTCTTTTCCTTTTAGAGCCTGTTTGGTTCGAAAAAATTGGGTTGAAAACATGTGGAAAACTACTGACACTGTTTTCTTATGTCAGATTAACCAAAAATAATTCCTATTTTGCTGTTTGATACCCTAGAAAAGTTTTGGGAAACTTTTCCAAAAACGTCAAAAAACATCATAAAAAATGGAAAACCCAATTCTGAGTTTTTTACGTGAATTAAATTGGGTGGAAAACACATAAAGAAAATTTTAAAAAATGAGGCGATGCTTTTTAGCATTTCCTACTCCTTTGGTTTACACCATTCGAATGATGATTTCCAAAGCACCAAACCGAGGAATAGAAATATATGGCTTTTCTTAAAATGTTCATTTCCTTTTTTCAAGTTTGATCCAAAGTATGGATTTATGATAGAGAGGTTTCCCCCTTCCTTTTTTTTTTGCGAAACAAACCAAAAAAAGGGGGGGCCCAATAAATGAATAAAAATCTCAAAAAACAATTTTTTGCATTGGAATCCTTTTCCTATATTACTTGGAAATGAACAAAACAGGCCCTCATACTAAACCCTAAAGTCATCTTCCCAAAGGTTTACAATACAGGCTTTGTTGTTTGTTGCTGCTTTTATCTTCCTGCGTATTCTCTCTTAATTTACTCCTTGCTACATTACAGTAAATATCAACCTTAGATCGAAGCATAAATCCCCAAAGGCACCTCAACAATAATAACCAATTGGTCCAATTCATTATCTAGGTGTCTTCTTCATAGACATTGTAGAATATAAGTACTCTTCGGAAAGTTTAAGACCACGCGCTAATCACTAAATTGCATATAACCATCCTCATCTTTACTTACAATAGCACTTATCACTCTTCAACTTGGTTATCTGCATTTTTCACCCTCAATTCGTGGAGCGGGAGGTCGTCTGCATTTTATCCTTCTCAAAGCACCAACTCCAGGTGGCTAAGTGCATACATATGAGTTGAGCTTGATAAAGGCCACTGAGAGCATAGAAGAGGGGAGTTATCTGCAATATCTACAATCTACCGTTTGATCCAAAAGAATGGCAATCAACGAGGCTAAACATGAACACTACAATCCTGGTAAGATAACATGGTTGTGTTTTAAAGAACCAGGAATCTTAGATGAACCTTAGTTAATTATTTCAACATCAACTTTCACAGACTTCAGTGTTCTATCAGATAAGAGATAACCAACATCCATGATGCAAATTGCATATGTTCAACATATGGAGAAGAATTTGTAAATTCAGCATTCAACTGGCATTTGAAAACAACATCAAACCATATGAATCCGCGAAGAGAAGCATTCAAGAAGTAACAATCATTCTTCCATCAACGAATATTCTAATTAAGTCCATAATGAAAATTAAAGAAATCTAACATGATTGGTTAGGCCTATGATATGATCCTAATATAAATGATAATTGCATCCCTTCTTTAAATTGGCATTCAAGAACAACATAAAACTAACTCACCATGAGAAGTAGTCAACGTTAGCAATCATAATACTTCATGTCCAAAACAAAAATTAAAGCTCTAACATGATGGTCAACACGTGACATGATCCTACTTCTGATTGTGCTAAGATCCCTCTTCTTGGATGGCTCTGCAGCCAATGCATTCAGTGTTTTGGGACGGAAACATTTCCAAATGGCAGAGACAACACGCGGGTATGCCATGCCTTTATGTATGCATGTATATGTATGCAAATCCTTTGAGGATAAAGATCATTATGAACAGTGTGGTGCCACTTGCCATCTTGTATACAGTTATAGACAAGGAGCTTATATAACTTTCAGATGCACGCACATAGATACAAATCGCTTCCTATTATAAAGAGACTAATATTCCGAAGCACGCGATGCGCGCATGACACAGAACCTGAGGCCTGAGGGAGTGATGTAGTCAAATTGTCAAAGGAACGGACAGTTTGCTCGTTTCTATTTGGATTTTTCCAGGTTTTAGGGAATTTCTGGATTTCTCAGTGTGTGAGGACTGGTAAGGTTCCTATTGTTAGGGAAACCTGCGGGAGAGTTGTAGTTGAATTCTTAAGGGAAGGGATACTTTGTTCCTTTTTTTTGGATTTCCCAAGTTCTAGGGCATTTCTGTTGATTTTTCCATGCATGAGGGCATTTTTCCTAATTTTCTCAAGTGTGAGGGCATTTTCCTTTTTACAGAATATGAGGGAATTTCTAGAAATTTACAAATGAAGCTCGCAAACCAAAAGGGGGGCTTCTTTTAAATGAAGGATACATGGACCCATATTGCAAACTGCATATACTAAAAAAAACTTAAAGTGAGAATAAATAAATATATAAAACCAAAATGCACCTCATGCAAAGATTTAGCAACCACTTCAAGCTGACATACATTCAACATAGCAATCATTTATTTTCCCATCAACAAATTAAACTCATCAAAGTCCAAAACATAACGTAAAGAAATCTAACATGACGGTCAGACCTGTGACATGATCCTACTTCTGGCGTTGCTTAGCTCCGTGCTTCTTCGACGGCACAACTTGTGGCTTCGGATTGCGTTCAGCCTCGCTTGGATCCAACCAAACCAAGGGGTGGCGATTGAAGAACGGCCAACTGGGGAGTGTAACCAACGCGGTCAAGATGATTCCACCGGCGTATATAAAAAGCATCATTTGGAACGATCCGACAGCATAGCCAACAGCAAAGGCCATGGCCGCAAATGCAATGAGCATGATCTCCATGGTCTTCTCCGAGAGCTTCTGACCTTGCCAATCCATCTAAATATATAGGGCACAAGAGTAATGGTAAGTAACCCGAGTTCGAAACTTCTGCACTGAACAGCCAACAAAAAAGTGTAAACTTACAGGCTTATAATCTAATATTGGAACTGATATATTTGCGTGCAGGCGCGATCCAATTGCTCAAGGCTAAACTTTCACAGCAAACAGGCAAAATAAACCATGAATTTTTGCACCGACCTAAACAAAAGTGCAAATTTTGTTCAATGTTATAGGACAATCTTAGTTCTGAATTAATTTGAAAAATCGAAACGAGAATTAACCCACATATCGAGGGAACTGAGGAACCCAAAAGGTAATAATCCAGCTCATAAACCCTAAAATCTCAAACTTGGTTCGAAAAGGAAGTGTTTAATCACAAAATTCTGCACAATGTCTAGTCCAATTGAAGAAAAGCTCGATCAAACACGGATCAGGGCATTAGAATGAAATCAACGCCCTAAACCCCCAAAAAAAGACTCAAATTTAATCGATAAAATTCGTAAAAAGAACACTCAAAAAGGAAATACTACCGGATCCGAGGAGATCACGACTTCGCGAGTACGGAAACGGCGACAAAAGGGAAATGCTCAAAGAAACGAAACGATCAGTGAAATCGACGCATACTCACGGAAGTTGAATGTTTACTAAAAGGGACCCCCAGCAAATAGATTTTGCAGAAGTGCGAGTTTACTACTGGCAGAAAAGCCCTAACGTAAGGTATAGAACAAATTTTCACTGTAGACCCAAAACAATTTTTAATTATCAAAATCGACCCATTTTTTTTAATTACCAAAATCGACATGTTTTATGCCACGTAAGCTTAATCACATTTCCTAATTAGTCAGGGTTGTCAACCCCGACTGTTTAGGAGTTGTTAAACCCCAATTAGAAGCATTAAACTCAATTTTAATGCCCTAAACAGTCGGGGTTGGCAACCCCGACTAATTAGGAAATATGATTAAGCTTACGTGGCATAAAGTGGGTCGATTTTGGTAATTAAAAAAATGGGTCGATTTTAGTAATTAAAAGTTAGTTTGGGTCTACAGTGAAAATTTGTTCTAAGGTATATTTAAAATGCTGTCTGGAGTTCAAGCGAGACTGGGCTTTAATCTAGGCAGCCCAGGCCCATTAGCTTGTCACAACTCAAGAGTATCGATTAGGGGTGGATAGAGTCCGGATACATGTATTTATCTACTTAACAATTACAGATATAGATACAATTATAAACATGTCTCAGTAAGAAAAATTTATATTCATATCTGTAAAGAATTAGAAACAGCTACGGATATGCATGCTGATATATAAGCGGATATATATGCGGACACAAAATGGATATGAGAAAACTAGAGAATATTGCAAAAGATTTAGATTAAAAAGCTAAAATTATATATATTGATCATCAAAATTAATCTCTATTGGCACATGGACCCGCCCAGTTGAGTAGGTGGATCACCTGGTTCGGTTTATATAGGATAATTAAGCGGGTATTATGAATAAGGTAGAACTCTAATTGAATTAGGGTTTGTAACTCTATTCCTTGTATAAACACATGTTGTTATGGTGTTTTCAGTCGTCAAAGTACGGCCCTTTCCCAGCAACGGACATGTGTTCCCCTACATACACCGTTCAAATCGAATTGATGGTTAGGACCACCACGAATCCCGACTTAGCCGACTCGACGAGTCGACATCTCTTTAGATTACGAGCCCACTCGACCAGTTGTTCGACACCTTGCAGGGTCGACTCGAAAGGCGTTCCTTCTTGACACCCCTCGCTATAAGCCAAAGGATGTCTTCAACCTCAAGCCTCCCCTGCTGATAGCACGTCGGCGTCACATTAAATGCTTGACAGGCGTTATCATTCCTCTAGCCTCGATAGTCTTCATGACTCATCGGACCATGTCGGCACCGCCATGCCCCAGTCACTTCACATTGAATACTGAGGTGACCTCACCTCCACTCATCGACCGACACCTATAAAGAAGGTACTGACGTAGCCTCCGTCCCATACTCGTTTGCCGCCATCCTGTACTTGACCGAGATTATCATTCTATCCTTTTTTCCATCACTATAAATAAATGTACTATTCCAAATACCAAAGCAAGCAATATCTGAGAATTCCATTGCACTACATTTGAGAACTCACATGATTCATCACTTTCCCACTCAAGTCCATCAATTGACTTGATCGTCAGAGGAACAACGGGGGAACTAGTCCCCGTCATCTCACGAATTGCTATTTTGTGCAGGCTAAAGCTACTCAACTTTAAATTAGATATTCAGAGAAGTTAGCGGACCACTGATCAATCTCACCCTCATTATATTATATTTGTGATTATTAACATCAATAGTTTGGCGCCCACCGTGGGGTCTTATTTTTTTTCATGCAAGTATGTCTGGTTCTGAGTATAGGGCTGATCAGTCTCACCCTGAAGGACCACACTAGAGCTATGTTAGTCAAGCTCAGCTTGAATCTTAATCTCTCCAATAGCAACTCGCTACCTTCACCAGTGAGCTCCTTAGCCGGTTCCACAACCGCAGCAAGCTACTTTCGCTGTCCCCCCGCCTTCTGAAGACTTGCGATCGGAGACTCACCCTCCTTCTAGAACACAACAAATAGTCTCGCCTCAGACTCCTCATGCTGCTGCCAAGCAGCGAAGGGATCACGTCGAGTACACGACCCCACCATCGCATCGGTCGATTCACCCAGAGGAACCTTGTCGACGTCTCTTCCCTGATCCTAAAGTCATCGGTGAGAATCCTGGCCTTGGTCACCCCTGGAGATCACACTAGGGGAACAGTCTCTAAGACTCTCCTCTACCACCATGCCTCTCCGACCCCCTCTGCTATCGTAGGGGCCTCTAGTTATGATTAGGCGTACAGACTGGTCGCAAAAGCCATCAGGGGGAACACCCCCCTTTCCGATGATCTCATTAACGCCCCATGTGAGAAGTTCAAGATGCCTCATGTGGAGAAGTATAAGGGCGAAGGAGACCCCTCCGAGCATGTCCAGAACTATTATGATGTAATGAGCATGCTCCAAGCATCAGAAGCGGTTATTGCCAATGCTTCCCCAACACTGTCAGGGAGCACCAAGCTCTGGTGGAACACCCTCGAGAAGAAGTCTATCAGCAGCTTCCAGCAACTCAGCTGAAAGTTCATCCACCACTTCTCGGCTGACACCAAACAGAAGCTTCCCCCTCATGTGTTAATCCAGATGAGGCAAGAGCCTGGAGAAAGCCTTTGAGCCTACTTCAAGAGGTTCCAGGAGAAGAGACTGGAGGTTAATGACCCAGGGAGTGCGGTTTCTATATCCGCTCTTGTGCCCGGCTTGCAAAACAATGAAGTGGCCGACTCGCTTGCCAAGAATCTGGTCACCAATTATGAACAGCTAATGGCCAAAGCTTATGGGTATATGGACATGAGGATACCCGAGTTTATAAGGCAGCAGTCAAGGACATAGAGACCTCCACAGCCACGACCTTAGCAGCAGCAACAGCAACAACAGAAGCACTAGCACCACCCGCACCATCGACACCTGACGGAATACCAGTGTCGGAACTGACACCAGAGTCGACGAGAGCCCTCCCAGCAAGCCAGGAGTGGCCAAGAGACCCCTCGAGTGTCGGATCCCACTCAAATTGATCTGAAAGGAGGGACCGATAGAGGGACCCGGCGCCAAGGCCCGCTCTCACAGTCCTCAACACCTCCCTTGCAAAAGCTCTCGCCATGGTCCTGAAATTACCCTAGAGGGGGGTGAATAGGATAATCGAAAAATAAATGTGTAATTAATGAAATTCAATCCAACACAAGACACAAATTTAAACTATGATAATAAATAAGAGAGTGAGTTAGAGAATAGTTATCCAAATTGGCATGGCGATATGTTCACGAGGTTCGGTCCATACGACCTACGTCCCTGACCACCTCTCCCGATGGTAATCCACTAATCACACCCGGTTTGGAAGCCGGAACTTCTTCACAACGATCTCCCCTGAGATCTCATAATCCACACAATGATCTCCTCGAGATCAAGCTCTCCACACAATATAATAAGATAGAAAAATCTCTCTTACAGTAATCCTATAGCAAGGATTAAGAGATGACAATTGAAGCTTGGGGTTGTGGGTTTTGAAAGTGCAAAATCAAAATTGAGAAGGATGAGAGTTTAAGCTCAAAACACACAAAAACACAAAATCAAAGATTTTTTTCTTGCTTGCTTAGTTACTGAACAAATGGGGGCTGGAAGATATTTATAGGCACTTGAAACAATAGCCCAAACCCCAAAAAACCTCAAAACTAACAAAATCTCTAAAATTTCGAACTCTGGAAATTTGACCGTTATAGTACTTTCGGTCGACCGATAGACTATGTTCGGTCGACCGACAATATGACCGTTGGCAGTCTAAAACGTTACAAGCTTATTCGGTCGACCGACAATGTTGTATCGGTCGACTGAACCCACTCCATCGGTCGACCGAACATTGTGTGTCGGTCGACTGATGACCGATTTTCTGTAGGGTCTGTAAATAGACCCTCTGGTCGGTCGACCGACTGGTATGAACCGGTCGACCGAAACTGATACATTTCCAGACACCTGATTTTTTATGAAAATCTGACTTTGTAAATTCAAATAAAAATAACAAATAAACTCTAAAATAGTAAAATTTTGGGGAATGATTATAAACATGAAAACAAACATGTTTGAGAAGAAATTTTTGAAATTTTATTTACCGTTTGTAAAAACACACTATTTTGTAAAATGGTTAAAAACACAAGTGTGTGTGAATGATCCCCAATCGCTTCAAAAGTAATCTACTTAAATTATTGCCTACATTATGACCTAGAGAGAAAATAAAAATGCAAATACCGCTCACGAATGATACATAAGTCTTGAGCCTTGATATTTGCTAAATTGTTGATGAAGCTCCTTTTGTATATATATTGTACTTGAAAGCTCTTCTTCATCAACTTATCTCCACCTCCATGGATATTATCGTTGTGGCGCAAAACTCACTATTTTGTAAAATGGTTAAAAACACAAGTGTGTGTGAATGATCCCCAATCGCTTCAAAAGTAATCTACTTAAATTCTTGCCTACATTATGACCTAGAGAGAATAAAAATGCAAATACCGCTCACGAATGATACATAAGTCTTGAGCCTTGATGTTTGGTAAATTGTTGATGAAGCTCCTTTTGTATATATATTGTACTTGAAAGCTCTTCTTCATCAACTTATCTCCACCTCCATGGATATTATCGTTATGGTGCAAAAAACCATCCAACCTCCAATAGTGGCACTAAATTTCTTGATAAAATACATCCTGCGTTATATCACTCAACAAGCAATTAGTATTAGTAATGGGGTTTGTAAATCATCATCAAAACAAGAGACCTAATAATCTCCCCCTTATTGATGATGACAAACCACCATTATAAAGGAGCATAAATAAAATAAACTTATACTTATAGATAGTTGCTCCCCCTATCTATAAGGTTCTCACCCTATCTATGTGAACAAAGAATAGGAGATCTTTCTCCCCCTTTGTCTACATCAAAATGGGGTATAAAAGTAATATACATGTTGGAAAACCCACAAGATACTTCTCTAAGTGTTGGCCTATCCGTGTCATATTCCTCAAGTGTTTGGATTTACGACCTCTCCCTAGGCTTTACTACCTACCCACTCCTCTTGGAATTGACCTCGGTCTCTCCTAACCACTGATAATCACATTTTAATTACAATTTTATACCCTCATTATCTATTTTATATGAATAAATATATCACTAA
>NC_033802.1:55997742-56012554 GCF_001876935.1 Asparagus officinalis
TATACCTATATATATATATACATATATACAGTGTATATATATATATATGTTCGAGGATCCTGTCTACTATTCTTAAACTTGGGGTGTTGCCTTGTTTATCGGATATTTAATTGCAGTGATCTTGATTTCCCCTGTACTTGTAAGATGACATTTGTGGCATGGGTTTAGATCAGCCCAGCAGGGCATGTACAGGAATAGGACATGTATATCTTTCTATGCACAGTCCTCGTGTTGGACTATAATCCATTTCAAGTCCTCGTGTTGGACTATAACCCTTTAGAGTCCTCGTGTTGAACTATAATCCATTTTAATCATGTTTTAAACTTTTGCTAAACCTTGAGCATGTTATGTAATCAAGTTGGGTACATGATATATTGTATTAGGCTGGGACAAGATAGCTACCTAAGTTGTACATGACACCTATTGTAGCTTTTTCATGTTTACACTTTATTGGTAGAGATGGGTATGTATTCTTTTCTTTATTTATTTCTTATGACCAACCTCGGGTTTAATATTTAGGGATCTACAATTTGAGATACAAGGTATATACATGAGGGTTTCCTTGTTTGGATTATTTCGCTCGACGTACCTATGCTCGTGTTGTATTTCCCTAAGTACTAAAACCCATAAATGTTTGTGTAAATGATTTATATTATTATGTATTAACTGTATTTTCATATACAACGAGCCCTATCCCTTGGGGTTGGTTGTGATGTTGCTCGCTAGCGCTTTGACGCTCGTTGTCCCTCCCCCTTTCAAGTAATGAGCCAGGAGCCCGGAGAGTCGCAGGTTGATGGCGATGTACTTTAGTTTCAGCCGTCTATTTAGTTATATTTCCTTTTGAGCTCCAATGTAGATTTTTGTGTAGACATGTGAGAGTTTTATTCTAGAAGTTGTAAAGGCAATGTGCCTTATTTCCTCTTGTCAGACATTTTGTATTTGAGACTTGTTGAGAACTCCAGTTCATTTATTTCAGACATTTACTTGTATTCTAGTATATTAGATGATGAGATGTTAATTTGATCGCTATTATTTCATCAACTGATTCATGTATAACCTCTTACTTGCTTTGTACTACACCTGTTGTTGATTCCACTAGAGAGATAGTAATTGTGATGGTGAAACATGTTAATGCACGGTGTGGTGCATGGCAGGTTTGACATTTCTAGTTTCACCTCAGACTGCAGCCTTGAGTGAACCCAGGGGCGTCACATTTGGTATCAGAGCTCTAGTTCCAGTATCCTTAGGATCATCCTGTGTCGAGTCCTGGAGCTAGGTTAGAGTTTCTTAGGATTCATGTGTAGAGTCCGCTAAGGATTTCCTAGTATGAGTGAGGACGATATATGCGTATTCTCAAAATTTTGAGAAATTTTTTTTTATGACAACTATTTTTGGTTAAAGTATATGTGTGAATACTATGTGATGCGAAAATCATATTGTGATGAACTACGTATATACGTCTACTTTGACTCATGAACCTTATTTTTCTTATGATCAGAGAGATGGCAGGACGTGGGAGACCCCACACTCGAAGGGCTGCTCAGGCAGAGCCCCAGCAGGCCCCACCTGAGCCGCAGCAGGCTCCACCCGAGCAGGAGCAGGCACCACCAGACCGCAGCAGGCTCCACCCGAGCAGGAGCAGGCACCACCAGAGCCGCAACAGGCTCCTCAGTATTTGGTGGATATCATGGCTCCCCTTATTGCCAGGATGACAGCCATTGAAGAGTTAGTAATGACTCATATAGCACCACAGACACCACCACAACCGGTAGCTCAGCAGCAGGGGATACCAGCCGTCCCGATCAGAGAGAGAGACCCAGAGGTAGCACCTGCAGCTATTCCACTAGCGGTACCAGATAGAGCCACGGATCAGGAAGCTTGGCTTCGTATAGTAGAGATGTATCAGAAGATGAGGGCACCCGAGTTCTAGGGGTCACCAGACCCTCTTGCAGCACACAAGTGGAAGGAAGATGAGGGCACCCGAGTTCTAGGGGTCACCAGACCCTCTTGCAGCACACAAGTGGAAGGAGGATGTGATCAATATACTTGACATACTTAGTGTAGATTCGGTTCAGAAGCAGAGGTTGACATCCTACAGTCTGAAGAGAGATGCCGGGAGATGGTACCGATTACAGTTTACTCCAGAGCAGAGGATGACCCTCACATGGGAGGATTTCATCTACTTCTTTGATGGGCAGTATATTTCTTCTACAGCCCGGACTGGGAAGGAGCTTGAGTTGTCCCGGATGACTCAGGGGGACATGACAGTGGCAGATTATGAGAGCCGGTTTATGATGTTGCTGCATTTCACGGGTATGTGGCAGACAGGAGAGCGTCAATCTCAGATGTTCTTAGCAGGGCTACGCCCTAATCTTCGCCGGTACCTCGTCTCGAGGAGGTTCTATTCAGTTAGGAAGGTAGCTGAGGCCGCCACCTCACAGGAGATTAAGACTACTATGTTCCTAAAGGACAAGGAAGGGAAGACCAAGGCAGGGCAGAGCGGGGATAAGGGTAAGAACAAGAGACCTTTGATAGGGCATCAGCATCAGCAGCAGCAGGGCCCTCATAAGAAGGGATACCATCAGGATCAGAGAGCGCATCAGCAGCGCAAGTTCCAGGGATCTTGTTTTAACTGCCACAAGGTTGGGCATAAGGCATCAGAGTGTCGTAGTGCACCAGCAGGAGCTCAGCAGGGCAGGGGCCCGAATCACCAGCAGCAGCGATAGCAGGGCAGAGGTCAGGGTCAGCAGCCCAGGCTTGAGACACCGCCAGCGACGCAGAGGGCAGAGGGACAGGTTCAAGTAGTCCAGGAGGCTCCCCAGGGGCAGATTGTCCTATATTCTCCAGCATTAGTAGCAGAGCAGTCTTCAGCCACAGGCAGAGTATATGAAGTGGTTCCCCGTGATCATGGTGCCAGCGGAGCAGTTGTGGAGGGTACGTTCCTTGTAAATTCCTTTCCTGTCCGTATTCTTTTCGATTCGGGAGCTTCGCATTCTTTCATCTCCCATGCATTTATGGCTAGACTCCAGCTCGTAGCTCAGCCTCTAGACACCCCTTTATCAGTCTCCACCCCTTTAGGTGAGGTATCGCTTCTGGAGAGCGTTTGTAGGAGGTGTACCGTCAGTTTAGACGAGTCGGAGTTCATAGTCGATCTGATAGTTTTGCATATGTCCGAGTTTGATGTCATTTTGGGTATGGATTGGTTGTCGTCCTACCATATTAGTATTGACTGTTTTACAAAGACAGTTAGATTGCGAGCGTCCGATGGGTCCGAGATGATTGTGACCACTTCTCAGGGCAATCGCTTTGCGGAGTCATTTCTGGCGTTCATCGATGAGGTGATGCTGCGGGATCAGAGTTCTGATTTGTTAGAGACTCGAGTTGTCTCAGATTATCAGGATGTCTTTCAGGACATACCTGGGTTACCTCCTGTGAGAGAGGTTGAGTTTTGTATTGAGTTGCAGCCGGGCACAGCCCCGATATCCCACGCACCCTATCGCATGGTGCCAGCTGAGATGAGAGAGTTCAGACCCAGTTGGACGAGTTGTTAGCTCAGGATTTTATTCGTCGGAGTCATTCTCCATGGGGCGCGCCAGTCCTCTTCATGAAGAAGAAGGACGGTAGTATGAGATTATGTATAGATTATCGGGAGTTGAACAAGGTCACCATCCGGAATAGGTACCCACTGCCTAGGATTGATGACTTGTTCGACCAGTTGTAGGGAGCGTGATTTTTCTCGAAGATTGATCTTCGTTCTGGCTATCATCAGTTGCGGGTTCGGGAGATGGATATCCCCAAGACCGCTTTCCTCACGCGCTATGGATCTTTCGAGTTCTTGGTTATGCCATTTGGGTTGACCAATGCCCCCGCGGTCTTCATGGACTTGATGAACCGGGTTTTTCTTCCATTCTTAGATCAGTTCGTGATTGTTTTCATCGACGACATCCTCATTTATTCGAGATCGGAGGCAGATCATGAACAGCACATCCGTTTAGCTTTGCAGACCCTACGGGAGCACCAGTTATATGCCAAGTTCAGCAAGTGCGAGTTTTGGCTTTCAGAAGTCAGATTTCTCGGTCACATTATCAGTAGAGAGGGCATATCAGTAGACCCAGCCAAGATTACGGTAGTGCTTGATTAGGAGCCACTAAAGACAGTGACAGAGATTCACAGCTTTTTGGGATTAGCAGGCTACTACAGGAAGTTCATCCAGGACTTCTCGAAGATTTTGACACCACTTACACGCCTTACGAAGAAGGGTGTACAGTTTATTTGGAGCACAGAATGCCAGAAGGCCTTTGATATCTTGAAGACTAAGTTGACCTCAGCACCAGTTTTAACTATCCCGAGCAACGACAGGACATTCGTCGTCTACACAGATGCATCATTAGCAGGATTAGGAGGTGTCCTTATGCAGACTCAGAGAGTAGTAGCTTATATCTCACGGCAGTTGAGAGTGCATGAGCAGAACTATCCCACTCATGACTTGGAGCTAGCAGCAGTGGTATTTGTACTGAAGTCATGGAGGCACTACTTGTATGGAGTGCAGTTCGAGCTGTTTACAGACCACCAGAGTCTAAAATATCTTTTCTCTCAGAAGGAACTCAACCAGAGGCAGCGGAGGTGGATTGAGTTTATCAAGGACTACGATTTTGTGATTCAGTATCACCCGGGGAAGGCGAACGTCGTAGCAGATGCTTTGAGTAGGAAGCGTCGACATCAGATTGCGGCTTTGAGGTGCTCATTGCACCGAGACCTTCTCGCTCTTAGCCAGTTTGTTTTTAGACCTGAGTTTGGTGGCACTAGTGTATTTTTGGGAGCCATATCAGTGGAACCAACTTGGAGCGGCAGAGTTGTTAGAGCTCAGTTGGAGGATTCTTGGATTCAAATCCGTAAGGAGGAGATTTCCAAAGAACCTAAGGCCGATTGGACCATTAGAGCAGATGGAGGTCTACGGATGAAGGGTAGATTGGTTATGCCAGCCAGTGCAGAGCTGAAGAGGGAATTGTTTGATGAGGCACACCGTACTCGATACACAGTACATCCAGGGACCACAAAGATGTACAAGGACCTGAAGAGGCACTTTTGGTGGAGTGATATGCGCAGAGAGATTTCAGAATATGTGGCGAAGTGTTTTACCTGTCAGCAGGTGAAGGCAGAGAAATATGGGTATGCTTGGTACCAAGCACACAAAGTTGTGCTTCGTAGTGAGGTGTCAAATCCCCCTCCACTCATTCAAATGTGGGAACAAATTCACATGGGTAGTGAGTGGATGGGGATGTGACACATCACTACCAAGCATACTCATATTTCTTCAGTGGAACCAACTTGGAGCGGCAGAGTTGTTAGAGCTCAGTTGGAGGATTCTTGGATTCAAATCCGTAAGGAGGAGATTTCCAAAGAGCCTAAGGCTGATTGGACCATTGGAGCAGATGGAGGTCTACGGATGAAGGGTAGATTGGTTATGCCAGCCAGTGCAGAGCTGAAGAGGGAGTTGTTTGATGAGGAACACCGTACTCGGTACACAGTACATCCAGGGACCACAAAGATGTACAAGGACCTGAAGAGGCACTTTTGGTGGAGTGGTATGCGCAGGGAGATTTCAGAGTATGTGGCGAAGTGTTTTACCTGCCAGCAGGTAAAGGCGGAGCACCAGAGACCAGCAGGCACACTTCAGCCGTTGCCTATCCCAGAATGGAAGTGGGCGGACATTTCTATGGACTTTATTGTAGGGTTGCCCAAGTCGAAGAAGGGGAATGATTCAGTTTGGGTCATTGTGGACCGGTTGACGAAGTCAGCACATTTTATCCCAGTAAGGACTACTTATACAGCTGAGGCGTATGCGAGGATCTTCATTCGGGAGATAGTTCGACTTCACGGGGTCCCGGACACGATCGTGTCGGATCGAGGATCGGTTTTCACTTTGCATTTTTGGAGGAGTTTTCAGGACTCGTTTGGCAGCAAGCTATCTTATAGCAGTGTATTCCACCCACAGACAGATGGTCAGACGGAGAGGGTGAACCAAGTGTTGGAGGACATGTTGCGATCATGTGTCATTGATTTCCAAGGCAGCTGGGAGGATCATATCCCACTGATAGAGTTCGCTTATAACAACAGTTATCAAGCGACTATCGGTATGGCTCCGTATGAGGCACTGTATGGGAGACCCTGTAGATCACCAATATGTTGGGCAGAGCCGGAGGATAGTTTGATACTTGGACCAGAGCTTGTGAGGCAAACTACCGAGAATGTAGCATTGATCAGAGAGCGGATTCTAGCCGCTCAGAGCCGGCAGAAGAGTTATGCAGATAAGAGGCGAAGACCCCTAGAGTTTCAGATTGGGGATTTGGTTATGCTGAAGGTATCGCCTATGAAAGGCGTACAGCGATTCAGGAGGCGAGGGAAGCTTGCACCGAGATACATCGGATTTTGGAGCGCATTGGAGCTGTGTCATACAGACTAGATCTTCCAGCTTCTATGTCTAGTATACACAATGTATTCCATATTTCTATGCTCAAGAAGCACTTGCATGATGAGGAGCGGCAGCGAGTGTTGGATGCACCGGAGATTGAGCTTCGGGATGATTTATCGACTATTGAGATCCCAGTGTCCATACTTGCTAGAGAAGTCAAGAGACTCAGGAACAAGGTGATTCCATTGGTGAAAGTTCAATGGAATAGAGGTGGAGTTGAGGAAGCTTCTTGGGAGCGCGAGGAGGACATGCGACGTGACTACCCACACTTGTTCGAGCAGGTAAAACTAATTAAAGTATTTATTATATGACTTCTTACTTGTATATTTATATCTATATATGTTGATACTTATATTTAACACTAGAATGAGGGTATTTTTACTTAATTCTTAATCTTACGGAACACATGGTATATACATGGGGGGTTCCTTGTTTGGATTTTTCGCCCGACGCACTAGTTCCGTTAGATTTAGGGTTAAGTAAGAATATTATCATTTTAGATCGTTAAGTATGAATGTCACTATGTGCTAACTAGCATTCATTATTGCGAAATGTATATGTGTGCGGGTTAGATTAGACCCTTGTCATGTTTTTCAAGTATCTTTATGAGTTAGATGTGATTTCCTAAATTTCAAGGACGAAATTCTTTTAAGGGGGGAAGAATGTAAGACCTCGTAGATTTTTGAGCATGTATATGTACATCAGTAATGAGGTTGAGTGTGCAAGATTTCAAATCATATGCAGCAGAGTCATAGTATGTAGTTTCTAGTCCATGAGTCGACCCATGACTTTCATGAGTCGACTCACGAAATCGAGTCCTGTTGTTATTTAGTCTATGCTGAGTCGACTCATTATATCATGAGTCGACCCATGAGTCATGAGTCGACCCATGACTGTCATGAGTCGACTCATCGGGGTTTTTCTGGTTTTCTGGGTCGGGTTTGTTTGGGTTTCGGGTCGGGTTTTACCCACTCATATATATTTCCCTCTACCCGAAAACACTCTATTCATGAAAACCCAGATCTGGAATTTTATTTAAAGAATAGAAACATGAGTCTTATATTGTTTAAATGCTTTCTTTCATGTATAGGAGTTAAATGTTAGATTTAACCTACAAGAAAATCGTTTCTCATAATAAATATGTTTTTCTCACTGTATTATAGTCGAGAATCGATGGCTATAGAAGTGTAGATCAGTAAAATGGAAGTGTGGATCGTGTTGAACGAGTTACAGTTGTGAGAAATGCTTTGTACATCCCGTGAGTCGACTCACGGCTCATCATGAGTCGACTCATCAGGTTGAGTCGACCTATGACTGTCATGAGTCGACTCACGAAGTCTAGTTGTGATGCCTTTTTTGCTTCTGCTGAGTCGACTCGTCAGTATACGAGTCGACCCATGACTGTCATGAGTCGACTCACGAAGTCATTTCCTGCTTTTAAATGTGTTCTGCTGAGTCGACTCATAATTGAGCACGAGTCGACTCATCGCAGCACTTTCTTTCTGTTTCGTTCGTGCTTCTGTTTAAATCATCTGCTGGGTATATATATAAGTATATATGTATACAGTGTTTACATATTCAAGGGTACTATCTATCACGTTTGGACTTGAGGAGTGCCTTGTTTATTGAGTATTTATTTATAGTGAATATGATTTTACCTACACATGTGAGATGATCTTTCGGACACAAGTTTAAGTCAGTACAGTAGGGTATGTACGGGAATAAGACATGCATACTTTCTTATACGCAGTCCTCGTGCTGGACTATAATCCATTAAAGTCCTCGTGTTGGACTATAATCTATTAAAGTCCTCGTGTTGGACTATAATTCTCGTGTTGGACTATAATCCATTTTAATCATGTTTTAGACTTTTGCTAAACCTTGAGCATGTTACTTTACCAAGTTGGGTACACGACATATTGTATTTGGCTGGGGCATGATAGCTACCTAGGTTGTACATGACGTCTATTGTAGCTTTGTCATGTTTACACTTTATTGGTAGAGATGGGTATGTATTCTTTTCTTTATTTATTTCTTATGACCAACTTTGGGGTTAATATTTAGGGATCTGCAATTTGAGATACAAGGTATATACATGAGGGTTTCCTTGTTTTGATTATTTCGCTCGACGTACCTATGCTCGTGTTGTATTTCCCTAAGTACTAAAACCCATAAATGTTTGTGTAAATGATTTATATTATTATGTATTAACTGTATTTTCATATACAACGAGCCCTATCCCTTGGGGTTGGTTGTGATGTTGCTCGCTAGCGCTTTGACACTCGTTGTCCCTCCCCCTTTCAGGTAATGAGCCAGGAGCCCGGAGAGTCGCAGGTTAATGGCGATGTACTTTAGTTTCAGCCTTCTATTTAGTTATATTTCCTTTTGAGATCCACTGTAGATTTTTGTGTAGACATGTGAGAGTTTTATTCTAGAAGTTGTAAAGGTAGTGTGCCTTATTTCCTCTTGTCAGAAATTTTGTATTTGAGACTTGTTGAGAACTCCAGTTCATTTATTTCAGACATTTACTTGTATTCTAGTATATTAGATGATGAGATATTAATTTGATCTCTATTATTTCATCAACTGATTCATGTATAACCTCTTACTTGCTTTGTACTACACCTGTTGTTGATTCCACTAGAGAGATAGTAATTATGATGGTGAAACATGTTATTGCACGGTGTGGTGCATGGCAGGTTTGACATTTCTGGTTTCACCTCGGACTGCAGCCTTGCATGAACCCAGGGGCGTCACACCTAAATATCAAACTTCCAATTTATTTCAGAGTTGAAATTTGATTATCTATATGTATTAACAAATATTTTTTCTATACTTCTAGCCTTTCCCCCTTGGATTGGTTGAGATGTTACTCGCTAGCGTTTGACGCTCGTTGTTTCCCCTCTTTCAGATAATGAGCCAGGTGCACAGAGAGCCGTAACTTGATGGAGTTGCTCTAGCAGTTATTTATAGTATTTTATTAGTAGTTTATGTCAGAACTCCACAGTATATGTGTTTATGAACATTTGAGTTATTATTCTAGTTTTGTAAAGGCGATGTGCCTTAATGTTAATTTATTTGATTCTCTATGTCGAGACACTTGTATTCAGCCAAATGTTATTTTTTTTCTCAGAGATTGGTCTATTTCTTCTAGTGGTGTTGATTTCTTCAGAGTTTATTTGTTATTGAGTATTTCTCCTGTATACTTTCTCTTATCTATTTTGTACCTACACTTGTGGTTGATTCTACTAAATAGATAGTAATTATTATGGTAAAACATGTTATTGCACGATGTAGTGCATGGCAGGTTTGACATTCTTAGTTTTACCTTAGACTACGGCCTTGTTGAAACTAGGGGCGCCACAGTTGGTATCAGAGCTCTAGTTCCAGTATCCTTAGGATCATCCTGTGTCGAGTCGTGGAGTTAGAGTAGAGTTTCTTAAGATTTGTATATAGAGCCCGCTAAAAATTTCTAGAATGAGTGAGGACGTTATATACGCGTATTCAAAAATTTCAAATATTTTTTTGTGATATTAAAAGTATTTGAGTGAATGATATATGATACGAATTTCTTATATGTTTTGTTCGAGGACTTATAAACTTTCTTCTATATGCTCAGATGGCCGGACGTGGTAGACCTCGCACCCAGAGAGCTGGTCAAGCAGAGCCGCAGTAGGCTCCACCCGAGCCATAGCAGGCTCCCCAGTAAGATGAGGGCATCGGAGTTTCAGGGACTATCAGATTCTCTTGTAGCACATAAGTGGAAGGAGAATGTAGGTAACATCCTTGAGATACTTAATGTGACATCGGTTCAGAAGCAGAGGCTGGCATCCTACAGTCTCAAAGGGGATGCAGGAAGATAGTATCGGCTTTAGTTTACTCTAGAGCAGAGGATGACCCTCACCTGGGAGAATTTCGTCTACTTTTTTGATGAGCAGTATATCTCTTCCGCGGCACGGGCCGGGAAAGAGCTTGAGTTATCCAGATTATCTCAAGGAGACATGTCAGTAGCAGATTTCGAGAGCAAATTTATGAGCCTACTTCACTTTACGGGCATGTGGTAGACTGGAGAACGCCAGGCACAGATGTTTTTAGCAGGACTTTGCCCTAACCTTCATCGATACCTCGTTTCTAGGAGGTTCTATTCAGTTTGAGAGGTAGCGGATGCTGCCACATCATAGGAGAATGAATCAACTATGTTTCAGAAGGACAAGGAAGGGAATACTAAGGATAAGGGTAAGAATAAGAGATCTTTTTCAGGACCCCAGCAGCAGCAATAGTAGTAAGGCTCTCATAAGAGAAGACCCCAGCAGGATCAGAGAGCGCCTTAGCAGGGCAAGTTCCAGGGCACTTGTTTTAAGTGTCACAAACTTGGCCACAAAGCATCAGAATCAGCTACAGAATCAGCAGCAGAATCGATTTCAGGGCCGAGGTCAGGGCCAGCCGATGAGACTAGAGGCACTACCAGTAGTTACGCAGATTGAGGGATAGGTTCGTGTAGTTCAGGAGGTCCATCAGGGATAGGTAGTTCTATATGCTCCACCTCCAGTAGCAGAGCAACCTTCAGTTACCGGTAGAGTCTATGCGGTAGTCCCTCGTGATCATGGTACGAGCGGGGCCGTAGTGGAGGGTACGTTCCTTGTGAACTCCTTTCCAGCCCATATTCTTTTTGATTCAGAAGCTTCATAATCTTTCATATATTATGCTTTTATGATTAGACTTTAGCTCGTAGCTCAGCCTCTAGCCATTCCTTTGTCAGTTTCCACCCCTCTAGGTAAGATGTCACTCTTGGAGAGCATTTGTAGGAGGTGTGTTATCAGTTTAGACGAGTCTGAGTTTGTTGTTGATCTGATAGTGTTGAGCATGTCAAAGTTCGATGTCATTCTTGGTATGAATTGGCTATCTTCCTACCACGTCAGTATTGACTGTTTTGCGAAAACAGTCAAATTGCAAGCATCCGATGGGTCTGAGTTAGTTGTGACAACCTCTCAGGGGAACCAGTTTGTGGAGTCATTACTGGTGTACATCGAGGAGATGATGCTTCGGGATCAGAGTGCTGATATATGCGAGACTAGTGTTGTCTCAGATTATCAAGATGTCTTTCAGGACATACCTGGGTTGCCTCCTGTGAGAGAGGTTGAGTTCTATATCGAGTTGTAGCCAGGCATAGCCCCGATATCCCGAGCATCCTATCGCATGGCACCTGCTGAGATGAGGGAGCTACAGACCTAGTTGGACGAGTTGTTAGCTCAAGGCTTTATTCGTCGGAGTCATTCTTCATGGGGAGCGCCGGTACTCTTCGTGAAGAAGAAGGATAGTAGTATGCGATTATGTATCGACTACTGTGAGTTGAACAAAGTCACTATCCGGAATAGATATCCTTTGCCTCGGATTGATGACTTGTTTGATCAGCAATAAGAAGTGTAGTATTTTTCAAAGATTGATCTTCGTTCTGGTTATCATCAGTTACGAGTTCGGGAGATGGATATTCCTAAGACTGCCTTTCTGACTCGATATGGGTCCTTCGAGTTTTTGGTCATGCCATTTGGGTTGACCAATGCATCCACGGTTGTTCGCGTGGAAAACCGTTGCTTTCTTCATTAATGAGATAATTGTCATCTTTAGTTACAACTTTATATGAGATGTGGTTTTGCACAGCGCAAAAACCCTCTTTTAAAAGCGGTCAATCCTCACCAAGGAGAATCAAGGCTTTTCCCGATCGCCTCACCAAGGAGAGCAAAATAGGCGTAAAAGAAGATCTAAATTGCCCACAAATTCTCAAAAGAAGAGGGTTAATTTGCAAAATTTCCATAAAGCGTCGGGATCCTCACCAAGGACGAACCGAAGGCCTTTCCGGTTGCTCGCAAGGAGAACAACGGGGCGTAAATGACGTAATTTGCAAATATCTAGAAAAAGAGGACTAATTTCGTAAATTTCGAAAAAGGCCGTCAAAAATTGCTCACAGCATATGAGAGGCAGCGCCATCACCGATGCCGAGCAGGAAAACGACCTCTCGATACTCGCGACATAATGGCCTTACAGAAAAGACATTCAAGATGGTCAGATCTAGAAATAAAAATCACTTTTTTATCCCCTAAAAGGCGAGCTTTGAGGCCCATCAAAATCACTCCCTCAACCGCTCGCTGCGACCCACAAATTCATAAATTGAATTAAGCATAAAAATGCTAAATGATGAGGATTACCTGAGAAAAGCTCGTGGGTATCTAATAAAAATCCAGATCTTGGAAAGGCTCAGGACCACGCGCTCAGAGGGGCTGATGAATTCTAAATATGGAAGCTTTGGAGGGCTCTCTCAGTCAAAGATCAAAGGAAGACTGATCTAATGCATATGAAGTTGTTGAGGAGAACGGATCGCTCGAGCGAAGAGAACAATGTGAAAGAGAACGAGAGAGGGGGCCGGCCCCTAGTAAGGGTTAAAAAACCACTCTTTTGATAATGTTGAACCAAACCCAATGAACCGGACCAGACCAAAGCTTGAAACCGGACCAGACCTAGTTTGAACCAGAATTCAAATGGTGAAGCTGAATCGAGCATCGAAACCACTCTCAATCGACGGAGGGGTTCAGTCCTTGGTTTATTCTTGCCTCTCCACATATTCGCGAAGGATCCAGGAAATTTTTTAAAGCCGAATTACTGCTTTTTTGGCTCCGATTATCAAGCGTTCAGTTCATCTTTGGGCACAGAAATACTCCGAAAAGTATACGAAGTATAAATGCTTCTTAATATCCAATAAGCGTATATGAGTATAAACTATTCGCCTATTTTGGTTGCAGAGTCCTGCGAGAATATTGTTATAAAATATTTCTTAAGGAATACTCAACCACAGTACGCCGGACAACGCTGTTCGCATAAAGACTCGACGCACAATCATGGTCAGCTCAAAGAAGCGACTCAAGTTTTAGAAAATTCCGACAACGGCTCAGACAATAAATGCCAGCACCGGAACTCTTACAGACTTTCGCAAAGCCACCGAAAAGCCTGGAGAATTGAAGGATCCAAGAACAAGAAAGCCATTCGAGTCCCGTTATAAGACTTGAAGGTAGGGCAATTCATATCCGAAAGGTATCCCAGACTCTATCTATAAAAGAACCGAGACTGAATTACTTTGGAGGGCTTCTGTAGCATATAAATTGCTTATAGTCCCCTAGCATAGCCTCGGCACAAACCGACGAGCCAACGAGGCGACGGAGATCGACGGAATCGCACGGAAAGCGACGGAATGACATCCACCCGCGTGAGAGAGAATCAGCTAATGAGTGAGGATCAACGAGCCATCCAACCAAGGGGAAACTCGGAGAATCACGATCGCCTCTCTTCAACAAGATCAATTTCGGACCGACTCAGAAAGTGGATTTGACTGCCAACGAATCAACTTACTGCCAATCGATCAGCCAATAGTAGTCTCAGATCAACCGAAAACACGGAAACGAGACAAGTGGAAACGACGTCGAAAAAGATCGGGAAAACACGCTCGTGGGGGTCGGCCAAACCGAGCCACCCAAGGTGAGCTCGGCCTCAGCCGAGCCACCTTGAGGTGGCTCAGGTGGCCGAGCCACCTCGGGGTGGCTCGGCCAAGGCGCAGCCACCCCGAAAGGTGGCATCGGCATGCCGAGCCACCTCGGTGGCTCGGTGGCCCGAGCACCTTGGGGTGCGCCTCGGCATGAGCCGAGCCCACCCCCAAGGTGGCTAGCACAGTGTCGGCCACCCGCGAGGTGGCCGACAGTGGCCCCGAGTGGCCGACAGTGGCAGCAGGTGCGCCGACGATTCTCGTTTTGCAAGCCACTGTACCTGAGAGCTATAAATAGGCCCAGAGATGTTCATTTTCTGGGAGGTAGGAACTTCAAAGGCCGACTCATGCCGGATTGAAGGTCAACTCAGTTAGCGTTGAGACCAGAAGACTGTGCACACATTCAATCCTGATCCTCAGGCCGACCATCCAGTCAGAAAAGGCCGAGGGATCTCAGAGAGAACGAAGAACAGAATCTGACGATTCTACAACGAGGCCTCACTCTCAGATCTAGCGTGTGGTCGTAATCTCGGAGATTCGAGCGATTATTTCCCCTTGTGGATAATCCTCTCGCTATTATTCCTCTCGTGGAAGTAAATACCCGCAATACTCGTGCGTAGTCATCGACGGATCTAGATCGCGCTGCGGTCCACGGATTAACCCCGGGACGCCAGGCAAAGAACCACCAAAGCGACGACCGCAAAACAGGAGCTCGTGATTGTTCAGCTGGGAGAGTTGTCATTTTTCTTTATTTGC
Source organism: Asparagus officinalis (assembly GCF_001876935.1). NCBI lineage: Eukaryota > Viridiplantae > Streptophyta > Magnoliopsida > Asparagales > Asparagaceae > Asparagus > Asparagus officinalis. The sequence goes on from NC_033802.1 coordinate 56,012,499, forward strand.
TTTGATTTACATTTGTAACCGGATCTATAAAAGACCCGGATCATTTTTGTAACTCG
>NC_033802.1:56013554-56048714 GCF_001876935.1 Asparagus officinalis
GACTTCGTTCTTAGATATTGTTATCACTTATTATTACGTCGTATGTAGTCGGGCCTATAGTGCTTAGTGTGTCTAATCTATCAAATCGATACTATAAGCTAGATACTATATATATATAATATAAGTACTATATATATACTATACTAGGTCATAGTATATAGTATACCTATATATATAGTATATAATTACTAATTATAAAAGTGGGGTGTTCGGTATGTTAAAACATTTCTTTCCAATAATACCCTTCAGAATCATCGATACTGCACTACATAAACACATGCATCTATGACACTGCAACATACTCATTCATATATAACCCCCCAGATTAGAATGGCCCTTAATTATTCAAACCCTTAAAATAATTTCACACCTGGACTATCTATAAAATGTTTGGTATGTTAAAAACATTTCTTCCAAAAATACCCTTTAAAAACACATACATGTATACACGTTAAACAACATGGCAATTCTATACATCAACCGAATACCTCAGTGACCATATATAACCCCCAATTAAATGCATTGATTATGTCGATTAACACCATAAAGATAGATTTCACCCATGACTAAGTTTCTTTTGGTTATATTTTATAAGCCCCTCCCGATAACTACTATTGATCTGCGTTAATTCTCATTAATCTGAGTTGTACTGATCCATATAATTGGAAAAAACGTCACCATGATGATTATAAAAGTGGTGTTTGTATGTTAAAACGATTTTCTTTCCAAATACATACCTCCTTAAACACAACATGCATACTAAACACACCGCATGCACTCTAGTACATATCAACCCATACCTTCGCATAACATATATACCCCCAATAAATTGCATTATTATTCATAAACCCCCTTTTAAAATAACTCACCGATGACTACGTAAAGAAGCTAGGTTCTTTATATTTATTAACCTCCCATTCAACGCATATTATCTGTTATAATTGCTTGCATTATAGTTACTCACTATCATGACAAAGAAGTCCTATCAACCTGCGACTCTCCGTGTGCTGAACTCGCCGCCTGAAAAGAGGAGAAACAACAAGCGTTAAAACGCTAGCGAGATCATCTTTACCACCCCCAAGGAGAAGGGGTAGCAATATATAAGAAAATACTGGTTAGTGCATATAAATATAAAGTCATCAATATTGTGCTAAACAAAAATTGGTATTTAGAGATTCATAACATGAGAATGGGTTCGTCGAGCGAAATAATCCAAACAAGAAAACTCTCATGTCTATACCTCGTATCCCAAATTACAAATAACTAAATATCAATCTTAACTAAGAATAAAAATGCAAGTGCAATTAGTAACTAGGAATTCACAACTGGAGACTGGTATGTCTACCGAAATAATCTAAACAATGAAACCCTCATGTATATACCATATATCTCGAGCTATGAATCACTAACTACTAACTTCAAACCTATATATGAACAATCATCACAAACAGAAATATTACAGCTTCTACCCTTAATCATAATGAAACAATTTGTCACAATCTCAGACTACCCTCAGGTAGCTGGCACCATCATAAGAAAATATTATCCAACTCAAACATTACAAAATACCATGTCATGTATGTCATATATCCAATGTATACCCTACTCATGGGTAAACTACATGGAATCATACTACAATTATATATATGTATGCCTCTCTTTTTGCAATAACGATACTCTTGTAAGGTTCTTACTCAATCGCTCTGCGGCAATAGGTTTTATCTCCCTATTCCGGCTACATGAAATAATGATACTCTTGTATGGTTCGCACAATAACATGTGGGTTCAACTTCCTTACTCAGTCATTCTACGGTACTAGGTTTTATCTCCCTATTCCGGATATGCTTCCAGATGATCGTACAACACTGAATAGGCAAATTAGACCAACCCGGAAAAATACACCGATCACCTTCGAGTATTTGGTACCACCGAGGTCTCATCACGGGAAAAACAACTAAATACTCCTTATGTGGTACAACCGAGGTCTTATTACGGGATAAACAACCACACTGAGTATCCATAACTAATGAGCAATACTTTATCATATGTTAATTCACTTTTATCAACTCAATATGTGTTAAGTATCTCGATAAAGCATGTCAATACAACATAAAATAAGTGTACGTGTACATATCTCGGTGTGCGTGTCAATATCTGGTGCTCACCAATACCTCAGGTGTTTAACAACTCATAAGGATCGTTATGCAACATAACAAAATAGAGAAAATTTCACAAAATCAGAAATCAGGGAAGAAAAACATGCACAGGCCAGATGTGTGATGGGCGGTCGACCGTATATATGCAGCGGTCGACCGCATATATGCGGCGGTCGACCACGATGTGTTTCAAGAGTTGCCCCAGCCTCTGCCTGGCACGCAGTCAACCGCTACTTAGGCGCGGTCAACCGGACCGAATTCCAGAGTTATGTGCAAGTTTTGAATAATTTTGTGTTCGTGCGTATTTTTGTGATTCAAACTTGCATGATTCATGCTGAAACATATGTAGAACATTGTAAACATCAAATCAACTTCTTTGGGAATGATCAAACATGTGAAATATAATTAATTACATAACGAATCATAAATAAACTCTTAAACATGCACGAAACATCGTTACAAAGAAAAATCATTAATATTCAGTTAAAACACATTATTATTTACTCTCTGATCTTAAAACACTTCTGTAATTTCATTCTTAAACTTTTAAACTTGAAAAGATTTGGTCTTTATACATATAATACAAAAAATTTGATTTTTATACACAAATTAGTCAATTTGGCCCGATAAAACTCGTTAGAAACTAATTTAAAATTCTTTAAAACAGGGGAGAGGGATTACTAGAGATGAAACTCTCCTGAGACTTTATGTAAAACGTGAAAGATAGGATTCCAAAGTAGATCTCCAAGTCACAAACCGAAAATCCCGCCTTAAAGACTTTAATCTTTCTCAAAAAAAATTAGGGTTTGTAGAAAAGTTTAGTGGCTGCTAAAATTTCAAAAATATAAAAGAATACTGAAAATCTCATGAACAATGTGTATATATAATAGAGAAAATGAATATGGGCCTCAAATACCCGAAACCAATTCAGATCAGGAAAAATAAAAAATAGGTTCTGCGGTCGACTACGGCGGTCGACCTAGCTACGGTCGATCGCGACGGTCGACCGGACTGGGAATTTCCAATTCCTTAAGATTTTACCCTTGTGCATGTTTTCGACTCGTTCTATTCTCATGTATGAACTTGTTTACACTCAAAATACTTGTTAATGTACTCATACACTATTTAATAATATTTATCTCAATAAATATCCACTTATAATAATAAATCACATATTAATTCAATTTATCAATATTTAACTCAAAATTTTCGGGGTTTTACATTTTATCTCCTCCCGTATAGCTTCCTACCACAAATCAGCCTCTGAATTCTGCTCAGCCTCTCTGAATGTAGTAGGAATCATCTCATCGACACTCTCCATCGGAAGTGCTTAAGCAATGACTATATTTGTATACCTAGTTGACAACCGTATGTCACTCCCGGGTCTCCGAACCACAATCAAATCCTGAACCTAAGCCGTCGATCCCTTCGTTGTGCTCACCTGGCGTCACCTCGGTTGGCACTCTAATGGATACGGTACCATCTGGACACTATGGAGCTGCATCAATCTCCACCACCTGTGAAATCTCCTCTGTCGAAGTGATCTCTACCTGATGAGAGCTAGGAAGCTTCAAGATCGAAGACTCGTCCAAAGTGACGTCTCTACTCAGCACAATCTTCCTATCAAATGGATTCCAAAGGTTGTATCTTTTCACACCATGCTTGAATCTAACAAATATGGTCTTTATAGCTCGAGGTTCTAATTTATCAGTCTTCACATGATAAAATGCAGGGCACCCAAATACCTTGAGTTGATCATAATCGCGTACTGGCTCTCTCGACCACATCTCCATAGGGGTTTTTCCCTCAATCACAGATGAAGGTAGCTTATTAATGTGGTGGCTTGCATATGAAAGTATCTTAGCCCAAAAGATTTTCTCCAAACCACTCTGTGATAACAAACATCGGACCTTCTCAAGTAAAGACCAATTCAACCTCTCGGCCACCCTATTCTGTTACGGTGTATGACTAACTGTGAAGTACCTCTCTATGCCCTCGTCTCGATATAGCTGCTGAAAAGGGTCTGAAGTGTACTTGTTGCCGTTATCGGATCTTAACATCTTGATCTTTCTCCCAGTCTGCAGTTCTAATCTCCTCTTCCACTCCACAAATAACTCTAGGACTTTATTTTCGTGCTTCATGGTATACACCCAACAACGCTTAAAATAGTCATCCACAAAAGTAACGAACCAATGTCGATCACCAAGTGATGCCGTCTTGGTAGGACCCTAAACATCCGTGTGCACGTAGTCCAAGATGTTCGTCATCATGTGTACGGTTGTCCCAAACTTTACCTTTGTTTTCTTGCCAAGAACGCAGTGCTCACAGAAATATATCTTCCAACTCTTGGCTTCCTGCAATAGCCCTTGCTTGCACAGTACTTGCAGTAACTTTTTACCTGTGTATCCCAACCTGTAGTGCCAAAGTTTGCTTGTGTCCATCTCTAAAATAGCTAAAGCTACCTGGCCAATCTCGGTGCTCCCTTTCAGATAATAAAGATTTCTACTACGGACTTCCTTCATCACTACCAAAGATCCCTTAGTAATTTTTGCTACAGCATTCTCAAAAGTTACCTTGAATCACTTTGCCTCCAAAGCTCCAACAAAAATAAGATACTTCTTTAGCTGAGGAACAAATCTCACTTCATTCAACTCATGAATAACTCAATCATGCATCCGAATCCTAACGATACATATCCCACAAATGCCATAAGATTGATTATTTCCTATGACCACAACACCCCCATCGAGTTTCTCGAATAATGCAAACCAATCTCGCTGGGGAGTCACATGATAAGTAGCACCGAAATCTAGCATCCAATCCAATGCATACGCATGGTTCACTTCTAGAGTAATCAATAGAGAAAAGCAGGAATCATCTGAATCGTCGCCTCTAGCGACATTAACCACATTGGCCTTCGGGCCCTTCTTCTTGCTATTCTCCTTCTCTTTGAGCTTCGGACAATCTCTCTTCCAATGTCCTTGTTCTTTGCAGAAAGCACACTGATTCTTCGCTAATTGGTAGTGACCCCTTGACTTTGACCTGCTTTGATTACCACCTCTCGAATAGGACTCATTCCTCTTGTCGACAAGGCCTCTCCTGAAGTGCTAGCTCTAGAAGTCTCTTTGTCCCTCCTCCTCAGATCATAATTTGCTAACGCATTAGTCACTTTACTATAGGTGATGGAAGATCTACCAAATGTATCATACTCCTCATCGGGTAAGGAGCGTAACAAAATAATCGCATTGTAATCATCCGTTATCTTCTCATCAATGTTCGCCAAGTTGGACAACAACTTTGTGTAGTTGTTCACATGATCCGCAAGTGAGGTACCCATAGACATCTGGAATCTGAACAATCTTCGCAGCAAGTGCAAACGGTTCTCAACACTCTTCGTAAGGTACTTATTGTTGAGAATCTCCTACATCTTCATCGCAGACGTCACGCCAATCACATCGTATTTCAACTCTTGTTCTAAACAAGATCTAATTAATTACCCCACAAGCGTTTCAATTCATCTTGTGCCATATCGCCTCATCATACTTCGGTGGCCTCGCAAAAACCATGATAGTCTCTTTCAAATTTTGAGCATTCAGTGCATCTTGCACATCACTCATCCACAAAAAAAGTTGATCTTGCTGTCATACTTCACAGCACTAATCTTCATATTTTGAAGTGCAACATGAATTGTACTCGTCATCGACTTGCTTCTTTTACTAACTTTTTTTCCCGTTGCTTGCAAACTATAAATTGTAAAGAAAGATTCGAACTTGATAGAATTGAGAAATTACCCAACTAAACCCTAGATAGGGTTCCAACACGATCTCCTAGCCACACGAGGAAAGTGAGATCTTCCAATGACAACTTCACAATGATATCCCCACTGAAGCCTAGATCTCCAAGACTCAAGCTTCCAACAGCGAATCTTCCTCTACCCAATGCAAAACCCTAGATCTAAAAATCTGAGCTCTAATACCACTTGTCGCACACCGTGCAGAAGCATGCTCACGAACCAAACGAGTCGGTGAGCGATGAAAGAAGAACCAAATAAAACATGAGTGCAATTCACAAAATAACGGCCAAAATCACACACAAACACAGAGATTTACGTGGTTCGACAATTGCCTACGTCCACGTGGAGAGGATGGAGAAATTTCACTATATGGAGGAGAAATACAACGGGTAACAACTCACAAACAACTCTCAAAATAACCCAACCAATAATCTCTCACTCCCTCACAATAATCTCTCTCTCAAAGTGCTCAAAAGAACCTAAATTCTCTGTTCAAACTCTCTCTCTTAACCCTAAAAATGTGTGTTTCTATTTATAACAAACCCAATCCAAAACAGGGTAGGAATCTAAAAATAAGTCTGGCACACTTGGGTGTGGCACGCACCACACCCCTGACAACAAGGTAGATTCTTTCACACCTGGGTGTGGCACGTACCACACTCAGGCTGCTAAATTTTCACATTTTTCAACACTTTGAACAATTCGATGTCGTTTTCTACACTTTTTCCTCCTCTGTTAGGACTTCTTCTATATCAAACTTGTGCATGAATCTTTCCCACGGTATGTGTATGTAACTGGAAGCATGTGACTCTGTGGTTGATATGAGAAACTTCTCTAAATATTTTCCTTGTTACTTCTCATATTCTAGTGTCGCGGTATCATCTCATTATTATTGAAATTATTGATGATCATTGCTTCCAAAAAGAAATTTCCTCTCTCATACTCTATACACAATTCTTTCATCTCATTTGCCTCGAATCCTCCACTAAGTAGTTCACACATATCATCAATTGTCTCACTCTCTATTTTATCCTTCTCCTTCATCAGGACAATACAATAAGTGTAACATCACTCACGATATCATGTATAATATTTGTCTTCATGAACATATTCCCATCAACATCGAAACCTCAGGATGAATCTTAATGGTGGCAAAATCTTCCTTTTCGATCGTGAGTGTCTCTTTGTCTACCACTAGAGAAACTTTCTCCTTTGCAATCTCTATCTTAAATGCATCTAGTTGTGTGATTGACATAATTGATGAAGTATTTGTTGTTGCTTCTTTGATGCTCTTCACAAATCCAGACTCTTTCTCAGAGATGAATTAAGGTTTTGGCATTTTTGCCATAATCGTAACTAGTTTGATAACTCTCTAAAAACATCCATGATGAAGGTCCTTTGTCATTCTTCTCAAGTACTCGCTCCACCTTCTTTGCTAGACAGACTACGTCGGCTAAGATAAAAGAATCTTCGAAAGATAGCCAATATTGTTTGTAATTAGAAGGTAAAAACGGTCTCTCAATAATTTCTTCTTCTTTGCCCACGTTCGAACCGTATCATTTCCTTGATGGTATTGATTTATCAATACTTCATCCCTTCATGCAGATACTTTTCTATTAAGTTTGTAAACCACTAATTTAACTTTCTAATCTTCTGTAATTATCTCATACTGAAAATACTTATCCGCTTCATCAATCCAATCAAGAAAATCATCAGCGTGAAGCTTTTCATTAGAAGATGGTATCTTTAATCCTCTAGCGTTATAATTGTCTCGTCGTTGATGGTCTCTGCTATCATAACCGCAGCATGGGGCTTCATAGTCATCGTTGTCAACGTTAAATTCGTCCTGTGGAGTCAGATCATGTCGTTGGCGACCATCAACGCGATTTTAAACTCCTATCATGTTCAGACGCTCCATTGCAGATGCAACTCAATCTACGGTAATCTTAATCTGATTAAGGTCGGTCTTCAACTCATCGAACATAGTTAGAGAAATAGGGGCTACATAGCTTGCCATCGGATCAAAAAACAAGTCTCTGATACTATTTAATGTAGCGCAGAAGTGATAAATCTCGAAATCCATCAAGGGTTGCTCTCTGAATCCACAAAGAACAATCTCTGAATCCACGAAAAACTTCGAATTCATAAAGAAAATATTAAAGAGGAATTTTATTGATAAATTTTTTTTAATCCATGGGGTTACATGATTCTTCTTAAATAGAAAATTAAGTAGACTCCTAACAAAACTAGAATTATAAAAAAATAAAAAAATATCAAATCTTATCCTAAAAAGACTCCCTATAATATGGGAAACAAATCAGTCCTAATTAAATCAAAATTAATTTTATTTTCTAATCTCAATTGACTCTAACTTTATTACTAAAAATAAATTAAAGGCTGATTATTTCTGAAATCCTGCCAACAATGAGTGTTACTGATGGGATTGTGGGATTCTGCCAAACTGATTGACTCCGTCTTATTGAGAAAAGCGATTTTTTATATATAATATGTTTGAACCCGCCTTCCGAATTGGGAGATATGGTTGTTTCTTTACGGAAGTTAACAATATGTATGAGTCTGTATTTAGCTCGTTATCATCCCACTCTATAAAATTATCTGTTAAGCGTCCTACATCACATAATCAAGTCATCTAAACATATTGAGAATATTTTTTAAGAATTATAGTTACACATAGTTTGATAGTTCATTTGGGCAGAAATTTAATTTTTAAAAAATGTACGTGGCAACAACTAGACTTAGAAATAAGACAAACTTATTGTTACTAATTATGGTAAATATATCAATCTTAACCAGCTTTTTTAGAAATAAATAGTTGTTTTCGAAAACTATGTTTAGGTTTTGTTAGAATCATGTAAGAACTCTGTAAGCTGTGTGTGGCAGCATGTTATGTGTGACTTTGCAATCCTTATTGTGATTATGTGGTGTAGAAGTCGTTCAATTATGTTTTTATGTAACAAGTGACGACAATGTCCGTTCCTTCTCTTTAGGGCCATGACCGATACTATATCCTCGTACTGCTTCTTATCACACATTCTATATTAGGTTGTTTATATTAATATATTTTGAATTGGGTTCCTCGTCCTATTTTTCTCTTCAAAATAAAAAAATGTTAATTTCATAAGAAACTTTAGCTAAACAGATTACTAGCATTTCAATCATACTAAAAGGTTGAACCGATGCTAGTTGTTCAAACTTTAGTCACTTTTCTATTACCATCTTGAATAATATTTCAATTCTAGACACAATGCGTATATCAAAAAATAAAAAATACAAGCTCCTATAGCACTTTCTGGGGACTAATTGAGCATTTTGATAGTTAAATTTCAAATATAAATTTGCCATTTTAAGTTTGATAGTTCACATATATGTCATTAGTTGTAATTAATCTTTCACTACTTATATATTACCTCTTATTAGTTATGCATTTCCTCACTTTTTTAAAACCTTCGGTCACACTATTATTTTATTATCTAATTATGTTATTTAATAGAAAATTTAAAATTTATCCTTAATTTATCTTCCCATAATATTTAAATTTATAGAAAAATAAAAATAATAAAAATTTATTAGACTTATTTCCTTTAGGTTTCAATTTTTTTTGGAGGACTACATGTTACCTTTCATCTAAATATGACATTACTTGCAATTAATTATTCACTAATTATATATAACCTCTTATTAATTATGTATTTCCTCACATTTTCAAAACCTTTGGTCATACTATTATTTTATTATTTGGTTATGTTATTTAATAGAAAATTTGAAATTTATCCCTAATTTATCTTCACATAATATTTTAAATTCTAAAAAATTTAAAAGTAATAAAAATTCATTAGGCTTATGTCTTATGCCTTTGAATTTCACCTCTTATTAAGGACTATCTATTACCTTTCATCTTATTAGCCTTTTCAAAGTATGATAATAGTATACAATTTTTTATAATTTGTATTTATTATAATTGTAATAGTATTAATAGTATAATGATTTTAATAGTATTTTTAAATTAATAAATTACACTATAATTTAATAATTATACAATTTAGTAAATTATTTACTAATAGTATAATAAACTAGTAGTTACTAATAGTATTATAATTATGCTATGTATAATATTATTATATATAAAAGAGAATAAAGCATTTAATACATTATAATTATTTTAATAAATTATGAATAAGTTATAACAATTATCCAAAAAAAATTTGAATACCATAAACCAAAACATGTATGCTCTCGTACAAAGCACCTGCACTATACTAGTTCAATATAAAAACTTGAAACTATTACACACAAACTTTAACTTTCTATTAAGAATGATGCGCGCCCTTTTAATTGCTTACAATTTTAGACTATACTTACACATGGATTCTAGATTAGGTCCTATGCTCATGGTGAATGGGATTTTACCATATTTCTAATAGTTTAGGAAATTCTAATATATTCTAGAATATATAAAAGAGGATTGCCTTGTCAAAACACTTGATTTTCACTTTTGTCCTTATAAGTTTGATAATTCCTAAATATGTCATTAGTTGTAATTAATCATTTACTAATTATATATAACCTCCTACTAATTATGCATTTCTTCAATTTTCAATATCTTTGGTCACACTATTATTTTATTAGTTAATTATAATTTATCCCTAATTTATATTATAAAAAATAATTTATATTTATTAGAATTGTAATACTATGGATAGTATAATGATTTTAATATTATTTTTTAAATTAATAAATTACACTATAATTTAATAATTATACAATTTAGTAAATTATTTACTAATAGTGTTATAAACTAATTATGATACTATTTAACAATTATATAGTTACTAATAGTATTATAATTATGCTATGTATAATATTATTATAATTAAAGGAGAAGAAATTGTTTAATATATTATTTTAATAAGTTATGAATAAATTATAACAATTATTTAAACTATAATAATTAATCATATTGTTCTTTATACACAGTTTTATCGTACAATTTATTCATTTAGACAAAATTGTAACTGTTTAGAATTTATATTGCTATACGAGTCATTTTATTATTTTGTAGCCAACAAAAAAATTTGAAAAACATAAAACAAAAACAAGTATGTTCTCGTACAAAGGACATGCACTATAATAGTTCAATGTAAAAACTTAAACCCGTTATATGCAGACTTTAACTTTCTGTTAAGATTGACGCCCTTTTAATTGCTTACATTGTTGTACTTCATTTACATACGGATTCCAGAATTGCGTCCTATCCTCATGGTGAATGGGCTCTACCATATTTCTAAATAGTTCAGGAAATTCTAATATATTCTAGAACACTCTTGGTTATTGTAAAATCTGTATAATTCTCATACCACCTCATGTTTATGCGCAAAGATCACTGTTTTTATGATGGAATGCAACAATTGTCTGCTTGAATGATTTATTTATGGAAGGAGAAATAGTACTTATCTACCTTATTACTCGAAAAAGTCTATCCGTTTATTATATATAATTTTTATAGAGTAAGAAACCTAACACAATATTAAAGATATAGTACTAAAGAAGAAATATTTTAGAAGGGACTAAAATAAATACGTATATAAATAATCAGTAATTTATGTTTGACAATATGATGATAGCACCCTCATTAGGTTCTGACCACCTCCCTATAAGTTTCACGCTTAAGTAGGCTTCACAGTCAACTTATGTCTCACTTTCTTAATTATGTTAAAAAAATTCCTGAGCTCAGATATAACCTCCCCAAGTTGCTGACACAAAATGTCAAGTTTGGATTTATTTAATGACCAAAAACTGGTTTGAGAGTTTAAATTAAACTAGAGGTATCGTTTGGTGGGAAGATGTGATAGGTTACTCATTGGATTATTATTATTTTTCAATTATTTTAATTAGTTAGAATTTGTCCATGAATATTGTTGCAAGTTCTCTTGATTGGATTTAGAACCAGAGTTGGAATAAGAGCTCCAATATTGTTAGCAGTTGTTTTTTTAAACACTGGAATCGGTTGGAGGTCTATTTCAATATACGCTTTGATGCCAAATAATTATTTAATGATTAGTCATCTTAAATGTTGAGGAATAATTATTTTTTCGGTTGAATGAAGATTAAACTTATAGAGTTGATTCCATGAACTCAGCAATGATAATTTAAAATGAATATGTAGGTGGTGGTAGAATAATCAATAAAGAAAAAAATTGCTAAATGGGTAATGATAAGATAAACAACGAACATCACAAATTTATAATATCTTCAATTGATTTTATTCTGGTAGCTGTGTCATGTCTTTGTTCATTTTAAATTTCTTGTTAGAAAAATGAAATCAATATTGTACATGAATTAGTTTGAAACTTTGTTGTGTAGTTTGGTGCGATGATAATGCACCATTTGTTACAAATAACATTTCTTTAAAGAAACAAGTTATGAATTCTTTATTTAGTTTGTTAAGCAGCATTAGTTGCATTGGCTTTATTAAACTAATTATAATAGTTGGGCTGACATAACATTTTATGGTCATGACAAGAACCTCATGGAGAAATTAAACAAAGGAATTAATCACAAAAGCACCAAGTAGTACAGGGCTCATTCTAATTACACCAAATAGGAAATGGACACATGAGCATAGGAGGCCCAAAACCTAACAGTAGCGAATAAGAAACTGACACATAGGCAAAGGGTTATTGCCTTAATGGTGTTTAGCTTCATTAGCTGATTAAGGAGAAAATCATGCGTTTATTGTATCAGGCACCCTTTTTTTTATTCCGATACTATATGAAAAATCAAATTTACAATATTTCATGGAATTCAAATATTAAAATGCAAAACTTATATACTTTTGTAGAATTTATAAGTGTAGAAACTTTAAAAAAATTGAATAACAATATGGGGAAAAAAACACTAATTGCCTTATGAGGTTTGTAGATATATACCGTCCAAATTATAGATATCTTTAAAATTGCCTCTGTGTCATTATAATTCTAAACTTATTATTTAAAGTGTAGTCATTATTTAATTTATCCCCCTTTTAACTGGAGTAAGGATTCTATCATAACACCTCATAGACAAAAGTGACTTATATCATTCATAGATGGTTAACATGTTAGTTTGAGAATTATTATAACTCTTCTACTTGTGGTGTAGGTCATTGTAGCCGTCTAAAAATACCTATAGGTATGAATATACCTATCTAAGTCAAAGAATATCATCCAAAGTCAAAAGAAGCAAAGGAACATGTGAAATAACATAGAAGAACAATATGAACACCCGCGATAGGGAACACTGACCCGCATAGGCGCGGCAATGGAAGGTGTTGTGCTCACAAACAGAGTACTGTGCCAATAAGAAGTTGTAGATATCTTTGCTAGCTTTCCAACGCATCTTGGATCACCTCATTCCGACATCGGATGAGAAAGTTAGAGCCAAAATACCCGAGACATCGCAAACTGCCTCGGAGGTGCGCGGCAGTGATAACTGCTGCGGAAATAGCGTGGCAGTACGTGGTGTCGCGCAAGTAAACAGAGTGAAGTGACAATGGGAAGTTGTAGATCTCTTTGTTAGCTTTCCAACGCATCTTGGATCACCTCATTCCGACATCGGACGAGGAAGTTAGAGCCAAAATACCCAAGACAACGCAAACTGCTTCGGAGGTGCGCGACAGTGATAACTGTACCGAAAATAGCGCGGCAGTACGTGGTGTCGTGCAAGTAAACAGAGTGAAACGCCAAAGGTAAGTTATAGATCTTTTCGTTAGATTTCCAACGCATCTTGGATCACCTCATTCCGACATCGGACGAGAAAGTTAGAGCCAAAATACCCGAGGCAGCGCGAACGGTCTCGGAGGTGCGCGGCAGCAGCGACTGCCGCGGAAATTTATTGCACATTTAAGCCATGATATGTTCCAAATCTGAAGAATCTTAAAAGACAAAAGTTATAGGTCTCTTCGTCATCTTTCCAACGCATCTTGGATCACCTCATTCCGACATCGGACGAGGAAGTTAGAGCCAAAATACCCGAGATAGCGTGAACAGTCTCGGAGGTGCGCGACAGACTTCACTGTCTCGGCCATAGAGTTGGTTACAACACGTTTTTTGACGGTTTCTGGCTTCATAACTACTTGAGATCAACCATAAACGTGGAGAGATGGTTACAAACTGAAAGGAGACCCCATAACATCATAAAAAGATGGTATTTAGGTAGTGGGACGATGGTTACAAAAGGGGGGCTGATTAGAGAGAATCCGATCGAGCATTTGATAGAGCAATCCAGGGCAGATTGGGGAGAGCAATTAAGACAGAAAAGGCTTGAGCTTTTGGTGAATTAGAGCAAGAGAGAGTCTTCCTTCTTCACAAACATCCTCAAGAAGCTTTTGGCGATTCCTAGAGATCTAAGCTCTGACTTGATCTTTGGAAGAGTGAATATCTTACATCGATAAGATATTCGTTTTAAATTCTTACTTCGATAAACGAAGGAAGAATCCCTAAACCTTCACAATTCAATCAGAATCTATGAATCGGTGGTCCACGGGCTAACGCACCCCCGGCACAGGCAAAGATCCCACGCAAAGCAGGAGTTGATAGACAATTTCTGTGTTATTTTCTCGAGAGTTGTATTTTCGTTTATTTTTATTGTAATTTCCTGTAAACAAATCAAAGTTTTAATGGAATCGACAATGGAGTCAACTTTCGCTGAAAACAAACTGGCGACCACAGTGGGAGCCAACGGTCTCGCTGCCGAGACCGTCGTGTCGCAGCCGATCAAGATTCCAGTTGAATCCACGGTCGAATACGAGTTTGACCAAACCAAGTTTGAAGAATATCTCTCATTATCCTCTTCAAGATCTTCATTATCTCGGAAGTACAAGAGGATCTCATCATTGAAGAAGGCTTATACGCCAAAGAAGGCTAAAAGTGAAGACTCTCGCCCAATCGTTGTTGAGGCCTTGCCTCGCAACATTATCCCGGCGACTCCCAAAGCCGGAAGCTCTGCTCATAATGATTCTACCCTAATTAAGGAGTCGTTCGATCGAAGTTCGCCAACTCTGACGAAGAGGGCTCGTCAGAGGCGACGCCAACGCCGCGCTCGTCAATTGGCTAAGGCCTTGGAACAAACCGATGGAGTTCGTTACTATGCGGACTTAGAATCAAGGAAACATCAAGTGGTTCAGTCGCCTCAACGTCAAATCACTCACATCTCAGCAAAACTTACGTCGGAGGAATGGACTCTTGTCAAAAGGGCTCGTTCGACCCTCAAAGAACGCATACAAAAGCGTATGGCAAACACCGCTCGTGCCCGTGCTATTTTACAACAAAGACGAGAAGGAAAGTAGAAAACGGTGGCCAAAGAACCATCAAAATTCTATAAAGTTTGGATTCCGAAGTCTGGAGTTGTGCAAAATCAGCATTTGGAGCCCGTTAAGACTCTGCACCCGCAAGGGAGTGGTTCTAAACGTGTGACTCCTGACATAACCTTGGATCGCTCAAAGGCAATAATAATTTGTCCTGGGAATGCCAACAAGGTTTTACACCCTCAGAAGAAGATGTGTTCGTCAAAAGACATCGTTATGCCTGGGAGGTCATACCAACAGACGATAGGATTTTCCGGCAATCATACCGATAAATCGTACTATCAAGCTGTGAATTTGAATAAATTTCGAAAGAGAACTATTCGAGAAATAAACTCTCATTGTTCCTGTGCACGACTCATTAAAGCAGCATTGTTGGAATATAACTACGCCAAACGAGAAGTCATCCTGCAAAGAGTCTCAGTGTTCCAGAGGCTTTTCACTGAAATGTCAAAGCCCAGGCCGAGACGTTTCAGCAAGAAATTTGCTATTCAAGAGGATGAATTCCCTGAAGTCCCCATCAACGTGGCTAATAAAAGAAAGTCTAAGCGGCATTCAAGTGACTCAAATCCCGACTTTTCCCCGAGAGGAAAAGTCAATCCAAGAATTGCTCAAAGGATGTCTCGACTCCAATTAGAAGCCATCAGACGCAGAGATTACAAGAGAATGCATGAAGGAATGTCTTCAGAGGACGAACTATCAGACACTTGTTCTGCGATCGCTTCTGATGATACAATGTCTAGCACGGGACAAACCAAAGAAGTGTTCACAATCACTTCTGGTCAGTTTGCTCAAAAGCTTCAAGAAGCTCTAGCGAAACAACGTGAAGAAATTAGAGCTGAGATGAAGACAGAGATGGAGTTAGCTATCCAACAAATGAGAGAGTTGCTAACTCAACGGCCTCAACCTCCTGAGTCCAGTCAGCGTGCTGAATCCAGCCGCCACACTCAGAATGTTGTAGATGACAGTGATCCAAAAGTGGATAAAGTCATTATGGCTGACACACCTCCCAATGACAATAACACTGGGGGTGGTTCAACAAATCCTCCCAATAACAATATTGGAGGTAGTTCAATTGCACCGCTTAATAACACTGGGGGTGGCCCAATTATTTCTGCTCAACATCACTCAGAGAGAGATGAAGATGAGGACAAGAAAATGTAAGACCTTGGAAACAAAGTCAATGCTTTGATGTCCGCTCAGGAAGTAAAGAAGACGGGTATTCTGTGTCCCTATCCAAGAGAATGGGATTCAATACCGTATCCGGCAAAGTTCAATCTGATTAACTTCACACCATTTGATGGGAAGAGCTCGCCTATTCAACACTTGATTTATTTCAAGTCTCATTTGGGCATGATCTCTAGAAATGAGGCTTTAATGGTCCGGTCATTCGTTGGCCGTCTTCGTAGGCCCGCCTTCGATTGGTAACGACGTCTTAAGCCAGGGATCATCAATTGCTGGGATAACATAGAAAGTTTATTCCTTAGCAATTTCTTCGATGATGACACCGAAGTGTCAATCGGAACCCTTTTGGATGAGAAGCAAAAAGACGGAGAGTCAGTCGACAATTTTGTCAAGCGCTTCCGTAACAAGGCAATGAATTGCAGAGATCCTGTTACAGAGGAGTTCATCCTGCAAACATGCCACAATAATCTCTCCATCGATGTCCTGGAAGCCCTGGGGGTCGTACCATCCGAGACTTGGAAAGATTTGAAAATGCGCGGTGAACAAGCTGAACACTTTCTTAAAAGAAAGAAAGCTGAGAGAAGCCGACCGACGACATCTGCAATCGCTGGGAACGCAACTCTCGATCCTTAGTTTCAAAAGAAGTATTCTTTCGAAAATGATGAAGCTCCAGCCATATTGAAAAACCTCCTCGCCAATGATAAAATCGAGCTACCACCTATTAAAGATCAAGAAGGAGCTAAGAGAATTACGGATCCAAACTACTGTGCGTACCACAGAAGGGTTCTTCATCCCACCAAGATTTGTTTCGGACTCAAAAATAAAATCTAAGCCTTAATTGACTCCGGCGTCATAACGGTAAAACAAGCCAAGTAAAGACGACTCTAACTCCACTGGGTGCACGAGTATAAACTGTTTCCCCTCACTCCGAAGAGTATACGAGTATAAACTGCTTCTCAACACTCCAAAGAGTATACGAGTATAAACTGCTCCTCGATACTCCAATAGGTATATGAGTCTAAACTGTTTCCCACTCTTGACGGGAAGTTCCTGGAGAATTTTTACATGTAATATTCTTAAGGATAACCCGGTCATGTAACTCAGTATGATGTTAGACCCAGTTTCGCGAAAGAAGCTGGGGGTGGATGGTTCATGTAACGGGAAGTTCTCGGAAAAATGCTATATGTAATTTTCTTAGGGATAACCCGATCATTACAAACAAAGTGATAAACACTATATCCCCATGGTGATTTCCGAATACTCTTTTGCTGAGATGAGATTCGATCACTTCTTTAGATCAATCTTCCCTCACAAAACTCATATTTGGTCAAACATTTAAACAGTTAGGACCAAATCCAAAATCGCTCTCGATTCCTCCCATGAACGAGAGGTCCACAAATTGAACGATCAAACCTTTAAACAGTTAGGATCGTCTCAAGTCCCCATTTAGTAAAACCTTTAAACAGTTAGGACCAAAGCCAAAATCCACTCTCGACTCCTTCTATGAACGAGAGGTCCGCAAATTGAACGATCAAACCTTTAAACAGTTAGGATCGTCTCAAGTCCTCATTTGGTCAAACTTTTAAATAGTTAGGACCAAAGCCAAAATCCCCTCTCGATTCCTTCCATGAATGAGAGGTCCACAAATTGAACGATCAAACCTTTAAATAGTTATGATCGTCTCAAATTTCCATCTGGTCAAACCTTTAAACAGTTAGGACCAAAACCAAAATCCCCTCTCGATTCCTCCCATGAACGAGAGGTCCACAAATTGAACGATCAAACCTTTAAACAGTTAGGATCGTCTCAAGTCCCCATTTGGTCAAACCTTTAAACAGTTAGGACCAAAACCAAAATCCCCTCTCGATTCCTTCCATGAACGAGAGATCCACAAATTGAACGGTCAAACATTTAAACAGTTAGGATCATCTCACTGCCTATTTGGTCAAACCTTTAAACAGTTAGGACCAAAGCCAAAATCCCCTCTCGATTCCTTCAATGAATGAGAGGTCCATAAATCGAGTGATCAAACCTTCCTACAGTTAGGATCACCTCGAAACTCCCACTTGGTCAAACCTTACTACAGTTAGGACCACAGACAAAATCTCCTTTCGATTCATTTTGCGAACGAAAGGTCCAGCTTTGAATTGGATAATCAAACCTTATGACAGTTAGGATTATTCAAACCAATCCAGATTCTCTAAGTGGAGATTCCACTTCGAGTTTCCTTTGCACTAGGAGATAGAATATAAAATTCTTTCTCTCCGATTTCGGGTTTATCTCTACCAACAAAAAAGAGACCACGGAGATAGAATATAAAATTCTTCCTCTCCATCATCGGGTTCATCTCTACCAACAAAAAAGAGACCAGGAGATAGAATATAAAATTCTTCCTCTCTATCATCGGGTTCATCTCTACCAACAAAAAGGAGACTAGGAGATAGAATATAAAATTCTTCCTCTCCAGTGTCAGTTCATCTTTCCACCAAAAAGATGTAACCCATCAACATTTCCAAATCCATGTTTGATGCATGAGGGACTCTATCTCGATCCCTTATTAGAGATAAGCCTACGCCTAATACGCGTTGCCAGGTGGTCCGTTCCCGTGAAAACGAACAAGTCTATGTATTCAACATCATAGCACCAAGTCTAAGAGAGTTTATTCTCTTAGCATAACGTTACATGCAGAACGGACTTAAACAATCTGCATGCTAGCCCAATTCAAACGGTAGTCGGTAAAGGCTCATTAAACCCTTTAATGGCTGAGGGTTTGCCAAAAATCCTATAAATACGATAATCACTGACGCACCAGCTTCATTAGTTGGTCTCGTGACTTGAGTATACGACAAACTCAGGATAAAGTTCATACCTACAGATGAACCGACCTGAATAATTGGTCCTGCAGCTTCGACACTCAGGACCGCTATGCTCCAACAACTTAAGAGCTTAAACTGTGTAGACTCCAGTAAACACACGAAGATAAACCGTGTTAACGCCTGTCAACGCGTCAATGATTTTTGCCAAAATAAGGCTAAAAAAAGTCCAATGGATGATCTCAGAGGATTCAATTGCGATCCAGATATGAATTCCTAATGAAGACAATCAGTTCAACATCAGTTCAACGACAAGAGCTAATTCACAAATCAAAACATCAGTTTCAGTTCAAGATTTCGACAACGGTCAAGCGATAAACGCAGCACTGGAAGAGTTTTAGCTATTCTATAAAGCACTGAGTAGACTAAATGATGAAGAAGTCAAGAGTTGAAGCCGTTCATAGGTTCTTCTACACGATCTCCTCAACTAAGTACTGAAGGGATTGCAAGTAAGACTCGTCTTATCCAAAGTGTCCCAGACTCCTTTATAAAAGAATAAGTCTGAGATACTTTGGAGGGGGTATCTGTAGCCGTCTAAAAATGCCTATAGGTATGAATATACCTATCTAAGTCAAAGAAGATCATCCAAAGTCAAAAAAAGCAAAGGAACATGTGAAATAACATAGAAGAACAATATGAACACCCGCGCTAGGGAACACTGACCCGCATAGGCGCGGCAATGGAAGGTGTTGTGCTCACAAACAGAGTACTGTGCTAATAACAAGTTGTAGATATCTTTGTTAGATTTCCAACACATCTTGGATAACCTCATTCCGACATCGGATGAGGAAGTTAGAGCCAAAATACCCGAGACATCGCAAACTGCCTCGGAGGTGCGCGACAGTGATAACTGCCGCGGAAATAGCGTGGCAGTACGTGGTGTCGCGCAAGTAAACAGAGTGAAGTGACAATGGGAAGTTGTAGATCTCTTTTTTAGCTTTCCAACGCATCTTGGATCACCTCATTCCGACATCGGACGAGGAAGTTAGAGCCAAAATACCCGAGATAGCGCGAACAGTCTCGGAGGTGCGTGACAGACTTCACTGTCTCGGCCATAGAGTTGGTTACAACACATTTTTTGGCGGTTTTTGGCTTCATAACTACTTGAGATCAACCTTAAACGTGGGGAGATGGTTACAAACTGAAAGGAGACCCCCATAACATCATAAAAAGATGGTATTTAGGTAGTGGGACGATAGTTACAAAAGGGGGGCTGATTAGAGAGAATCCGATCGAGCATTTGATAGAGCAATCCAGGGCAGATTGGGGAGAGCAATTAAGACAGAAAAGGCTTGAGCTTTTGGTGAATTAGAGCAAGAGAGAGTCTTCCTTCTTCACAAACATCCTCAAGAAGCTTTTGGCGATTCCTAGAGATCTAAGCTCTGACTTGATCTTTGGAAGAGTGAACATCTTACATCGATAAGATATTCGCTTTAAATTCTTACTTCGATAAACGAAGGAAGAATCCCTAAACCTTCACGATTCAATCAGAATCTATGAATCGGTGGTCCATGGGCTAACGCACCCCCGGCACAGGCAAAGATCCCACGCAAGCAGCGATCCAAACAACGATCATGCGTTTGTTTCTAAGGAGCTTGTAATTTGATTTTTTTTGTTGTAAAGAGTAGTTTTACAAAGTACGAAGCTTACTCTTTTGTATTCATTATAATCAATAAATAGTTATAATGAATTCTACAACAGAACTTGTTCCTGACGCAAACAGTCATCTTATTCCTATAAAGATGGTTCTTATATGATGCCCACTGTTTTAACTGTTAGAGAATAAAATAGTTATTCTTTAAGAAAATAAAAGTAATTATTTTTTAGACAAATTACTAATATACACTTATTTATTTGAATTCACAAATAAAAGAAAATTGCATAACAAAAATATTTATTATTCCAAAATAGTTCGCAGATAAAATTACAATGCAAAAATATTAAAGTGTGTTTTTCTCTAGATACTCACATAGAAAGCTAAACCACATTAACCCATTGTCCATTGTCAAATTTTTATTTGGTGTAATTACGTTGGGACCCTCCTTGCGCATGTGGCGATTACTTATTTGGTGTTTATTGGAAGGCCTCGTGTATATGTGTCAGTTTCTTAGTCGGCTTAGAAGTTTTCTTAAACCTCATTTCTAAGAGTGGGTTAGGCCTGGGCTTTTATCGGTTGGGCTTGACCATTTGATTCTGGATTTTGGAGCTGCTCAAACTCGGGTTGAAAGCCCGGATCGTCCGTTTCGTGTCCGGCCAAGCCCAGTCTGCCCAAATTACTTGCTTATGAGTGGACTGAGTGCATGTTGGGCTAAATTAAGGGCATGGTTTTAGTTAGTGAGGCCCTGAGAGCTATTGTTAGCAAAACGTTTTGATTCGGCTTGGGTAGAGTAAGGAAATTGTTAACTATGTTATAACTCTTTGTTTTGTTTGGTACACAAGAATGGGTGGAAGTGTAATATATCCAATCCACTTTTATTCATGCTTACCGAAAACACGAGGTCTTTTTGGAAGCTAGAATGTACATTCCTATCTTTCTTTCGTTGCCACATTTTGTGGGAATGAGCATTCCCAATGATATGACGGCGAATAGGCATCTCAGCAAAAGTAAGAATCAAAAATTAAAATAACTTTTAAATAAGCATGATTGCTTATTAAGCATTCAATAATAAAAATAAAAATATTATATTTCTCACTCCATTTTCTAATCTATCTACCCTTTAAAAGAGGGAGTTCTTGAAAAACTTTCTCTACCCCAAATTATCCTTCAACCAATTTAAATATACCAAACTTATCCCTTATAATTGTCACACAGAATTCATCATCAGAAATCAAAAGCCCTAAACTTCGGTTACACGGTTCATCGGTTACGCTTCTCCTCAGCAAACACAGTCCCACGATCTGTCATAAAATGCCAAATATGAGTATTATCGTCCTCGTCATCAACGCACCGCCTCTGCCCTCATCTGCTCAATTCTCAGATTTTTGGCATCGGTTAGGATCACGAAGGTTTCTTCTTATTCCTCACTCCGCTACACAAAACCTTAGCTCTAATCGTTAGTTCTGCTCAATTCACCCTCTCCCCTTTTTGTTCTTCATTCCTTTCCTTTTGTTCTAATTTTTCCCTAATTCTCGATTTCTTGTGGTTTCAAGCGACAAGGGTTTCAATAATCGAAGGGTAGCTGGAGCGAGATTATAAAGTAAGTTGAATCTACGTTTTCCCTTAATTTTGTCAATGGGACTTGCTCCTGATATGGTTTATGATAAAATTTGATGTAAGAAGGAAGATCATACTCCCAATTTTCGAAGTTGCATGATAAAATAAGTGGTTTATAAGTCATTAGTTCCCAAGACAACGAGATACATACTCTTTGTGATGATTTCTGCTGCTCTTTCTTCTCCTGCAATGATCTTCAGCTTCTCCTTGTATTCTTTAAATAGGTTTAGATGATCAGTCGCACTTAAAACTGACTGCAACAACAAATATCCAATTGAGGATTTTATGAAATATCTAAAACTAAGTTCATATGGTTTATGAGGGTTAGGAATATCACCACTGAAACGGCAGTTTAGGGATCATATCCAGAGCCGCCAGATGTGAAGTTTATTGAAACAGAGGATACATAACTTTTTTTAGCATACCTTAACATAATATGTGTAACCATTAAGGATGTTCTTGTTATGGTATTTTTTTAACGTACTTACCAATTCTACAAAATTGTAGTTTTCATGAAAAACTCAAGGGACAATGTGTCCATTTTTTTAACGTACTTACCAATTCTACAAAATTGTAGTTTTCATGAAAAACTCAAGGGACAATGTGTCCAATCTTGGTTAGTCTTGATACAATTCATGAAAAACTCAAGGGACAATGTGTCCAATCTTGGTTAGTCTTGATACAATTCAACCAATCTTAACATCAAGTTTTAATATGTTGAGACTGGACAATAAGATTCATACATGAGGGTTTCACTATTATGGAAGTAATGTATTTGGGATATTAGAATAGGTGCAACGTATTTTCTATTTTTGACAGTACTGAATTTGTATGTCAGTCATTGGATTTACAATGTTTGTTTAATTGATATCTTCGCCATCAGTTAAAAATATTGATGATGCATGGATTGTGTTCCACAAGTTATGTACTATAATTCATTCTTGATTTTCTTTTCCTTTGATGGACAGCTTTTTGAGCCTTTTATGTGCTGACTTTTATACTTCACCAGCTTTTGCTTTTTGGTGATTGAGTGGAAGAAGCATTTAAGGTACTTGAGACTTCGTGCCATAATGTTGATTCAACACTACCTTTCAGGTTCTTCAAGCATACTGTAGTGCAAATATAAGATTTTATGTTAACTCATTCGATGCCTGTGTTTATCTTTGTTTTCATATGTTCATATTCTTTTTTAATAAATGAAGATCTGTAACTACAATAAGTAACTGGTCTATATATGAACATGTATTTAACTATTTACTTCAGCATGTTCTTTTAAGTATAATTCTTGCCACAATTAAACATCTATGCTCTTTAGTCAAACAACTCGCCCTCTCTTCCCTCTGCAGTCATATGTTTGTTTTGCAGGATTAAGATTGTTTCTCTTGTTTCCAGCATTTGACAACTTGATCTCTGTATGTCTCAATGATTTTAGAATGTTACATTTAAGTAACTATTTCACTTTCTTCGATAAATATATATTAGCAAAGCAATGGATAGCTGGTTGAATAAAGCAATTTTTTAATTATTGAACCATAAGGTCCACACCTGTATGTATCTATGTATTTCCAAGTATAAAAATATTATACATAAATATGATATTTATAGAAACATAACATATATGTATATATCATTTATTATCCATGCATATATGTAAATTTCTTTGATATATGATTCCTAATTTCATGTAGAAAGAAATATCAGTCAACTGCCTCTGTAGACAACTTTTTTGCTTAAATTTTATTATTGTGAATAATTTCCACAAAACTATCATAAACAATTAGTGGTTCTGGGGAAAAAACAAAACAAAAACAAATTTTATAACCCTAAATTTTAGATCAACAACAAATATACAATGTGCTATCTATAAAAGCTTCCGGTGGAACTTTTATTTACTTTTTATAAGCTGCCACAAATTTTCATATAAAACCACTAAAGTATTGTTATAATGCCATTGATTTCTTTATCTTATCATCAACATCATCATGGTAATGAGTTCATTGAGATAGTGCTTCAATTTTTCTGTTTAGCTAAGCATTGATACGTCATTTTGAGCTTCAATGCAGTTGAATGGTGATAGTAATGAAAAAGGAATGCAAGCATTATGCAAATTGGCTCTGAATTCAGCAATTTTATTGAACCATTTTATAATGAAGTTGACTACAAAGGGTTATCCTTTCATAAGTGTATCTTTACTTTCTTGCAAGTAGGATTCTTAACTTCTGATTCTGATATATTACTTAGTGCTAGCAAAGTTTATTTTCATGTCATCATCCTCTTCCATGCTAGATGTCGAGTTTTATTTCTCTTGATATTAAGTTTTAACTTGTAATGGGGTATGTATGGATTTCAATTTGATTTTAAATAAACACATGAGGTCCATGTGTCCAGTTTCATAGTTGCTTTCATGGAATAAAAAGGTAACTTTAGAAATACGTATGCCATAGAGGTAGAAGACAAATCAACATACAAAGTTACATGCTAGACTGGCACATGGAAAATTCTAAGTAATTTACAACTAAAGCAACTAAAAAATAAAATATTGGCCCCCTTCAATATGGTATCTGACATGATACTCCTTCATGCTTCAGATTATCTATGTGTCTATGCTTAACTGGATCAAATGACTCTTCTTAATAAATTTCACGCGCATCTTGGCCCGGTTACAAAAGAAAAGGTCAAGTGGAAAGGACTTTTTTGCTTTGAGTTCACAACACATAATTTATTGAGAAACCAACTGCTAATATCATATCTTCATCTTCATGGCTTGGATGCAGACATGGTGGGGTCTATCCTCTTTCAACTTTTTCATGAATACCAAAGTGGTAATCTATATGTTACCTGGTACTTCTATCATAAAGCCACACCTATACCCGACACGTACCCTTACCCAAACTTCATGGACACCCATTGGGCTTGGATATATGCATACATTTATTTAGATGTGTACGTAGTTATGCGGTATACTATATAGGTTTTAGTTTAAATCACTTATCAAACACTTCCTAGACATATATCCTATAACTTATAATGAGCTATTGGAGTATATGCTTGTTCTACGAAAGGTATTTGTTTATTATCATTTATCAGTTGATGTGCGCATACAATTCTCTTTTTTTATGTTTTCATTTGTTTTTGAGTTCAAAAATATAAAGTAAATCTTTTGAAAAAAATAGGATAATGACAATAATTATGAATTTACATTTAAAACATTAGTCTTTTTAGAATCTGAAAATTTAAAATATATCTAGAATGCATTTTATTTGTGTAACAAATGAGTAATATTTTTGGACATCTTATAGGCTATCAAAATTTTTTAACTCAGCTCAAATGATGCCACTTCCTAACATAGAGAAATTGAAGCACACTAATTATGGGATGTTTTTTAACTCAGCTCAAATGATGCCACTTCCTAACATAGAGAAATTGAAGCACACTAATTATGGGATGGTCTTGAAAGACCCTTGCTCTTGGAGCAATATGACTCGAACCTTGTTCTGTTCTGTTATATATTCACAAAGAGCCAAATTAGCTAAATGGTAACTCTAAATTAACAGTAAATTTTATACTCACTGAGTTCTATGAATAACTGATATGTTCACTGTTTCTCATGTTAAGCTGCCATCAAGGTGTTTGTTTAATTTCCCCAGTAGTGAATAACTTATAATAAAAATCCATTTTTACATTGATCAAATCCCAACATTCATAATTTCTATTGTGATACGAGGCTTGTGCCACAATATTTTATATTGATCGATGGATTAGGTGACGTCTCATTGACAAGAATCCAGCACCAGACCACTCTTTAAGTAGGTAATACTCCTAATTTGGATGTAATTGCTTCGACGGGAGTAAACAGGCTCATGGATCTTGTGGAAGCTGGCTTGGGTTGTGGGAGTGACACTGCACATCTTTCTTTATTGGGATATGATCCAAGGGTTTATTATCAAAGTAGAGAAGCATTTGAGTCGATGGGCGCTGGATTGGCCATGGCCCTTGGAGACATTGCATTCCAGGTAAAACTTCTTTCTTCACCCTACGCAAGTATTTGTTGTTGTTGTTGTTGTTATTGATATACTCAATTACTCATCACGATCGCAACATTTATTTTCTTTTGAGAAAAACACATCACCAGTTAAGCAATGTAATGAAGATATGATGATTTTTTATTGAATTATTGCTTTGATACAGTCACAATATCATCTGGGCAGCACTTAATTTCTCTCTTTCATGATGATTTAGTTTGTCGTGTTTACCACAAAAGTGTCTGATCTCTTTTATTTAGTTTCCTCTAAAGAGGTGTTGTTTACAAATATCAATCAGAGCCTAAACCTGAGCAATCATATAATGGGATTTTGATGGTGCAGCTATGCAGGTTAGAATGTGTTTAATTTCTTGTTGATATGCCTCAATTTTCATTATGATTTACTCAGATTTTCAGGTTGCACTCTCTGAATCAAAAGGTTGAAACAAGATATGTCATGTCGCAAGCAATTATTGATGTTATTTTGTATCAATTGTTTGCGTCCTAACTGATATCTGAAAAACCACCTACATGTGAAGATGAACTGAAATTTCAGGAAGAGGTTTGATGTTTATAATAATCATATAATACAAATGGTTTGTGCATGCTTGTTCACTAAAAAATGGTCAAATGAAGGTCACACAACTTCATTGGCTTATGATACTGTTTTTCTGGTAAATCAGGGAGGACTCAAGATTAGTTCGGAGTTCATACCGTAGTCAGTTGAAGTTATTGTGCTATAATAGCGATAGAAGTTGTCTACAATTTTAGTAAAACAATTCATAAAACAATTAACTTTTCTCAAAGGAAGACACTTCTTTCTTCACAGTGTTCCTACTTTTAATGTGAATTACAATAAAGAATTCATAATTTTTGGCATGAACCAGC
This sequence comes from Asparagus officinalis, assembly GCF_001876935.1. Classification (NCBI taxonomy): domain Eukaryota; kingdom Viridiplantae; phylum Streptophyta; class Magnoliopsida; order Asparagales; family Asparagaceae; genus Asparagus; species Asparagus officinalis. The sequence goes on from NC_033802.1 coordinate 56,041,043, forward strand.
ATCTCACTTTCGACACATTTGGGCGTGTCAGACGTGCCAGCTTTCATGGAAGTGTTCGGCATATCATATGTTTACTATTAAATTGGAGTACTTTTTCCTCATTCCTGTGAATTGTTGAAGAAATATTGAAGTATATTTTTTGTAAGAAAATTTCTTGATGTTTCCTTCAGATACTTCTCTTTTAAGTGGTAGATATATATTCAGCTTGAAATTTATCATTTTGTCGACTTGACATTTCACAGTCGAACTTTGCAATGATGGATGAGAACACTGGAATTGTTACTAGCAGAAGGGCTGACTGACATTTTGAGGAAGAAGGCCTAATCCTTTGCGCAGCGTTGGATGGGATGAAGCTTCCATCCAATCCTGAATATGAAGTGAGAATCAAATGAGTTATCTCTATTTAGTTGGGGAGGGGGGGCATGTATCATGTCGTCTCTCATTGTATATACTACATCATCGAGAGTTTTTCCGGAAATTTTCTATATCACAATTCTGAAATGCTGATATTGAGTTATTCGAAATGTACCGATGTGATTAAGCATCATCCTGTTCCGTTTTTATGATGTAATGTTAATTAAGGAATTTGAGTTGATGTTAGACAATTTTGATAGAAATAGTGCTTTTTGTATATCTTTCCAGTATGTTACTTATGATCCATTCAAATAGTAGCTTGAACTGTTTCACAAGCCTTAGCAAGCCTCTAACGTCATAAGCTTGAATTTACATCCACATCATCAAACATTACTTTTACGTAAATTCTTGTGATAGTCTTTGATTGATCAATGATATAACCACTGTACTATCGCCTAATTGATCCCTAAATATAATTTTATTGTTCAAACATTGTGAATTTTTAGTTTCTGTTCATATGTTGGCTATATTGTTTACATTCAATAAATTTATATAAAAGCTTTCCCCATATAAAGTTATAATTTAAAATAATATTAAAAATTATACCACGTGCATTGCACGTGCAATTCTACTAGTCACTCCCAAATTTGGGAATGGGGATGCGCTGTTCATTCCCATATTAATTTCATTCTATTCTTTACTTCATTTCACTCTCACTTAACTTGATTGGGAAACAGAAAAAATGAACATAATACTCATAATTTTTCTTTACAATTCAAAGAAGATCACACTTATCAGTCTCTGTTAGACCCTAGAGGGGGGGTGATTAGGGTCTTATGCTAATCTAATCCGATTAAATGCCAATTAAAATTAATTAATACGTTATCCTAGCAAGTATGAAATACAACAAGATATGTAAGCTAGGATAAGCAATATGAACAAACGAATATATCCTTTCAATGAGATATTACAAGTATATGAGCAAGGATATATAAACTCACACAAGGGGTAAACAATTTAACTACAAATGTGATAGGGTAAAATGATCAACAAGCAATACACAATGGCGATGTAAGATATGAACATGAAAACAAGTGCGCCAATGCAAACACAAACAAAGGATATGTTTACGAGGTTCGGTCCCCACGACCTACGTCCCCGCTCCTCACCTCGAGGAGATCTCCACTATCACAACCGGGTTTTCTACGTTCACCCGAATAACGTTTACACCTCACACTCGGTTTTCTAGCTAACCGAAAACTTTACAATCAACACTCATGCAATCACACTCTACACCCACTAAGTGTTGGAACTAGACGTGTCTCCCTCAAGTGTTAGGAATTACAACCTCTCGTCACCTACCACACTCCTCTTGGGACGATCCCCGACTCTCGCCACACACTTCTCTCTTGGTGTACAAGTGTATTACAAAGTGTATCCTCACAATTAAGGCTCAATACAAAGTGTTTGTTCTCTACAATGGATGAGAACGAATTGTAAGCTCACTCTCTAAGATACACAATCTCACAACCCAATTATACTATGAATGTAAATACAATAAGCTCAATAGGTTGTGTGTGAACAAAGAGATAATAAAATCAACTAAACTCAATATGAACACTAGCTTAATAAAAAGATAATCAAACAATATAAAATATGAAGCTAGATTGAGTTTAGAAAACTTCTCAATAGATCAAGAGTGGAAGGAGAAGAGTTGGATGCTCAAACACCAATAGATGATCTCCTCAAGCTCTTGTGGAAGTGATTCACAAAACCAAAACACTCAAATGCTTAAAAGCTTATAAACACACTTAAACCAAACATAAACCCTTGATTAAAACTTTCTTAAACTTGTTTTTAAAACTCTCTTAGTTCAATTGAAAGTTGAAGGCAATGGGGTATTTATACCCTCTCATCGTCGGTCGACTGGTGCGGTCGACCGATGGAGCTTTCGGTCGACCGGACCGGTCGACCGACAGACTCTCTGTCGCACAGTGAGCACGAGAACTCAGGTTCGGTCGACCGGTTCGGTCGACCGAAAACTGACATATTCAAAAAATGTTTTGCTGATTTTAAAATGCTGTTTAAAAATATCAAATAAATTCCAAAAAATGTAAAACTTTGGGGAATGATTGTAGACATGATAATAAACATGCTACAATGACTGGTTTTGAAAAAGGACTTCCCAAATGAAAAATATCATCATTTTACAAAATAGTCCAAAACACGAAAATGTAAACATGTGAATTTTGATATTTTGGCTAAACCAACTTTTGAAACTTTACAAAATGATTTTATAGACTTGAAGAAAGATGTAAACTATTGTTATGAAGTCTATAAACAATGAATGTAGTATTTTATCAAAATATACATATAATGCACTAAAACATGATTTCATTTAACTAACTAAAATTGATATTGATGAAATCATATATATGCATATGAGTATGAAACAAAAATATGTTTTCTAATTATATTCAATTGTTTCATAGTAAAACTTAAAAACTATCAAACCAAAACATATATGTATATATATAACTATATATATACAAAAACCAAAACGTGTATGTGTGTATATGATTGAGCTTAAAGTACTAACACACATAATATAAATTCCTAAACTAAATTACCCAAGCAATCTTGATCTTCAACGAAGCTCTATCTTGGTAATCTTGCGGATGAAGCTTGAACTTGGATCTTGAACTTTGAATAGCAAGGCTTCACCGTCATTCCGCCAACCTCCATTGGATATCATCGTTGAAGCTCTATTCCATCCATCCTCCAACAACGTTGTTTGTCTACAAAACATAGGAATGCACAAACACTAGACAAACAACATTAGTAATAAATTGTTTGTTAAACATCATCAAAACAAGAAGGCCAACAGTCTCAAGTAACATAATCTTCTAGTATAGTTGGGGCCGTTTGATGCTTTGAGGAAAATGAGGATTTGTGACAAAAAATTAGAAAGTGGTCATCTACATCATCACTTTCCAAATGAGACTTTTCATTGTTTTAGTTTGGATTCTATGAAAATCCTCAAATGATAAAAATAACTTGTTTAATTTATATGATGTATTCTTGGAAAGTGGTGTTACGATGGATCCCACTAAAAATGATCATATTACCATAGATAAGATTGCCCTCATTAAAAATAATTTTAAAGAACCCAATTGATAGTGTCTTCAGGGTTATTTTCACTTAAATGCCACAAAGTTTATTCTATTTTTAACTTTGATCCTCTAAAGTTTCTGTTTTTGCTACAAAAACATATTCCAAAGTTTTTGTACTTTTAACTTTGATACCCAAAGTTTTATTTTTATTTTTATTTATTTATTTACTTATTTATTTATTTTTTGCCCAAGATACATTAAAAATAAGATTTTTAGCTAGAATGTACTTAAATCCCACATTTTTTGCCCAAGATCCTCTAAACCAACAAAGAAAAGTTGGAAAAGTAGTTAATGAATCCACAATTTAATAAGATTTTTAGCGTTCCTCCTCAAAAAATTGGCACCTAAATCGGTCCTTATTGGATGTGCTGGTTTTCTTGCGAAACCCTTGAAAAATGGTCTAACAAGCCCACATGGGAAGACCCCTTCTAAAAAAACCTTTCATATTTCCTTGCTTGTTATGAGCCCGTTTTGAGAAAAAGTTCTCTCTAAATGCTTTTTTTTTTTGGAAGAAATGGAAGCAAATCATATATTTTTGGAATAATATATTGGAAGAGAGAGAGAGAGAGAGAGAAAGAGAGTAAAAATGCAACAATTTTGCCAACCCCTCTCTCTCTCTCTGTCTGTCTAATTATGAAGTCTTTTATCTAATTGCTTCCCAAACAATAGATTTAAATGAAATAAATGAACTCCCTCAAATTCCACCACTTTTTGATGATGAAACAAACAAGAAAAACCAATTTATAGGAAAACCTTGGTAATCCATGTCAATAATTTTCATCGAGGGAAATTATTCTGTGAGAAAACAACCAAACAAACCTTAGACACAATATTAAAGTGGGATCAATAAAAACTCAAGAATTTTCTTTGTAATTTATAAGTCTCATTAATTTTTTATGTCTATAGTAACAGTAATACAGAAGTTTAAATATATTTATCACTAGTAAAAGCTTTGTAGCTTATAATTTACAAATTTTCAGTGCCACTTGTCTTCACTGCAGTTTCAATAATCGTAGTATCATTTTTTTATACAAAAGGAAGTTATCTCACATTCTATTTATATTACGGAGTTGAGAAAATCCTATTCTCAAAGTTTAATTTTGACTGCAATTTTTGCTGGGAGATGACTAAATAGTGTAGTCAATTAATTATAAGTGATAAGTGATCAAACCTTAGTAGAGACGCAAAAGAATATAGATATACACGAATAAATCTATTTGCCTATCTAATTGGATTCACATATATATATAGAGGCATTCATATCGGATTAGATGCAGATATGGATACAAATATCCTTTTCTGTACGATATGAATAAAGAGGGATATATAGATAAAAGATAAGACATAGATGCAAAGAATTATGTTTTATTTTGTTAGATCCTGTATTATATAACTTTCATAGTTTTTTCAATTCTATTCGCTTTCACTATATATGATATGTAGCATACATGTTTTCCTTTATCCAATTCATATCACCATACTACAATTCTTGCTAACCAAACTATAATTCTTACTTTTATAGTTCTAATCTTGGTTCTTATGAACTAGCTATGCCTTGTAATTTATTTTTCTTTTAACTTAAGGAGACTCACCTGGCTCTTTGCTTGGCAACAAAAAAAAACTATAATTAATGTGTGAGTATTAGATATAGGAGTGCACAAAAATATTCATATCCAACTAAAATCTAGCCGGTAGAATATGGTTACCGGATTCATATCCGAAATATCTGAATATATATTGGTCATACTATTGCAACTGTTTAGGATTCGGATAACTACACACATGCAATAGAGTTGATCTACTATATAAACAATGCACATCAAAAATAAATAAATCCTAGCATGCATCCAGAAATGTAAACAATAGGTTTAGGATTTACCAAACGGAACATTTCCAAAAAGGATCACCATATTTATCTTGATCAACTGCCGGAGGGTGACCGTAATAACATGCAATCAGCAAAAAGCCCCCACATATCACCTTGCAACTACCGCGTTAACACAAACTTGAGAGAGGAAGAAGGTGATGACCATTGTCTCCATATTTTTTTTACTGTGTATTATTGATCATCACATTTTATTATATTTTTATACAATTATTATCTATTTTATTTGATTAAATATATCAGTAATAACATGTTTTATCTTAATTTGCAGGTTAATGAGGAGTTAATGAGTAAGAGCCCTAAAGAGCCAAATTTTCTGATTATTCTATCATTTATTGAAGTCTAATATCAAGCCAAAAGGAGGCCTGAAATAGCCAAAGGAACCAAGAAGAAATCAAGTCATGAAGTCAATAAAATTTGCAATTCGGTTACAAACCAATCGTTCGGCCGACCGATTGGCCAATAGTTCGGCCGACCGATTAGGCCAATCGATTGATCAATAATTAGTTCGCAACTAAATCAGTTTATAACTGAGATTTAATCATTGTTTCCCAAGCCAAATCCAGAGGCTCTTTTTCATTGTTGTAGGTTATGAGTAGAGGGTGAAGGATTTGAGTGTAATTTTTTTTATAATAATCTCTATTTGGAGAGCATGGTTACTTTTAATTGAAAAGATCTTCCAAAATTGTAAACATTATTTGCAATTAATGAAAATAATTTTTCTCCACCTTTTAAATTTTCTTTCCTTCTTCTTTGTTGACGAAGATGAAGATGAAGATTTGCTTTCAAGGGGCCACCCATTTGCAATGTAAGTTTTTATTTTTGTCTTTTATTTTCTTATTTTAGAATTCATATTTAGGATTTTATTTCTCTTTATTTTTGTATTGGTATAGTAGATTTATTTTATGTCTTATAGCTTAGATTTACTTTCATACTCTTTTAATTTTGTCGTTTATTTTTATGCTTTGTAGGATTTATTTTCTTATATTTTTCTTTTGTAGTAAATATTTACTTTTATGCTCTTTTAATTTTGTTAGCTAGATTTCCTTTGCGCGCATAGTTTAGATCTAGGAGTTTTAGAATTGCATGAAACTAGTTTGATTTCTTTTATGATTTGTGGATTACTCTCTTGTGCTCAAATTAATCATGCTTAGGATAATCAGCTAGAGAAATAATCGTAGAAGAAGAATTTGATAATCTATATTCATCTTGAGTGGTTTGATAGGTTATGCTTATGAATTCTAGAATCACTATCTAGTTGTTTGTTCTTTTCATAAATGATGATTTTTCTTGGATAATTATTTAATAGGTTATGCTTCCCTTAAGTGGTTTGATAGTTTATGCTTAGTAAATCTAAAATAAAACATGATAAAAGAAAGTACTTCATAAATCCTAAATGAAAGTAACTAAATCCGTTTGGATACCATAGCATTTTACTTGTTTCCATGGTGTTTTTGCCAAAAACAAAACACCATGCGTTTGAAAATCATGGTGTTTTTAAACCTAAATCATCATCAAACTAAAAGCAAAATACTTATTTCAAAACACCTTTTAGGTGTTTTAAGTTTGATATTTTGGTTTTAAATTTGATGAGGTGTTAATATAATATCTGATGAGGTGTTAATATAATATCTAATATAATACATTAAATGTAATTAGTATATAGTTATTATCAACATGCTTATTTTATTATATTATATTATATTATACTATACTATATTATAGTTAATCTAATATATTAAAAGTATTTATTAAATTTTATAAAAATATATTAATTAAGATATCTTATATTATAATATAATAACATATTAAATACAAGTATTTAATATATTGATAATATAATAATAAATTATAAATAAACTTATAAAAATAATAAAAAGAAATTTTTAGTATTATATAATATATTATGTTTCCTAATATTGATAGGTTTATTAATACATACTTTAATAGTATAGAACAATTTATTATATAAATAAAGATTATTTATGTATGAATTATTAATTTTATCTACAATTTATTAGAAATAGAATTTTAACTTTACAAACTATGTTATATTATTTGATGCATATAATACTATATATGAAATAAGTTTATCATATATATTACATTTTACTATGATAATATTATTATCAATATTATATTATGTTATTATTAAATATCTCACTATTATATAATATTTTATAATTATTAAATCATAATTTATTTATAAAGTTTAATAAGTTATTGTAGATCCGATTATAATTATTTATTATCACATAAT
>NC_033802.1:56049714-56051796 GCF_001876935.1 Asparagus officinalis
CAGATGAGTTAAATACCAGGGTACTAGCGGAATTGACTCGGGATTATCTCCCATCGATGCCCCTTTGCTAGCCATATTAGTGGTGACCTTCGGAAATTCTCCGTCTTCGGCTATCCTTCTTCTTCGTCGGAAACGCCTAGGCTTAGTCTCAGACGTTCCGGTGGAAATTCTCTTGAACACTGAAACTCTCCTTGGGGCTTCAGAGCAACAGCATTCTGATAACACCGCCCTGATGATGTTGGCACACGGACAGTGAGGTTCCGTGTCTCGAGTATCTCGCTTCCAAGACTTACTCGCACCCCCAGCTCTATAGTACAACTCATCAGTTTGATAACTGGAGCAACCTATAGAGTGTTGGCACGATTTCCCAGGTATAACACCATCATCATCAGAAGAATATGCTTCCTTCTGGGGATATGATGCTTTATTAGCATTCTCAAAAGTTGCTCGTTCCAGTCTACGCTTTTGTGAGCATAAAGACTTAACGGGCTCTTGCACTTCGACACGCAACCCGATGCGGTCGGCAATAGGGGCTTTCCCTTTGTTATTTTCCTAGGGGGAATTAGAATAACCCCCAGTCGGGTTTATCATTTGGGGACCTTTCAACGGACCCAATCGCTCTTTGATAGGTACTTTACCTCGATTCCCCGGTAAGGGACCGAGGCGACCTTTCAAAGGGACCCTGGATGTTGAAAGATCCGTGTTCTTACCTGACTCCACCGGAAGTGCGGAGGCAAGGGGGACGGGACCTGGATTTGATGAAGGTTGGACAGCAACATCTTCAGCTCTCGTCTTAGGCGCTGGCTTTGTCTTCAGCATCCATACCTGCTTGAGCTTTGACGGGGTCTTGACCGCCTCTTCTTTCTGCATCTCCTCCGCTTTCTGTAGGAGAGCTCGGGCATGCGCAAGCAGTGCGCGGCGCTTCTTGATTCGCTCTTCGAGGGTCGAGCGAGTCCTTGTGACACGAACCCATTCGTTCGTTTCTGCTTTGAAGGAGGAGTTAGTCACGTACCGTTGTTGCTCCAGGCGCTGTCTCGATTTGAGATCTTCGTTGTAACGGACCCCGTCCATAGGCTCCAAAGCCTTGGCCATTTGACGAGCAAGGCGTTGACGCTGTCTTTGGCGCGTCCTCTTTGATACAGCTGGAGCACCTTCAGTAGCCATCTTCTTGGCGGGGGAGAAGCCCAGATCTGCGATCTCGACCACGTTAGGCGACGCGGAGACGCCATGTGGTGCGAGTGCAGCGATGGCAAGGGGCTCTTGGGTCTTTGAGCCGAGGGTCCCGCGAACGACTCTGGAGGAGGATGCCTTCCTACGCCTGCTCGGAGAGGCGGATCTGGAGGAGGAGGAAGAGAGGTACTCTTCGAACTTTTGTTGATCGAACTCGTATTCGATCTCTTCATTCACCGTCTTTTTATAAGACCTTTTACACAATGAAAACAAAAGGGTTACAACTCTTGTCAAAACAAACGCAAGATCCTGTTTTGCGGTCTCTTGCTTGCGTGGGTCTTTGGCCTGTGACGGGGACGTTGATATTACAATGAAAATAAAAAAGATTGTCTTTTTATAAGACCTTTTACACAATGAAAACAAAAGGGTTACAACTCTTGTCAAAACAAACGCAAGATCCTGTTTTGCGGTCTCTTGCTTGCGTGGGTCTTTTGCCTGTGACGGGGACGTTGATATCCGTGGACCACCGGGCACTCAAATCTGCTCCGAGAAAATCGGGCAGAGCTTCGTCGATCCGCGTGAGATCTAGAAGCTTTAAGCGTCTATCTCGGCTAAAACGAGATATCGGCTCTTCTTAGTGATTACCGGCGAAGGGTAATACTAAGGCAAAGGGGGAATGGGTGATGAAGGCTCTGATGTGGACCTCTCCTCTCCTTGTTGAAGCGCACGAACACTCTTCACTGCAGCAGGGCTTCGCCAAGGCTCTCCAAAAATCCAGATCCTAAAACAAAGGGGTAAGGGGTCTATTTATAGGCTAGGGGGAGCCCCTAGGGTGCCTAGACACCCTAGGGTGTCTCTAGAAATCCGAGACACCCCTAGGGGTGTCTCGGAATTTCCGAGACACCCCTAGGG
>NC_033802.1:56065770-56082374 GCF_001876935.1 Asparagus officinalis
GGGTGTCTCGGCTTGGCCGAGACACCCCTGGGGTGTCTTGGTTTTGCCAAGACACCCCTCGGGTGTTTCGAGCTTGCCGAGACTCCGTTTAGGTGTTTTGTTGGTTCCCCTGTATATTCTTCGTCCGGATTCGGATTTGAGTGATTCCGGGTGCGTTGGATGCGCGACGAAGAGTTTGACCCGCTCTGGTGATTGGATTATCTGTAGAGTGGTCGAGGCATGAAGGGCGTTGTCCTTTTTGTGAACAGTGCCGGGCTTCCCGATTGGTCCGGGTCTTCGTGATTCCGAAGTCCTATCCGCTCATGTAACTCGTCGATTCACTTCAGTCGTTCGTCGACGTCGATTAGGCTCATGTGGATTGGATGGTGACGTTCATCGTCGCTCGTTAACACTGAACCGGTTGTGGAGAACTATAGGCAATTTTTGATGCCTACAGATACCCCCTCCAAAGTGTTCCTGACTCGTTTCTTTTATAGAAGAGGCTGGAATACTTTGGATGTGATTGGTCTAGCCTTCAGTCGGCATCAGGACCTGTAGTTAGCTTCAACTCTTGGCTCTTTCGATTTTCGGTCTATTCGATGCTTTGACGAATATCCGAAGTTCTTCCAGCGCTGTGTTTATCGCTTGGCCGTCGTCGGAGTCTCGAGTGTGCAGCTGATGAATTGAGTTTGGCTCGTGTCATTGAGTTGACTTTGAACTACCTCCGCCACATTGTGCTGGCTTAGGGTTTCGGATTCCCGTGTGTTGGCTTTTTGCCGCAACGCGTTGACCGGCGTTGACCTAGGGTTACGCGTTGACCGGCGTTGACCCTTAGGGTTTGAATCGTCGAACGTTGACTTTTGTTGCAACGCGTTGCTTGGCGTTGACCTAGGGCTACGCGTTGACCGGCGTCCACCCTAGGGTTTCGAATTGTCGAACGTTGACTTTTGTCGCAACGCGTTGCTTGGCGTTGACCTGGGGTTACGCGTTGACCGGCGTTGACCCCTAGGGTTTCAAATCGTCGAACGTTGACTTTCGCTTGCAACGCGTTGACTGGCGTTGACCTAAGGTTACGCGTTGACCGGCGTCCACCCTAGGGTTTCGAATCGTCGAACGTTGACTTTTGTTGCAACGCGTTGCTTGGCGTTGACCTAGGGTTACGCGTTGACCGGCGCTGACCCTAGGGTTTACGGATCGCCATTAACACAGTTTATACTCGTACGTTTGCTGGAGTATACACAGTTTAAGCTCTTAAGGTATTGGAGCATCGCGGTCCCGAATGTTGGGGTTGCAGGACCAACTGTTAAAGTTGATTCATCTGCATGTGTGGATTTTATCCTGAATTTGTTGGGTGCTCAAGTCACGAGACCAACTAGGGGAGTTGATGCGTCAATGACTCGCAGTTATAGAATTTTTGGCAAATCCTCAGCCATCAACGGATTTGATTAGCCTTTACCGACTACCGTTTGAGTCGGGCTAGCATGCGGATTGTTTAAGTCCGTTCCGCATGTGACGTTGTGCTAAGAGAGTTAACGCTCTTAGTGCTACGATATTGAATACGTAGACTTCGTCTTTCTCACGGGAATAGACTACCCGGCGACGCGTGTTAGGCGTTGACTTTAGGATTTTTGGCTAATCCCCAGCCTTCAACGGATTTGATTAGCCTTTACCGACTACCGTTTGAGTCGGGCTAGCATGCGGATTGTTTAAGTCCGCTCCTATGTGACGTTTAAGCTAAAAGAGTTAACCCTTTTAGTGCTACGATATTGAATACGTAGACTTCGTCTTTCTCACGGGAATAGACTACCCGGCAACGCGTGTTAGGCGCTGACTTATCCTTACTTAGGATTCAGGATAAAATTCCCCGTGCGTGTGAGGCACGGATTATGGTGTTATTAATAACAACCTGCCACAATGTTGAATATGTGGTCTTTTGTCCTTTTTACGGTCAAAGACTAACCGGCCATGTGTGTTAGACATAGGCTTTGGGATTTTTGGCAAACCCCCAGCCATCAACGGGTTTGATGTGCCTTTACCGATTACCGTTTGAATCGGGCTAGCATGTGAATTATTAAACCCGTTTCACATGTGACGTTGTGCTAAGAGAATTGCTTCCCTTAGACTTAATGCTATGATTTTGATTACATAGACTTCGTCTTTCTCACGGGAATAGACTACCCGGCAACGCGTGTTAGGCGTTGACTTATCCCTACTCAGGCTTCGGGATAAAATTCCCCGTGCATCGAGTGCCCGGATTTGACAATCGTGTCTTTTCTAAAAGCAAAGACAGATTGAGAAACGGGAGAGGAAGAATTTTATATTCTATCTCCCGGTGCTGAAGAGGAAGAATTTTATATTCTATCTACAGCTGGAAAGGGAACTTGAGGTGGGATCCCCCACCCCCAGAATCCGGAAATGATGAACTGGGAGTGGGTTCTCCACTCCGAGCATCGGAAAGGTCCGAGGAGAGGAAGAATTTTATATTCTATCTCCCGGTGCTGAAGAGGAAGAATTTTATATTCTATCTTCAGCTGGAAAGGAAACTCGAGGTGGGATCTCCACCCCCAGAATCCTGCAGGATGAAACTAAGAGTGGGATCTCCACTCCGAGAATCGGAAAGGTTCGAACGACACTACCTTTTATAGGATTGGTCATTTGAACCCAAAGAACCCCTCATTCATTGAGGAGGAAACCCAATTTCAACCCTAACTTTTATAGGTTTGGTGGAAAAGGGGACAAAGGTGGATTTTCGTTTATCGAAAAGGAGTGACTCGACCTTAGTCTTGACTATCTGTAGGCTTGACTAAGCGAGATCGGGAACAATCATAACTTTTATAGGTTTTACTGTTCCAAGTGGACCTCTCGTTCATGGAAGGAATCGAGAGGGGAATTTGGCTTTGGCCCTAACTTTTTTAGGTTTGACCAGAAAGCGAAGAGAGTGGAATACGGGTAGCAAAGAAAGTGCCAACTCGTGTCATCACTCAAAGGGACGGCGTCGGTAGCGATGCCGTTGTCTCCCACTGTGGTCGCCAGCTTGTTTGCATCAAAAGTTGTTGTATTCATTGCTGTATTCATTACAACTTTAATCGTTACAATGAAAATAAAAAGATTGTCTTTTTATAAGACCTTTTACACAATGAAAACAAAAGGGTTACAACTCTTGTCAAAACAAACGCAAGATCCTGTTTTGCGGTCTCTTGCTTGCGTGGGTCTTTTGCCTGTGACGGGGACGTTGATATCCGTGGACCACCGGGCACTCAAATCTGCTCCGAGAAAATCGGGCAGAGCTTCGTCGATCCGCGTGAGATCTAGAAGCTAAAGCGTCTATCTCGGCTAAAACGAGAAATCGGCTCTTCTTAGTGATTACCGGCGAAGGGTAATACTAAGGCAAAGGGGGAATGGGTGATGAAGGCTCTGATGTGGACCTCTCCTCTCCTTGTTGAAGCGCACGGCCACTCTTCACTGCAGCAGGGCTTCGCCAAGGCTCTCCAAAAATCCACCACTCAAAAGCAAGGCCCAAGGGGGCTATTTATAGGCTCTAGGAGTATGTAGGGGGTAGGTAGGGGGCCTAGACACCCCCTGGTGTCTCGGCCAGGCCGAGACACCCTTGGGGTGTCTCGGCCAGGCCGAGACACCCCTGGGGTGTCTAGGCTTTTCCTAGACACCCCCGGGGTGTTTCGACCTCCCGAGACTCCGTTTGAGGTGATTCGGTTGTTTTCCCTGTAGATTCTTCGTCCGAACTCGGATTTGAGTGATTCTGGGTGCGTTGGATGCTTGACGAAGGGTTCGATCCGCTCTAGTGGTTGGATTATCTGTATAGTGGTTGAGGCACGAAGGGCGTTGTTCTTTTTGTGAACACCGCCGGGTTCCCGATTGGTCCGGGTCTTCGTTGTTCCGAAATCCTATAAGCTCATGTAGCTCGTCGATTTACTTCAGTCATTCGTCGACGTCAATTGGACTCCTGTGGCTCGGATAGTGACGTTCATCATCGCTCTTTAACACTGAACCGTTCGTGGAGACCTATTAGGCAATTTTTGATGCCTACATCTGAGAAATGCCAATGACTGGCAGATGGAAATGTTGGTGGATCCACTGTCGTTTAATTTGATCAGCGGATGGTTTGGTGAGGAAAGATTAACCTATCAGAGGATTGGATCTCATCTCACAAAAATAACTCATGAGAGTTAGAGAATTTTGATAAAAATAAGAAGAAACATTCTGACATTCAGAGTTCGAACGTAGATTTCTTATTCATCAATTCTACAATGACTGGGTTATCCCTAAGAATACCCATGTGGTATTCTTCCGGGAACTTCCCGATGCATTGGTTATCCTGAAGATACTAAGGATAGTATCTTTTCAGGAACTTGCCGTTTATCGGCATCATAAGCCGGTCACCGTCCTTGGTGACAAGGCGATATGCGCCACTCGAGTAGACTGTCTCCACTACGAATGGTCCCTCCCATTTGGGTTCAAATTTACCCTTTTTATTGGAATTGAGGATTATCGGTCGGCGAGCAGTGAGGACCAGATCTCCTTCCTTGAAGCTTCTCTGTCAAACCTTTTTGTCAAAGGCTCGAGAAATTCTAGCTTGGTAAAACTCAATATGCTGTTGAGCTACCAGGCGCTCTTCATCGAGCTTCTCGAGTTCTTCGAGGCATTTCTGATGTTGTTCTTCGGTTGTCATCTGGGTTGCAAGAGCGATCCGAAGAGACGGGATTGGATCTCCAATGGAAGAACAGCTTCACATCCGTATACCAGTGAATAAGGGGTTGCTCTCGTTGGTGTGCGCACCGTGGTCCGATAGGCCAATAAAGCCGCGCCAAGCTTGTCGTCCCAATCTCGTTTATTAGTTTTTACGATCTTTGACAAGAGTTTGATGATAGTCTTGTTGAAGGCTTCAGCTAATCCATTCGCTGTAGGATTATAAGCCGTCGACGAGATGTCCTGAATTTTAAACTTTTCGCAGAACCTTATGAAGGCGTTGCTGACAAACTGAGGACAGTTGTCATGTATGATTCGTCTTGGAACACCATACCTATAGATGATGTGGTGCTTGATGAATGCAATGACTTTGCTCGTTTTAACTTCTCTGAGTGGAACTGCTTCAGCCCATTTGGAGAAGTAATCGGTAATTGCCAGGATGAACCGGTCGCCTTTGACTGACGGAGGATTTATAGGACCAACAATGTCCATTCCCCAAGTCTCGAACGGCCATGACGTAACCGAAGGATGCAGATGCTCCGGAGGCTGGTGCATATAATTCCCATGTATTTGACACGCGTTACACTTTCGGGCATACGTGATTGCATCACTCATCATGGAAGGCCAAAAATACCCCATTCTTCTGATGCAATCATAAAGCTTGGGGCCAGGTTGCTGTGCGCCACACTCTCCTTCATGCGCCTCCCTAAGGACCTCTTCAGCTTCTTTGGTTGATAAGCAACGCAATAGCAACCCATTGTACCCCCTGTGGTATAGCGTTCGATTCTCTGTATTATAGTAGAATCTTGGTGCTCTTTGCCGGATTGACTCTCTTTCCTTCACATCTTCTGGCGAGATTCCATGCAAGACGTAGTCGATGATGGGGAAACGCCAATCTCGTGGTTCGAACTCGACTTGAGTAGCGTGCACTGTAGGCATCGAAAATTGCCTATAGGTCTCCACGAACGGTTCAGTGTTAAATAGCGACGTTGAACGTCACTATCCGAGCCACAGGAGTCCAATTGACGTTAACGAACGACTGAAGTGAATCGACGAGCTACGTGAGCTTATAGGATTTCGTAACAACCAAGACCCGGACCAATCGGGAACCCGGCACTATTCACAAAAAGGACAACGTCCCTCGTGCCTCGACCACTCTACAGATAATCCAACCACCAGAGCGGATCGAATTCTTCGTCAAGCATCCAATGCACCTGGAATCACTCAAATCCGAGTCCGGACGAAGAATCTACAGGGAAAATTATCGAATCAACTCAAACGGAGTCTCGGGAGGTCGAAACACCCCGGGGGTGTCTAGGAAAAGCCTAGACACCCCAGGGGTGTCTCGGCCAGTGGCCGTGCGCTTCAACAAGAAGAGGAGAGGTCTACATCAGCGCCTTCATCACCCGTTCCCTCTTGGCCTTAGTATTAGCCCTTGGCGTTAATACTAAGAAGAGCTAATACCTCACTTTAGCCGAGGTATACGCTTTAAAACTTCTAGATCTCACGCGGATCGACGAAGTTCTGCTTTATATCCCTTCGCGGATAGACGAAGCTCTGCCCGATTTTCTCGGAGCGGATCTGATTGCCCGGTGGTCCACGGATATCAACGTCCCCGTCACAGGCCAAAGACCCACGCAAGCAAGAGATGATGAACAGATCTTGCGTTTGTTTGAAAGGAGTTGTATTTCTTTTGTTTTCATTGTGTACCGGTCTTATAAAAAGGCTATCTTTTTATTTCATTGTAACGATCAAAGTTGTAATGAATACAGCAATGAATACAGCAACTTTTTTCGCAAACAAGCTGGCGACCACAGTGGGAGCCAACGGCATCGCAACCGACGCCGTCGTGACGCAACCAGCACTCAAGATCGGGGTGAATGAAGAACACGAGCTCGATCAACAACGGTTCAAAGAAGGCCTCTCTTCCTCCTCCTCCAGATCCGCCTCTCCAAACGGGTACAGAAAGGTAACCTCTTTCATAAATGATTGCAGGTCCTTCGGTTCAAAAATCCAAGACCCCGTTGCCACCTCTGCACTTGCACCACGCGACGTCCCCACGTCGTCCAACCTGGTCGAGATCGCAGATCCGGATTCCTCTTCCGCCGAGGAGATGACTTCTGAAGACGCTCCGGCATTATCAAAGAGAGCACGACAAAGACAACGTCAACGTCTTGCTCGACAACTTGCCGAGGCTTTGGAGCCAATGGATGGGATCCGCTATAACGTGGATCTAAAATCCAGGCAACGCCAGGAGCAACCACGGCAAACAACCAGCCCCTCCTCCGAAGAAGAAACGAACAAATGGGTTCAAGTCAAAAGAACCCGTTCTACTCTCGAGGAGCGAATCCAGAAGCGCCGCGCCTTGCGTGCGCATGCCCGAGCCCTGGTCCAAAAAGCACGAGAAATGCTAAAGGGAGAGGCCGTTAAGAGATCGCCGAGATCCGAACGAGTTTGGATGCCGAAGGCCAAATCGATTTGCCAAAAATTCTATAAATGCGAGTCATTGACGCATCAACTCCCCTAGTTGGTCTCGTGACTTGAGCATCCAACAAAGTCAGGATAAAATCCATACATGCAGATGAATCAGCTTTAACAGTTGGTCCTGCAGCCCCAACATTTGAGACCACTATGCTCCAATACCTTAAGAGCTTAAACTGTGTATACTCCAGCAAACGTACGAGTATAAACTGTGTTAATGGCGATTCGTAATCCTAGGTCAACGCCGATCAACGCGTTGCGACAAAAGTCAACGTTTGACGATTCGAAACCCTAAGGGTCAACGCCGGTCAACGCATAACCCTAGGTTGACGCCAATCAACGCGTTGCAACAAAAGTCAACGTTTGACGATCCGAAACCCTAAGGGTCAACGCCGGTCAACGCGTAACCCTAGGTCAACGCCGGTCAACGCGTTGCGACAAAAAAAATCAGCACACGGGGATCCGAAACCCTAAGCCAGTACAATGTGGCGGAGGTAGTTCAAAGTCAACTCAATGACACGAGCCGAACTCAATTCATCAGCTGCAAACTCGAGACTCCGACGACGGCCAAGCGATAAACGCAGCGCCGAAAGAACTTCGGCTATTCGTCAAAGCATCGAATAGACCGAAAATCGAAGGAGCCAAGAGTTGAAGCTAACTACAAGTCCTTACGCCGACTGAAGGCTAGACCAATCATATCCAAAGTATTCCAGCCTCTTCTATAAAAGAAACGAGTCCGGAACACTTTGGAGGGCGTAAGCTGATAGGATTTCGGAACAACGAAGACCCGGACCAATCGGGAACCCGGCACTATTCACAAAAAGGACAATGCCCCTCGTGCCTCGACCACTCTACAGATAATCCAACCACCAGAGCGGATCGAATTCTTCGTCGAGCATCCAACGCACCCGGAATCACTCAAATCCGAGTTCGGACGAAGAAGCTACGGGGAAAACAATCAACGGAGCGTCTCAGGCTGAGTTGGGACACCCGGGGTGTCTCGGGAAAGTCGAAACACCCCAGGGGTGTCTAGGAAAAGCCTAGACACCCCAGGGGTGTCTCGGCCAATCCGAGACACCCAGGGGTGTCTAGGCACCCTAGGAGCTCCCATGGCCTATAAATAGCCACCCCTTACCTCATAGGGGTGTCTCGGTTTTGGAGCCGAGACACCCCCCTAGGGGGTGTCCTCAACCAGCCCCTACCCCCCTTTGTTTTCCTATAAATAGGCCCCTAGGGCCTCCATTCTCTTGGCCTTGGTTTTGGGAGAGGAATTTCAGATCTAGAGCTCTAGCCTTTGAGATCTGAAATTCCAGAGAGGAGCGGCGAAGCCCTGCCGGAGGAAGGAGTCGGGGTTTTCTAAGAGAGCGGCGAAGCCCTGCCGGATCGAGGAGTGAGCGAGCCTTCTGCAGCAAAGGAGCCTCCTTCTTCATTCCCCTTTCTATTTTCCTTAGTGTTGCCCCTTAGCGGTGATACTAAGTAGAGCGAATATCTCGATTATCCGAGATAGGAGCTGTAAACTTCTAGATCTCACGCAGATCGACGAAGTTCAGAGTTTCTAAAATCCCCCCGCGGATAGACGAAACTCTGCCCGATTTTCTCGGACCAGATCTGAGTGCCCCGGTGGTCCACGGATATCAACATCCCCGTCACAGGCAAAAGACCCACGCAAGCAAGAGATGACAAACAGATCTTGCGTTTGTTTGAAAAGAGTTGTATCTCTTTTGTTTTCATTGTGTACAGGTCTTATAAAAAGGCTATCTTTTTGTTTCATTGTAACGATTGAAGTTGTAATGAATGCAGCAATGAATACAGCAACTTTTTCCGCAAACAGACTGGCGACCACAGTGGGAGCCAACGGCATCGCAACCGACGCCGTCGTGACGCAACCAGCACTCAAGATCGGGGTGAATGAAGAACACGAGCTCGATCAACAACAGTTCAAAGAAGGCCTCTCTTCCTCCTCCTCCAGATCCGCCTCTCCAAACGGGTACAGAAAGGTAACCTCTCTCATAAATGTTTGCAGGTCCTTCAGCTCAAAAATCCAAGACCCCGTTGCCGCCGCTGCACTTGCACCACGTGACATCCCCGCGTCATCCAACGTGGTCGAGATCGCAGATCCGGACTCCTCCTCTGCACTTGCACCACGTGACGTCCCCGCGCCTCCAGCATTATCAAAGAGAGCACGACAAAGACGGCGTCAACGTCTTGCTCGTCAGCTGGCCGAGGCTTTGGAGCCAATGGATGGGATCCGCTATAACGTGGATCTAAAATCCAGGCAACGCCGGGAGCAACCACGGCAAACGACCAGCCCCTCCTCCAAAGCGGAAACGAACAAATGGGTTCATGTCAAAAGAACCCGTTCTACTCTCGAGGAACGAATCCAAAAGCTCCGCACCTTGCGTGCGCGTGCCCGGGTCCTTCTGCAAAAAGCACGAGAGATGCAAAAGGAGGAGGCAGTTAGGAGAGCGCCGAGGTCCGAACAAGTTTGGGTGCCAAAGGCCAAAACAACGCCTAAGGTAAAAGCAGGTAATATTGCTCTCCAACCTTCGTCAATTTCAGATCCCGAACCTCCGGTAAAGCCCCACCGCAGCGGGGATTTCCCCAAGCTCAAGAATCCTCTGAACGATCGTATCGGTGCTCTACCCGAGAATCGAGGAAAAGCGCTTGTCAAGGAAAGCTGGGGATCGTTGAAGGAGCTTCGAGCCAACATCCAGACTGGGGGTCGTACACGATCTCCTAACAAATCGATCTCTGCAACAACCCGCTTGGCGATGCGTGCAGAAAATCAGGAGCCCGTTAAGGTTTCACCCTCACAAAGGTGTGATTCCAAACGTGTGACTCCTGTAAACGCCAACAAGGCAATGATTACTCAGAAGGAAACGCGTCGGACAGACGAACGCGTTATACCTGAGAACCCATGTGAGCAGCCGATAGGTTACTCCGACTGCAACGTCAGTGAGTTGTACTATCAGGCTGGGGGTGCGAATGAATCTCGAAAGAGAAACACCCAGGAAGCGGATTCTCACTGTCCGTGTACCAAATTTATCAGGGCAGTATTATCAACATGTAGCTTTCCCAAGACCGCTCCACAGAGGGTCTCGGTATTCGAGGGAATTTCCGATGGAAGGACGGAGCCCAAATCAAGGCGTTCCCACCAAAGAGGATCGGCTGCTCGAGATGATGAACTCCTAGAAGTTACCATCAACATGGTCAACAAGGGAAAATCCCCAATCATTTCAAATGGTTCCGACCCTAATTTCTCTCTAGGAAGCAGGGTCGATTCGGGAATAGCTCAGCTTCAGCTAGAAGCCGTCGGATATAACAACGACCATGGGGTCCAAGAAGGAGTCCATTCCAATGATGAGTTCTCAGATTCTCATTCCGCGCTCGCCTCCGACGACACAACATCTAGCATAGGGCAAGCTCGAGAGGTGTGCATGGCCAACACCGAACAGATAGCCAAAATCATTGAAGAGGCCCTGGCTAAGCAGAAGGAAATCTTCAAATTCAAAATGGAAATGGCTATGCAAGAGATGAGACAAAGGCACGACCAACAAATCCGAACTTTGTCAAATCAGCTAGTGGAATCCAGCCGTCGCACCCAGAACGCCGCAATTAACAGCGATCCGGAAGTGGACAGAATCGTCATAGCCGACGCACCGCCCAAGAATACTAGGGGTGGCCCCACTAAAAATAACAACGCTGGGGGTGGACCCACCAATGATGATAACACTGGGGGTGGTCGTATTATTCCTCTCGAAAATCGCCCAAAACAGGATATGGATGAGGCCGAAAAGATGAGGGATCTCGAAAGAAAAATTGACGCTCTAATGTCTGCTCGAGAGGTGAAGAAGACCGGCATTCCGTGTCCTTACCCGAAAGAGTGGGATTCGATCCCGTATCCGGCGAAGTTCAACCTAATCAACTTCACGCCGTTCGACGGGAAGGGCTCACCCACTCAGCATCTGATCTACTTCAAGTCCCACTTGGG
Organism: Asparagus officinalis; assembly: GCF_001876935.1. Taxonomy (NCBI): domain Eukaryota; kingdom Viridiplantae; phylum Streptophyta; class Magnoliopsida; order Asparagales; family Asparagaceae; genus Asparagus; species Asparagus officinalis. Next base: position 56,076,926 of record NC_033802.1, read on the forward strand.
GGTGATCTCTGGTAACGAGCCTTTGATGGTTCGGTCATTCGTTGGCACCCTTCGCGGGCCTGCCTTCGATTGGTACCGCCGTCTCAAGCCCGGAAGCATCAACAGCTGGGAGGACTTGGAAAGCATGTTTCTCGTTCGATGATGACACCGAGGTGTCGATCAGGACACTCTTCGACGAGAAACAAAAAGGCGGAGAGTCGGTGGATACCTTCATCAAACGCTTCCGCAATCAGGCAATGAACTGCAGGGATCCCGTCACGGAGGAATTCCTCTTGCAGACTTGTCAGAACAACTTGTCCATTAACATCTTGGACGTGATGGGAATGGAGCCGCACAATACCTGGAAAGAGTTGAAGGTACGCGGAGAACAGGCCGAACGGTTCCTCAAAAGGAAGAAAGCTGAGAGGAGCTAACAGATGGTCAACCCTCTGGATTCGGATCTTGTACCGCATGATGAAGGGGACGCACCTGCAACGGTTATTGACAACAATCAAACGTCGCAACAGTAGTCCTGGGAACAGCAGGAGAATTCGGACGAGACGCTCCAAAACGAGTACTCGTTCAAAGACGAAGACGTTCCAGCTATCTTCGAGACCCTTCTCGAAAACAACAAAATCAAACTCCCGCCCATCACGCATCAGGAGGAAGATGACGATTCTGCGGATCCAACATACTGCGAGTACCACAGGAGGATCCTCCATCCCACCAAGGATTGCTTTGCTCTCAAGAATAGCATCCAGACCTTGGTTGAAGCCGGCGTTATAACGCTAGGGTAAGCCAATTGAAAACGGCAATACTCCAAAGAGTACAAGAGTATAAACTGTTCTCAAGACTCCGAAGAGTATATGAGTATAAACTGCTTCTCACACTCCAAAGAGTATACGAGTATAAACTGCTTCTCAGACTCCGACAAGTATAAGAGTATAAACTGATCCTTAACACTCCGAAGAGTATATGAGTATAAACTGCTTCTCAATCCTCCGACCGGTATAAGAGGTTAAACTGCTCCCTGATACTCCAATAGGTATATGAGTCTAAACTATTTCCTACCATTGACGGGAAGTTCCTGGAGGATATTACACTAATATTCTTAAGGATAACCCGGCCAGATAACAAAGTCAAACCCAGTTCCAAGAGAGAAGCTGGGGGTGGATAATCCAATGCATCGGGAAGTTCCCGGAAGAATACCACATGGGTATTCTTGGGGATAACCCAATCATCGAAGAATTGATGGATAAGAAATTCACGTTCGAACTCTGAAGGTCAGAACGTCTTTTCAAAGTTCTCTAACTCTTATGAGTTATTTTCGTGAGATGAGATCCAATCCTCTGATAGGTTAATCTTTCCTCACCAAAACCATCCGCTGATCAAATTAAACGATAGTGGATCCACCAACATTTCCATCTGCCCCCATTCTGGATTCTGGGGGTGGAGATCCCACCCCAAGTCTCCTTTCCGGCCGAAGATAGAATATAAAATTCTTCCTCTTCAGCACCGGGAGATAGAATATAAAATTCTTCCTCTCCCGTTTCTCAATCTGTCTTTGCTTTTAGAAAAGACACGATTGTCAAATCCGGGCACTCGATGCACGGGGAATTTTATCCCGAAGCCTGAGTAGGGATAAGTCAACGCCTAACACGCGTTGCCGGGTAGTCTATTCCCGTGAGAAAGACGAAGTCTACGTATTCAATATCGTAGCACTAAAAGGGTTAACTCTTTTAGCTTAAACGTCACATAGGAGCGGACTTAAACAATCCGCATGCTAGCCCGACTCAAACGGTAGTCGGTAAAGGCTAATCAAATCCGTTGAAGGCTGGGGATTAGCCAAAAATCCTAAAGTCAACGCCTAACACGCGTTGCCGGGTAGTCTATTCCCGTGAGAAAGACGAAGTCTACGTATTCAATATCGTAGCACTAAAAGGGTTAACTCTTTTAGCTTAAACGTCACATAGGAGCGGACTTAAACAATCCGCATGCTAGCCCGACTCAAACGGTAGTCGGTAAAGGCTAATCAAATCCGTTGAAGGCTGGGGATTAGCCAAAAATCCTAAAGTCAACGCCTAACACGCGTTGCCGGGTAGTCTATTCTCGTAACAATGGCGAAGTCTACGTATTCAATATCGTAGCACTAAAAGGGTTAACTCTTTTAGCTTAAACGTCACATCGGAACGGATTAAGACAATCTGCATGCTAGCCCGACTCAAACGGTAGTCGGTAAAGGCTAATCAAATCCGTTAAAGGCTGGGGATTAGCCAAAAATCCTAAAGTCAACGCCTAACACGCGTTGCCGGGTAGTCTATTCCCGTGAGAAAGACGAAGTCTACGTATTCAATATCGTAGCACTAAGAGCGTTAACTCTCTTAGCACAACGTCACATGCGGAACGGACTTAAGACAATCCGCATGTAAGCCCGATTCAAACGGTAATCGGTAAAAGCATGACAAATCCGTTGAGGGCTGAGGATTTGCCAAAAATTCTATAAATGCGAGTCATTGACGCACCAACTCCACTGGTTGGTCTCGTGACTTGAGCATCCAACAAATTCAGGATAAAATCCACACATGCAGATGAATCAACTTTAACAGTTGGTCCTGCAACCCCAACATTCGGTCAAACGGTAGTCGGTAAAGGCTTGTCAAATCCGTTGATGGCTGAGGATTTGCCAAAAATTCTATAACTGCGAGTCATTGACGCATCAACTCCCCTAGTTGGTCTCGTGACTTGAGCATCCAACAAAGTCAGGATAAAATCCATACATGCAGATGAATCAGCTTTAACAGTTGGTCCTGCAGCCCCAACATTTGAGACCACTATGCTCCAATACCTTAAGAGCTTAAACTGTGTATACTCCAGCAAACGTATGAGTATAAACTGTGTTAATGGCGATTCGTAATCCTAGGTCAACGCCGGTCAACGCGTTGTGACAAAAGTCAACGTTTGACGATTCGAAACCCTAAGGGTCAACGCCGGTCAACGCGTAACCCTAGGTCAACGCCAATCAATGCGTTGCAACAAAAGTCAACGTTTGGCGATCCGAAACCCTAAGGGTCAACGCCGATCAACGCGTAACCCTAGGTCAACGCCGGTCAACGCGTTGCGACAAAAAAAGTCAGCACACGGGGATCCGAAACCCTAAGGACGGAGGTAGTTCAAGGTCAACTCAATGACACGAGCCAAACTCAATTCATCAGCTGCAAACTCGAGACTCCGACGACGGCCAAGCGATAAACGCAGTGCCGGAAGAACTTCGGTTATTCGTCAAAGCATCGAATAGACCGAAAATCGAAGGAGCCAAGAGTTGAAGCTAACTACAGGTCCTTACGCCGACTGAAGGCTAGACCAATCATATCCAAAGTATTCCAGCCTCTTCTATAAAAGAAACGAGTCCGGAACGCTTTGGAGGGGGTATCTCTGGCATCAAAAATTGCCTCTAGGTCTCCACGAACGGTTCAGTGTTAAATAGCGACGATGAACGTCACTATCCGAGCCACAGGAGTCCAATTGACGTCGACGAACGACTGAAGTGACTCGACGAGCTACGTGAGCTTATAGGATTTCGGAACAACCAAGACCCGGACCAATCGGGAACCCGGCACTGTTCACAAAAAGGACAACGCCCCTCGTGCCTCGACCACTCTACAGATAATCCAACCACTAGAGCGGATCGAATTCTTCGTCAAGCATCCAAAGCACCCGTAATCACTCAAATCCGAGTCCGGACGAAGAATCTACAGGGAAAATTATCGAATCAACTCAAACGGAGTCTCGGGAGGTCGAAACACCCCGGGGGTGTCTAGGAAAAGCCTAGACACCCCAGGGGTGTCTCGGCCAAGCCAAGACACCCCAGGGGTGTCTCGGCCAGGCCGAGACACCCCAAGGGTGTCTCGACCACGCCGAGACACCAGGGGGTGTCTAGGCCCCCTAGAGCTCCCCTAGCACCTATCGCTTTAGCCGAGGTATACGCTTTAAAACTTCTAGATCTCACGCGGATCGACGAAGTTCTGCTTCTATATCCCTTCGCGGATAGACGAAGCTCTGACCGATTTTCTCGGAGCGGATCTGATTGCCCGGTGGTCCACGGATATCAACGTCCCCGTCACAGGCCAAAGACCCACGCAAGCAAGAGATGATGAACAGATCTTGCGTTTGTTTGAAAGGAGTTGTATTTCTTTTGTTTTCATTGTGTACAGGTCTTATAAAAAGGCTATCTTTTTGTTTCATTGTAACGATTGAAGTTGTAATGAATGCAGCAATGAATACAGCAACTTTTTCCGCAAACATGCACCTCTTGAACCCCTTCTTCCTTGGCATCTTTATTGTAACGCGGCACTAGGAGTTGGTGAGTTCTTACCGTAACAAACTGCTCTGTTTCGGGAGGCTGCGCCAGTGATACGGCTAATGCTGCTAACGCGTCTGCATAGGTATTCTGTAGCCGTGGAATATGTTCGATAAAGAATCCTTCGAATGATTCCGCCATCTCCACTGCCATCTTATGGTATGGTATTAGATCTTGGCTTCGAACCTCATATTCTCCTTGGACTTGCTTGACTATTAGCTGAGAATCACCGAAAGCCTCGAGATATTCCACCCCCAGTTCTTTGGCAAAACTGAGTCCTATGAGTAATGCGTTATATTCTGCTACATTATTCGAGCATGGCTCGGTTAATGAGTAGGCTCGAGGCATCACGTGCTTTCCTGGGGAAACTAAGACAACTCCCACTCCGGAAGAAATCTTAGAAATTCCAGGAGCACTTGCTACATTAGTTGCTCATGACGCACCGTCAAAGTATAGACGCCATACTTGCTGGTGCGAAGTTGCGTTGACTTCGTGGACTTTATCGGGTAGGTTGTCATATATCTCAGCGGTGTCCGTAGTTGGATTAGCTGCCAGGAGATCACAGATGGCCTGCCCTTTTACTGACTTCTGTTGTTTAAAATGTAAGTCGTATTGGGACAAGAGTAAAGCCCATTTTGCTAATCGCCAGCTCATGGAAGCTGGTTGAGTCATGAATACTCGGACCGGATTAACTTTAGAGATGACATAAATGGTCTGCCCGACCAGATAATGCCGCATCTTCTGAATAGCGAACACCAAGGCGAGGCATTCTCTCTCAATCATAGGATATCGAGATTCGGCACCTACCATGGTTCGGCTCAAATAATATACTGCCTGCTCATGACCGTTATCGTCATCTTGTGCAAGTAATGCACTTAATGAGTGGCTCGTCGCCTTGACATAAATCAAGAACGGTTTGCCCGATTTCGGTGCAACGAGTACAGGAGGTTTCGAGAGATATTCTTTAATACTCTCGAATGCCTTTTGACAAGCGTCATCCCATACAAAAGATACGCTTTTCTTTGCGAGCTTGGAGAATGGTTAGCATTTTCCTGAGAGGTTCGAGATGAATCGGCGAATATAAGCTAATCGTCCTTGCAATCCTCTGAGCTC
>NC_033802.1:56083374-56083901 GCF_001876935.1 Asparagus officinalis
AGTAAGTCTTGGAAGCGAGACGCACGAGACACGGAACCTCACTGTCCGTGTGCCAACATCATCAGGGCGATGTTATCAGAATGCTGTTGCTCTGAAGCCCCAAGGAGAGTTTCGGTGTTCAAGAGAATTTTCACTGGAACGTCCGAGACTAAGCCTAGGCGTTTCCGACGAAGAAGAAGGATAGTCGAAGACGGAGAATTTCCGAAGGTCACCACTAATATGGCCAGCAAAGGGGCATCGATGGGAGATAATCCCGAGTCAATTCCGCTAGTACCCTGGTATTTAACTCATCTGCAGTCCGGAACCATTACACGAGGGACTTATAGTAGGGTTCGGACAAGATTACCGTCAGAAGACGAAGGATCAGATGTCGGCTCTGCAATTGCATCGGACAACACGGTATCTAGCGAGGGACAACCCCGCGAGGTACTCATGATCAGCGCCGAACAAGTAAACAAGATGCTTGAAGATGCCCTGGCTCGGCAGAAAGAAAGTTTCAAGTTCGAGATGGAGATGGCCATGCAGCA
>NC_033802.1:56084401-56087875 GCF_001876935.1 Asparagus officinalis
AAAAATCCAGATCCTCCAAAAATGAGGCCTTAGGTTGCTATTTATAGGCAATGGGGGCACCTAGGGGGCCTAGACACCCCTGGGGTGTCTAGGCTTTTCCTAGACACCCCCGGGGTGTTTCGGAACTTCTGAGACTCCGTAGGTGCATTCGATTGTTTTCCCTGTAGATTCTTCATCCGAACTCGGATTTGAGTGATTTTGGGTGCGTTGGATGCTTGACGAAGAGTTCGATCTGCTCTGGTGGTTGGATTATCTGTAGAGTGGTCGAGGCACGAAGGGCGTTGTCCTTTTTGTGAACACCGTTGGGTTCCCGATTGGTTCGGGTCTTGGTTGTTCCGAAATCCTATAAGCTCACGTAGCTCGTCGATTCACTTCAGTCGTTCGTCGACGTCAATTGGACTCCTGTGGCTCGGATAGTGACGTTCATCGTCGCTCTTTAACACTGAACCGTGTGGAGACCTATAGGCAGTTTTCGATGCCTACAGATACCCCCTCCAAAGTGTTCCTGACTCGTTTCTTTTATAGAAGAGGCTGGAATACTTTGGATGTGATTGTTCTGGCCTTCAGTCGACGTAAGGACCTGTGGTTAGCTTCAACTCTTGGCTCCTTCGATTTTCGGTCTATTCGATGCTTTGACGAATAGCCGAAGTTCTTCCGGCACTGCGTTTATCGCTTGGCCGTCGTCGGAGTCTCGAGTTTGCAGCTGATGAATTGAGTTTGGCTCGTGTCATTGAGTTGACTTCGAACTACCTCCGTCACATCGTGCTGGCTTAGGGTTTCGGATCACCGTGTGTTGACTTTTTGTCGCAACGCGTTGACTGGCGTTGACCTAGGGTTACGCGTTGACCGGCGTTGACCCTTAGGGTTTTGGATCGTCGAATGTTGATTGGTGTGGATTTTGAATCCCCGAACGTTGACTTTTGTCGCAACGCGTTGACTGGCATTGACCTAGGGTTACGTGTTGACCAGCGTTGACCCTTAGGGTTTTAGATCGTCAAACGTTGACTTTGATCGCAATGTGTTGACTGGCGTTGACCTAGGGTTACGCGTTGACCGGCGTTAACCCTTAGGGTTTTGAATCGTCAAACGTTGACTTTTGGTCGCAACGCGTTGATTGGCGTTGACCTAGGGTTACGCGTTGACCGGCGCTGACCCTAGGGTTTACGGATCGCCATTAACACAGTTTATACTCGTACGTTTGCTGGAGTATACACAGTTTAAGCTCTTAAGGTATTGGAGCACGGTGGTCCCAAGTGTCGGGGCTGCAGGACCAACTGTTAAAGTTGATTCATCTGCATGTGTGGATTTTGTCCCGAATTTGTTGGGTGCTCAAGTCACGAGACCAACTAGTGGAGTTGATGCGTCAATGACTCGCAGTTATAGAATTTTTGGCAAATCCTCAGCCATCAACGGATTTGATAAGCCTTTACCGACTACCGTTTGGGGTGTCTCGGTTTTGCCGAGACACCCCATGGGGGTGTCTTGGCTTTTTCGTGGTCCCCCCCCCCTTTTGTTTGGCCTTTTCCTCTTTTTGTCTTTTGCTCATGGTCCCCCCTTCTTTAATTCAAATTTCAAAAGAGAGAGAGAGTCCCCTCCTCTTTGGCTCAAAACCGAACTCCCCCCCTTATTTTCGGTTTTGAGAGTTCTTCTTCCCCAAGAGCTTTCCTCCATTGAAGAACCCATCAATCCTTAAGCAAGCTTAGATTTTAGCGGATACCCATTGGCCAAAAGCTTGCTTCTCCAAGTAGGGTTCTCTCCTTCATCTTCAAGCTCAAAGGAAACCCCTTTGATTTGGTAAGTCCTTCTTCACAATCCTCCTATTTTCTTGTAAAGATTGCATCTTTATTCTTGTAGTAGGCAAAGGGGTTGTGTATGCACAATGCCTTGGGGGGTTTATGCAAAAGAGGCCATATGGCCGAATTTTGGGGGGTTTATTTGCAAAATGGGACTGAAATTCATTGGGGCTTATTTGCAAAATGGGACTGAAATTTTGAGGCTTGGATTTCATACCCCTTTGGTAACAATTTGGATGGGTGTTTCATGCAAAAAGACCATACCTCATTGAGGGTTTTATGTGCAAATATGGGGCCGAAAAATTTTTGGGGCTTATTTGCAAAATTGGCCAAAGAATTGGGGTGGTGTTCATGTAATAGAGGACTGAAGTTAGGACCTAGATTACATGCTCATTTGGCCGAAAGTTTGAGGGGTACTTTAGGCAAAAGGACCAAAAGTTGTTGGAGGGGTTTTTATGCAAAATTGACCAAATTCTGCGAAAGGGTTTATTTGCCAAATTTAACCAAAATTGTGGGGTATCGGGGGGGTGCTATATGATCAGATATGATGACCACGACCCGACCCGGGCATGTCCTTAACCCGAATTTTGGCCTTGAACACGAAGGGTATTTTGGGTATTCCACCAAAATTCACCGCGAAAGGTGACTCGCATGCACGAAATTTGTAGGTTTAACTAGACTTCAATTATGAAACCCTATTTATGTATAGGATTTTAATTAAAGTTCTTAATTTCCCTTTTAAATTTCGTGTATTCATGTTTTAGATTGTACCTGACTTACTTGCTGCTTTTTGTTGCAGATTTGCAATGTCTCCGCGTCGATCTCGACCCCGTAGGAGTCGTTCTCATTCACAGCATAGTGAGGAAGAGTTTCCCTCGACGTCTTCCCCCGTGGCCTCGTTCTTCGGGGGTGAGAATTTATGTAGAATTTTTTTTTTTGCATCCCTGATTGACCTCTTTGCGGGTCATGAAGGAAGAACTGATACCTCTCTCGTGGAGGGTAAGGTTTCAGACTTGTTTTGCTTAGCCAATTCAAGTCTTCCAGTATATTGGGGCGATTTTGTGTCGTCCTACACCTTATAGGTCGGTGTATGTTACCACGTTATCCACGTGATGATGCATACCGTTCTTCGGGTGTAGGACACTCAGAATCGTCTCTCCAATTATTCCGGGAATGAGCTTATCATTCTTTCTTTCTTATGAGCTTTCTGACTCCACCCTTGTGCTTTATTGTAGTGGAGTTTCCTGCGGGCAGCCTTCCTCCTCATGCCAATACCGGTTGTAGCCGGGAGGTCTTCTCTTCGGCTTCCCTTAGGCAGGCTGTTAGCCCACTTCCTCGGTTCGACGGGGATCGCTCAGACGACTCTTGCCGCTTGATACGGGAAGGGGGGCGCCATTGTTTGCGCCAGCTTATTACAGATGCCTCCTTCACCCCGGATTCTACCTCCACTCAGGCTTTAAAGAAGCCGAGCTTCTTATTCGGGGATCATGTCGAGGATCCTGCTGCGCTGACCCTTGGCAAGGAGCACTGGCTGACTCTTGACGGGGGAGCGTGTTTGTACATCCCCTCGATTCCGCACCAATATTCTTTCAGTCACTTGAAGGGCCAAGCTGTGGAGCGACAAATGTCTTGGCACCTTACCGAAGATGCTGAGCGGGTTCAGTGTGGATATGCCACTCAC
>NC_033802.1:56088875-56090067 GCF_001876935.1 Asparagus officinalis
AAACCAAAGAACCACATAAATCCAAATCTAGCTTCTTTAACCTCACCAAGCAAAGCACCCAACCGATCATAATTTTCTTCACGAAGCAAAAAGATCAATCAACTGGAGGCAATCCGATTCCAGTTAGTTAATTAACCAAGTAGCATTCCGATCTAGCAAAGCAAAAGCCCATGGGCCATACACCACTGCCAGTAGCTCTGCTTTGCTGATACGCCCCCCCCCTGTCACTGTCCAACGGCAAGTTTCAACCAATTAAGCCCCGACAATTTATATGCTAATCACTTGAAATTTACACAACTACAGAAAATGGTAATAACCCACATACTATTTCCCAAATTTTGATGTGACCAACTGCCTATATATAATTGATGAAACATGATAAGAAAATTGTCCTGGGGGCAAGTTTGAACCAATTAAGCCCCAGCAAGGAGAATGCCCGTACAAACAAAAAAAGATGGGCACAGAGTGCGTGCTTAGTATCTTCTATTTGTTTGATTTCACAAAAATCAACGCCACTTCACTTTGTCACGTTACAAAGTTTAAAAGTTTATGTACTTGATAAGATGCTATAAGCTCTAGGACAACGTACCCCTTGTTGAATTGGGACCCGAAGCCCTTTAATTGACAACCGAACTCCCGTTATCGTGATCTCCACCACTATGTTAACGTGCACCCAAGCGAAATATGTGATTAAAGGTTTCCTTCAGTAAATAGTAAAAATAAATAATTTGTGAAGACACTAGATGTGCTATATTAAAAATGAATCATAAAAATCTAGATATTATCAGAGGGTTATGACTAAGTTGTCTCTCAAAAGTCCAAGATGTAGAGAAATGGACCAAGATCAGCATGTTTATAGTGTTCGCTTTGGTTAATTTATATATAGAGATTTTTTTGGCTTTCTCAACAAGCACTAGTAGAAAATCACGTATTCTAGACGGAATATTCTAGACGGAATTTTTTCCGTCTAGAATGTATTAAACTAGACGGAAATTTTTTGTCTAGAATGTTCCGTCTAGAATAAAAATTCTAGACGGAAAATTCCGTCTAGAATAGTATCCTAGACGGTTTCTTTATTATTATTATTTTTTTTAAAATAACCAGGTATTCTAGACGAAAATTTCCGTCTAGGATAATCATTCTAGACAGAAATTTCCGTCTAGAATAACTGGTCATTTAAAAAAAAATTTAA
>NC_033802.1:56091067-56091382 GCF_001876935.1 Asparagus officinalis
GGTTCCGCCGACTCCGACAGCCCGTCGCCACCGTGTCGTGCTCAGTACTAGTCCGCCCCCTCGTCATCCACAAGCGTCGCCGAGATCCCGCAGCCCCTCGTCGGAGTTCCCCGACGTCGCGCACCACCGTGTCAGATCCGACCCACGCCGTCAGCGTCGATACGTTCGACGAAAACCCCGAGGCAAGCTCTCTCTTGCTCAGATCTGAATTCTATACCTGTTATAAATTATTTGCATCATTTATTTGTGACGTATCTATCTGCGTGGGTTGTTTGCTGAATAATATTGATCTAAATAATTGATATGTGATAAATA
>NC_033802.1:56092382-56119391 GCF_001876935.1 Asparagus officinalis
AGGAGAATGTTTTTTCTTCCCCAATTTGCCCTTCTCATCATTTAATAAGCATTGCAAATTATTGGGACATTTCTTCAAAATTTAAAAAAAGTGACCATAGAGGCACTAGTGAAAAATAGCCCAATGGTGATGGGTTATTGGTGACGGATGTGGAACCATCGCCAATGTTAGACATTGATCACGATGGGGAGAGGTCTGTTCCCAATACCCCATCGTCAAAATAAATATTGGCTACGGAGATGTCTGTCGTCGCCGGATATACCTCTCTCCAATAAGGCATTGGTGATATGGGTTCTCCCATTCACACATACTTGGCCCGCTTTGATTATTCACAAAAACATCCCAAAACCCATCCCGTAGCCCCAAGCCCGTACCTGATTGCCATCTTGATAGAAACCTTAACCGCCGCTACCCTCCGGCTCTCACTCTCCATCTTCATCGTCGCTGCCCTCTTTCCCACCACTCGTTGCTACCCGTAGCCAACCACGCGTCGCCGCCCCACTAACACCGTCTCTCACACTGCCAAATATTGTAGCCCTCCCAACCCCCATTGCCACCCGCAACCCAACACCTCCGCCTCTCCAACTATCTATCTGCCAAATCCCACAGCCGCCGTCACCCTCGCTGCCACACGCAACCCCCAGCTCTACTACCACCACCACCAAGCTCCCTAACCCCTAGGTAATTAAGAACCCCATTTTTTTGTTACTTTTACTCAAGTTGGCTATATACGTTACCTTTCTTTAAATTTTAGAGTTTGAGTTGATGCTGATTTTTTAAAATTTAGGAAAATCAGTTCCAATTTGGAGTTGACTCTAAATTTCAGCCCTTAGATAGCCAACGCCGTCACCTAAATTTTAGGTAATTTTAGGAAAATCAGTTCCAATTTGAAGTTGACTCTAAAATTTAGGTAATTTTCTATTTTTTGAGTTGTTGTATTTTTTAGATTATTTATTCAATTAATGATGTTATGATGTAGCGGAAGCATAATCAAAAGAGATAACTACAAACCTATTGGTTATCAAATTATGTTCTACCTGTCAAGGTCTTAAGGAAAATTGATGAATTGTGTAGATCCTTCCTATGGAGTAAAGCTGAGCACTCTCATAAAATGTCTCTAGTTTCCTGGGATAAGGTTTGTTTGAGCAGGAAGCATGGTGGTCTTGGTATCTATTCAGCTTCTATATGGAGTTTAGCTGCAACTTTAAGAACAATTTGGTTTATTCACATTAACAAGGAAAGCCTTTGGATTAAGTGGATACATGTCTCTTACTTAAAAAATAGTGATATCTGGCATGTTCAAACTAAGAATAGGGATTCGTGTGTGTGGAAAAATATTTTGAAAGTCAGAGATAAGGCTCTGAGAATATATGGCAGTGTTGATAATCTGAGTAGTTTAATACAAACTTGTATCAAGGACTCAAAAATTCAGCTATCTAAACTGTATTCAGTTTTTATTCCTGCTTCCTCTGCTGTGCCATGGTGTAATGTTGTTTGGACAACTTCAAATCTGCCCAGATACTCCTTTATCAGTTGGTTAGCAGTCCAAGATCGATTACTCTCACAAGATAGATTACTCAAAAGAAGAATTGTGAGGGAAAATGTTTGTTGCTGGTGCTCTGGTTCTGAGAGTAGGGATTATCTTTTCTTTGATTGTCACTACTCGAGGGATGTTTGGGGTATGGTTATGAATTGGTTACAATTCAAGTGATCTTTTCTTTGATTGTCACTACTCGAGGGATGTTTGGGGTATGGTTATGAATTGGTTACAATTCAAGTGGAGGTCTTGCTTTTGGAAACTACTCGAGGGATGTTTGGGGTATGGTTATGAATTGGTTACAATTCAAGTGGAGGTCTTGCTTTTGGAACCAAATCATAGAATGGTATTACTTTCGTTTGAGGGGTAATGGCTTCAAGCAACAGATTAAGAAAATGACACTCACCTCCACAATATATTACATTTGGTGTGAAAGGAATTCCAGAATTTTCAGACAGGAGGGCAAACCTGCTGCTCAGCTGTTCAAGGAGATAAAATTCAATATTTTAACTGTCATCCTCAATGGTCACTTCTTGGCTGAAGATAAAGAATGACTATGTTCATTATAATACCGTTGTTGCTCCTGTAGTCTAGTATTGATTTTCCTGCAGACTCTAACATTGAAGCTTCTCCTTGCAGATAATGCTGCTCTGATGTAGGGTTTTGTGCACATGATTATTTGGTTGTGTACATGACTATCTAGTTGTGTACATGATTATCTAGTCTAGATAATACTAGTGGTAGTGTACATGACTACCATGTTGACAATTCTTCTCCTCAGATATGACTACTAGCTTTAGATGGTTTTCAGTATGGAACTGTTTAGAGAAGAAGAAGCAACTATTTGGAGTTGGCTCAAGTGAAAAGTTTGAGACTATGTACAGTTACAGTGTGCAGGTTCTGTATCTATTTCTTCAGAGTCAGTTTTGCTATAGCTTGCTTGAGCTTTAGCTATAGGGTTTGTTTTGTTATCTCACTTACATATACATGCTTTTGAGATTCTTGATGTATAAAAACTTTACATATTGGTGATGAATAAAAATTTTTATTTACTAAAAAAAAGAGATAACTACTTGTTCTCGTACGAGCAAAACAACATAAACCCTAGAAACCCTAAGAATAGAATACTTCTAAAATTAATAATAATCAATCTAAAAACTTTACAAATTCTTTCCTCTTATATAGGCTGTAAAATAAAGCAAAACTATTAAAATAACCTTTCTTAAAATAATTGGACTTTCTAAAATAGAAGTATAATCAGAAGAGATAAATACTCGTTCTCGTACGAGCAAAGAGACACAAACTCTATAAACCCTAAGAATAGAAAACTTCTAAAATTAATAATAATCAATCTAAAGAGTTCATAAGCGACACAAATATCATATACCCTGTACTAAGAGGAGTTAAGATTTAGAAACCCACAACATGTGATTAGTACGTCGAGCGAATAATCCAAACAAGGAAACACTCGTATATACCATATATCTCAAATTGTGAATCGCTAAATATTAACTCCCAAAATCCTATAAACAAGCAATAAAGAAGTATATCACCAACACCTCATCCCAGACATGTCGTGCATGCCAAAACATAGTATTTCACACTACCCTCAAGGTAGGTGACATGAGAGCAAATACACAATCCTGTGTAATCCTCTTTAACAAATATGGTGTGGAGTATAGATGCTAACATCATCCTGTAGCCCATCATAATATCGTACAACTCACTACCTAACTCAGACCCCAAGCAGAGTATAGACATATCAGCCTAATCTAGAACACAATGCAAATAAAAGAGATATGGAGTCTCGGTGCTCACAGTATCCTGTGGCTCATCAAAATATCATGCGGCTCATAGCCTAACTCATACATCTATGCATAAGTATGATGCGGAGCATAGGTGCTTGTAGTATCCCACAACTCATCGTAATATCATGTGGCTCACTACCTATCTCGTCCATCCATGCATACACATATGGTACTGACATATGCATTTTGACAGTTGTCTCCTCCGCGTCGCGACAAGCTCAAAACATGAGCCATGAACTCTCGAGGGTTTGTGAGTGCCTAAACCCAACACGTACACTCCCATGGCCCGCACGTGTATCGACGTGCGGGCCCATACATCGTGTCCAAAATCAAACGTGCGTGGAAGATCAACACACGTAAAAACAACACCAATTCAGTCGACTGGCCCTTGGGAATCAGTCGACTGACACTCGATCAGTCGACTGTATCTCATCAGTTGACCGATATCTCATCAGTCGACCGAACAACGAGCATACACAATTAATAAGTCTCGATCAATCGACTGATGATCTATCACTCGACCAACCCGAGAGGATCAAAACAAAATCCTGAGAGCTAATCGGTCGACTGATCAATGAGGTTAGGTGACCGACCCGAACGCTGAAACAAAAATTATCAGTTTTCTAAAGTTAATTGATTTTCTCAAAAACTTGTAAAATATCAACCTGGGGTGCGAATCATGTTTAAAACTTGCATTAACTTAAGTGGGGGCTTGGCCAAACCTGTATACATCAAACAAAATCGTGGTTTTGAGATCCAATTTTCCTAAACATCACTAATCAAATTTAACTTGATTAATTAGGGTTCTAATCCTAATCAATTCATCAATTATTAAATAATTAGAGTTCTAGTCATCAAGATCATGTCTTTTCCTTATTTAGTGATTGGATCTAAAGTTATATTCATCAATTTAGGGTTTAATCCATCAAAATAAAAAATAATTAGGATTGAGTTTGGAAAGAGATGAACTTGTCTTTAATAGCGATTCGATCTCTAAACGGATGATTTGGATGAAGTTGCTTCACAAAAGTTGTGTATCTCGCCCTCCTCTAGATCTTTGCTTCACAAAATTTTTCCAAAATTGAAAATAAATTTTTTAGCGTTTAGAGAGTGGGAGGTGGCCGCTCAACGTGAGAGAGAAGGGGGGAGAGAGAAATTAGGGTTTTTAATTATTAATATATTTATATATATGTTTTTTTAAATCAATATCTCTTTTTTCTCTATTCTCACACCTAAAATTTAACATAAACACTCTCTTAGACATATGGCGACCCCTTACGCTGCCCTATGGTAGCTCAACATTTAAAATTGGGTGGATAACATCAAATCAAACAAATCCTGCGGTAATTTATCCGCCTAAAAAATTAGGTTTCAATCTTTGTCATTAGAACACAACGAAACCTTATCCATAGTATGGTCTCAACATTCAAAGATCAATGATGCAATTCTCGTGCCTATCCGATCAACAGAAATATTGCTAAATATAAAAATACGGTAGATTTCAGCAGACTCGTGACCGAGGTTGAAACTGCGAATTGATCTCAAATTGATTTCAATCTGATCCATTCATCCTAGAATGATCACCAACCATAATAAAACTCATTTATTATCATTTAAATTATTTTTAAATTTTTTAGGATTTTACATTCACCCCTCCTTAAAGATAATTTCGTCCCTGAAATTTAGCAATTTAATCTTAGAGGTTAATAATACGAGAAAAGCACGTTGAGGGGATAATTCAAACAAGGAAAACCTCATGTACACATCTCATATCATTAATCACAAGATATGGATCAAGCATGAAATACTTACACTTAACATCTAGAATGTGAATACCTCACTTAACCTCTAATTAGACAAAACTAGTACGTCGGGCGAATAAATCCAAATAAGGATCCCCCATGTATATACCATATGTTCCGAATGATTAGTCATTAAGTGTTAATATCCACATTCCGATATGAAATGTAAATGTGACTATATAGATAAGATAAATACCAATAATATTATAATTAGTAATATACCTGCTCGAATAGATGTGGGTAGTCGCGACACATATCCTCCTCTCACTCCCAAGAAGCTTCCTCAACTCCCTTCCTGTTCCACTAGACTTTAACCAATGGAATTACCTTATTTTGAAGTTTCTTGTCCTCTTTGGCAAGAATGCGGACTGGAGTCTCAGCTGTAGTTAAGTCCACCTGACGCTCCATAACTGTCATATCCACAACCCTCTTCTGATCTTTGTCTCGTATGTGCTTTCTGAGCATCGAGATGTGGAAGACATCATGCATACCCGACATCGATGCTAGAAGGTCTAGTTGGTATGAGACGGCTCTAACATGGTTGACTATCCTGAACGGCCTGATATATCTCGAGGCAAGCTTTCCCCATATGCCAAACTGTCAGACGCCCTCTATAGGTGAGACCTTCAACAAGCAGTCTCCAATCTGAAACTCTAAGGGTCACCACCTCTGATCTGCGTAACTCTTTTTCCAGCTCTGGGCTGCAAGAATACACTCTCAAATCAATGCCACTTGTTCAGTAGTCTGTGTCACGCCCCGCTTCCCAAATTACCGGGAAATCGGAATGTGAACAAACCTGCAACATATTAGATTAAGGAGAATAAATAAAATAAATATTTCTCCTCAACCTAATACGCTAAGCGTCTGGAAATAAAGACAATGCAAAGTCACAGGTCCCCGATCACAATAGCGAGAATATAATAAGCAACTCAGAAAAGAAAGATCCATATCACAAATATAATATCATCCCAGACATAATATTCGGGGTCAACATGCCCTTATACAAAACGATCTGAATGAAATACTAGAAAATATAATATACATCGATCAAACTAGAATGGAAAGTGCTACAAAAGTAAACAAGGAACATCGAACAACTAAATAAAATAACTAAGCTTCAGCTTCTGGGTCATCTGGCTCCGGCATATCTCCAAGTTGGACACGTCCGTCATCTAAATATGATGTACACCAGATAAAATAGGTGTACGTCAGCGTACATGACACACGACAAGATCCCACAAAATGAATGGAACGATCGAAAACCCAAGCGGAAAACAATACAAATACAAAAATGATAAAAAGACGTGTAACTGGAGATCTAACAAAATCAATCAAGTAACAAGTCGATCATGCTGCTAGTCATCAGAATAATCATCCAAGTAACAAGATCATACGACTAGATGGAATTAATACTTAAAAATCTACAACGAGAGACGTAGTACGTCGAGCGAAATAATCCAAACAAGGAAACCCTCATGTATAACTATATGTCTCAAATTATAGATAATTAAATATTAATCCTGATCTATGTATGAAAAGAAAAACAACTGGCCTACATCTCACAAGAAACCATAATTATCCAAGTAACGTGGTCACACAACTAACCATCCTATCATAACTCACTTGTCCGTATCTCACAACACGTACTCATCCAAGTAATAATGTCAGGTAACTAGCCATTCTATAACAGGACACTGGTACATATCTCACACAGAGTCAACGCTCCTGTCATCGGATATTGACTGTTCACAAATCCCCTACGTGTACCCAATACGCCGCTACACTAGACCGGTCAGAGGGCTATACGTAATCTGATTCCAGCCTGGTTCGAACTCAAGTAAGAATCAGGTGAATATTAAACTCACGGACCAAAGTGACTACACTGGATTCACTTTGACCCAACAAACTAACCCCAAGCTACATTGGATCATGGGCGAGCCTGGAATATACATCAACAGCTATATCCGATCACATGAACATGGACTTCCCCATCCTAACTCTTCTCGTTTTTCTAAATCGACAGTTGTATTCTACACTGAAACTCTGGTTCACCACTTAAACTCAGTCAACACACCGACACATATCACTAGGTCTGTTTATGACACACGAGGCCACTAAATCATGAACTACTAGGGTTCTCAATCACAACAAGAAGATAATAAATACAAACGATCTGGTACAACGATTACATAGCACATCACGTAATTAAAGTGAGAATCACACATTCAAAAATAATCTTTTAAATTAATAAATTTATTTAATTCAAAATGATTTCTTTATTCAAAATAAATCCTTTATTTCTTGTTATAATTATCCAACTATAATTCCATTTTCCAAAATAACTCCTTTTAAATAATTCTAAAAATATTCTTTAAATATTCTTTTTAGTATTCCCTCTTCCAAAATAATTTTTGTTCTAATTATAATTAATCTAAAATAATTCCCTTTTCAAAATAAATTCCTTTAATTTATCATAATTATTCTAAAATGATTCTTTTCTAAAATAATTTCTTTTAAATTATATAATTATCTAAAATGGTTTCGTTCTCAAAATAAAATTCTTTTTAAAGTAGCATAATCATCTAAAAATAATTCTGATACCGAAATAAATTCTTTTAAACTTATTTCTTAATAATTCAAAATAATCCTTAGAAATATTATTTCTTTCAAAAACATCTCATAAATAATTATAATCTAATTGTCATAGTATCCTTTCTTCACATACGGCTCAAAATACATATCATACCACTCTTCACGAATATCACTACAACACTAATCAATGATATATATTATCATTCGTTAACAATCTCACGCAGGTTATAACATATCGCAGTCTATTATATACAATCAATTAAAACATATATAAATAATGGAAATACAAGTCAAGGGAAGCAGGATCTTGCCTTGGGGTTTTGTCGAACTAATCGACGTCGACGTGCAAGTCCGTAGTGAGGCAACGACAGCACACGGCTGGCGATATGGCGAACTACAAGTTGAGGCTGATGGTGCGGCAGGGGGGGGGGGGGGGGCTGCGAGGGAGGGGGGGTGCGGACAACGCGCTCAAGCGGTTAGCGGTTGACTGAGCGGAGAAGGGACAACGGTGAGAGGGGGGCCTAACGACACGCAGCGGCTAGACGTCCGCTGCTGAATCGGCTGTTTCCGGTGACGCGCCTCAATGAGGTCAGAGGACAGTGGCAGCCGGCAAGAGGATAGTTTGAGGGTGGTGACTCGCTGAGGGTAGAGGGTCGCCGCATCTGCTAAGGGCGGTGGGAAGAGGAGGCAGGATGGTGGCTGTTACATGGAGACTCGGTGTGCGCATGAAGGCGGTGATGATGGGGCCGACAACGAGCGGAAGGAGCAAACAGATGTAGGTTTGCACGTTAGTTTTAATAGAGGGAGTTGAGCTCACTGATTGGATGGGGGTGGAGCTCGGGATGATGATTGGTTGGCACTCGGTCGTTGAGTCGGATGGCAACGACGATACAACTGAGACAGTGTGGCGGATTGAGGTTGTGGGCGGTGGCGTGATGATGATGAAGCAGCAACGAGGTGATGGTGCGCTTTGGATCATGAGAGGGAGCTGCGCGATGCGAGGAGAAGAGAGCTCAGAGGAGGATGCTCGACTTCGGTTAGGGTGTTCAGGAGGAGACGATGATGTGGCGTCAGAGCTCTGAGCTGAACTCGAGGTCTTGGTAGTGGCGTGGTCGAAGCTTGGGGCAGAGGTGGAGGATGGGGGCTAGAGGCGCGCAGGGAGTGGGGCTTTGGATTCGGGTTCTTTAGAGAAGGAGGAGGTGGAAGATGATGGTTGTGAAGATGGAGCAGGGGGTGGGGTTTCTTTTGAGGGGGGAGAGAGAGAGAGAGTACGAGATGAGGGATAGGCGTGATGGGGTTTTCTTGGAGAGAGTGAGAGGGGGATGTCGGCGGATGGGGGTTGGGTCAGAGAAGTGAGGTGTGCGGGGAACGAGATGGGGATTTTGGGGAGTGGGGTAGGAGAGAGAGAAAATGAGAGAGATATATCATAGGTGGGAGAGGAAAACATAGGGAAAAATATTCCTTTAAAATAATATAAATAATAATAATAACAATGAATAACCAAACATTAGTTTAAAAGTCTTTACCGTAACAACTAAATTTATAATTGGCAATAGCATTAAAATAAATATAAAAATCGTATTTTTAAAACATAAAAAATCCTAAAAAATTAGGGAAAATATAAATACTCTTTTTGAAAAATAATATTTAATATTTAAATACTAGAAAAATTTATTTAAAGTGGTATCGAAAATCACGGTCCTTACATCTTACCCCCCTTAAAAACAAATTCCGCCATCAGAATTCAAAATAAGAATGATGCACAAAACCAAGGACATAAATATAGAACTAAAGACTCACTTTAACTCATATAGAGAAGGATTCAGGATATACTGCATGTTCATAAGCAATGGGAACGTACTACATGAACAATACAATTAAGATACAAGATGTGACAGCTAAAATTCAAGAAACAGATGCGGGTATCGCTGTCGCATCTCAGACTCAGTCTCCCAAGTCGACTCGCCAGGAGAATCTGGGTGCCACATCTCACGAACGAGTGTACTAGTCTTGTTCCGGAGAGTATTCTCTCTTCGGTCCAGGATCGCCACAGGCTGCTTCTCATATGTCAGATCAGGTCGTACCTCAATCTCCGAGAAATCTACGACATGACTCGGATCTCCGACATATCTTCGCAACTGAGAAACGTGGAATACGTCATGCACTCCAGCTAATGCGGGTAGTAATGCAAGTCGATACACCACTTCTCCAATTTTCTCTAATACGTCAAAAGGTCCTACATATCGCGGGGTCAACTTCCCACGCCTTCCAAAGCGAATAGTGCATCGGTTGGGGGAAATCTTCAGGAACACATGATCACCTGGCTGAAACTCCAAGTGTCGACGCTTCGCATCTGCCCAATGCTTAAATCGGTCCTGCGCTATGCGAAGTCGCTCCCGAATGATCCTTGCAGCATTAACTGACTTGGCAATCAGCTCAGCCCCAAAAATCTCTTGCTCACC
The DNA here is from genome assembly GCF_001876935.1 of Asparagus officinalis. Classification (NCBI taxonomy): domain Eukaryota; kingdom Viridiplantae; phylum Streptophyta; class Magnoliopsida; order Asparagales; family Asparagaceae; genus Asparagus; species Asparagus officinalis. Next base: position 56,102,584 of record NC_033802.1, read on the forward strand.
AACATCGTCCCAACTCAAAGAAGAGCGGCACTTCCTCCCATACATTGCCGCAAAAGGGGCCATTCCAATGCTAGCCTAGAAGCTATTGTTGTATGCAAACTCCACCAAATGTAGATGATCTTCCCACGACCCGTGAAAATCAAGCATATAAGCTCTAAGCATATCCTCCAAAATCTGAATAGTCCTCTCCGACTGTCCATCGGTCTGAGGATGATAAGCTATGCTAAAACTAAGATTGGTCCCAAGACTCGCCTGCAAACTCTTCCAGAACTCTAAAGTAAATCGGGTATCACGATCCAAAATGATGCACACTGGAACTCCGTGCAATCTAATAATCTCCTCCATGTATCTCTGAGTAAGATGCTCCGTCAACTGTCCTACTCGGAAATTAATAAAGTGAGCCAATTTGGTTAATCGATCTACGACCACCCAAACAACGTCATTCTGTCTAGTGCTTGTTGGACCCTAGAGGGGGGGGGGAGGGGGGGAGGGGGGGAAGGGGGGGAGGGGGTGATTAGCGTCTCAAGGCTCAAATAATGTACTAAAAATTGAGACAATCAACAAACCACAAAATGAACAACAGTAGAAATAGAGATAGAGTTAGGAATCGTTATCCTTGTGACGCGCGATGTGTTAACAAGGTTCGGTCCGCTGACCTACGTCCTCACTCCCCACTCTCGAGGAGAAATCCACTACACAACCCAGTTTGGAAGCCGGAACTTTTTCTACACAACAATCTCCACAAGATCTCACAACTACACAGTTGATCACCACAAGATCACACTCCCACATAGTTAATCACCACAAGATCACACTCCCACATAGTTAATCTCCACAAGATCAAGCTCTCAAAACAGTAGTAATGGTGTAAGAACTCTCTCTTTATAATATCCCTATGGCAAAGAGAAAGATTACACTGAAGCTGGGATATGAACACAAAAACTCAGAAAACCAGGTTTGAAAATTTTACTCTCAGTAAAACAGTTCTCTGATATTTTTGAAAATGGCTGGGACAATGAGGAAGAAGGAGTGTATGAGTTTAAATAGAAGAGAAACAGCTGTTTGAAACCCATACCCTAATCCCCCAAAACCTGGAAACAATCGGTGCCAAAATCTGTACTGAACCCATACCCCAATCCCCCAAAACCTGGAAACAATCGGCGCCGAAATCTGTATTGAAAGAGACCGTTTGAATAAGCGGTGGTCGACCGTACCATTTTCGCGGTCGACCGCGAGACAGCTCAGAAACAGAGAAAAAGTCCAGAGACTTCTACGGTCGACCGTGGGAAATCTTGAGCTCACGGTCGACCATGGCGGTCAACCGTGAAAGTTTCTGCTGCCCACTGACGAATGAACTCAGGCGCGGTCGACCGTGGTAGTCGACCACAAACTGACACATACAAAAATACTGATTTTGACTATCTTAAAAATTCTGTAAAATATTTAATTGATTTCAAAAAATTGTAAAACTTTGTAAAATGTTTTTGACACTAAAAACAAATTGTTTAGAAAAAGAATTTTGCTGATAGGTCCTCATACTTGTGAAAATTAGTATTTTGTGAAAACACTCAAAACTATAAGTATGAAAACGTGTGTATGATATCCCAATAGCTTTAAATGAAATCTAAACAACTTGCCTACATTTTAGCACTAGAGAGAAAATGAAAACTAGCTAATATCCTTACGTAGAATACAATTCTTTGAGTCTTGATATAGCTTGAGTTTGATGAAGCTTCTTATTGCATTTAGTGTTCTTGAATGAACGTTGCTTCATCATTATGCCTCCTCCTCCTTTGGATATCATCGTTGTAGTGCATATTCCATCCAATCCTCCATAAGTGGTACTAATATGCTTGATATATATATTAACTACATTTTCACTCAACAAGTAATTAGTACCGATAATGGTGATTGTAAAACATCATCAAAACATAAGGGCTAACAATCTCCCCATTTTTTATGATGATAACCAACCATTATATAAGAGCAAAATAAATATAGCTTATAGATAGTAGCTCCCCTTATCTATAAGCTCCCCCTTACTATGTGTACAAATGAGGAGATTTCTCTCCCCCTTTGGCACCATCAAAATTGGATAAAAAAATAAACAAAAATGCATGTGAAATGCAACTAAACAAGCAAGCAAATAGAACTTTCACATAGTGAATAAGCCCAAACCATTTCTTATGCGATAAAAATCATCTTCATCAAGAGGCTGGGTAAAAATGTCAGCTAATTGAGATTTTGTGTCAACAAACACAAGGGATACATCTTTTCTCTCTACATGATCGCGTAAGAAATGATGGCGCACATCAATATGCTTGGTTCTAGAATGCAAAACCGAATTTTTTGAAATATTGATAGCACTAGTGTTATCACAAAAGATTTTTATATTTTGAAAATTCAAATCATAGTCAACTAAGCTTTGTTACATCTACAAAACTTGGGCACAACATAAGCCGGCGGTAATGTATTCCGCTTCCGTAGTGGACAATGCAACACAATTTTATTTCTTGGATGCCCAAGAAACAAGAGAATTTCCCAAGAATTGGCATGTTCCACTCGTACTCTTGCGATCTACCTTACATCCGGCAAAGTCGGCATCACAAAAACCATATAAATCAAAAGAGGTGCTTTTTGGATAAAATAAACCAAGAGCAATAGTTCCATGCACATATTTAATAATTCTCTTAACGGCAATCAAATGAGATGCTTTAGGAGAAGCTTGTAAACGTGCACATGCACACACACTAAACATGATATCGAGTCTACTAGCGGTGAGATAAAGAAGACTACCTATCATACCTCGGTATAGTTTTTGGTCAACATCCTCACCACTATCATCCGCATCAAGCTTGACACTTGTACTCATGGGAGTTGGTGCATGCTTAGAGTTCTCCAAATTGAATTTCTTCACCAATTCTCTAGCATATTTGCTTTGAGAAATGAATATCCCATCCTTAGTTTGCTTGACTTGGAGTCCGAGAAAGAATGTGAGCTCTCCCATCATGCTCATCTCAAAAGGATCTTGCATCAGTTTAGAAAAATCCTTGCAAAGAGATTCATTAGTAGCACCGAAAATAATATCGTCAACATATATTTTTACTAAAATAAAATCATTTTTCCTTTTTCTCACAAAAAGAGTATTATCAATTTTTCCTTTAGAGAAACCATTTTCAAGAAGAAAACTACAGAGGTGAGCATACCAAGCTCTAGGAGCTTGTTTCAGCCCATATAAAGCTTTTTGAACCCGGTAAACATGATTAGGAAAAGTATGATCTATAAAACCGGGGGGTTGCTCAACATATACTTCATCTTCTATAAATCCATTTAAAAAGGCACTTTTAACATCCATTTAAAACAATTTAAAAATTTTTAAAGCTAGCAAAAACCAAAAACATCCTAATAGATTCCAACCTTACAACCGGTGCAAAGGTTTTGTCATAGTCTATGCCCTCCTCTTGATTGTATCCTTGGGCAACTAAACAAGCTTTATTTCTAGTAACAATGCCATGTTCATCAAGCTTGTTTCTAAAAACCCATTTAGTACCAATAACACTAGCATTGTTAGGTCTAGGAACTAATTTCCAAACATCATTTCTTCGAAAATTGTTTAGTTCATCATGCATAGCTAAAACCCAAAATTCATCATTTAAAGCATCATTAACCTTCTTAGGTTCTAATTGAGATAGAAAAGCAACATTACCACACTCACTCAAAGTCTTTGAGCGAGTAACAATCCCTTGTGAAGGACTCCTAATAATTTGCTCATTTGGATGATTTGATACGAATTTCCATTCTTTGGGGAGTTCTTCTTGTACATGAGTGTTGGTGCTTTCCACATCTTTTTGTGCTTCTATTGAAGGTGTATTTATAGGTTGCAAAAATTCCAATCCTCCCTCAACAACATCATCATCTTTCTTAGGCAAAATAACTTGTGAACCAATATTAGTCTCATTAAAAGTAACGTTTATAGATTCTTCAACAACGAGAGTTCGTTTGTTGAAGACCCTATAAGCCTTACTTCGAGGTGCATAACCTAAGAAAATGCCAACATCAATTTTGGAATCAAATTTATCATGGTGATCTTTTATATTTAAAATAAAACATTTACAACCAAAGATACGAAAATAACCAATAAATAGAGTTTTTCTATAAAATAGTTCATAAGGAGTTTTCTTAAGCTTTGGTCTAATTAAAACACGATTTAAAACATAGCAAGCCGTATTGACGGCTTCCGCCCAAAAATATTTAGGCAAATAAAAAGAGTTCAACATAGTTCGTGTCATCTCTTGTATGGTTCTATTTTTTCGTTCAACAACACCATTTTGTTGTGGTGTTCTAGGAGCAGAAAACACATGAGTTATACCACGATGAGCACAAAAATCATAAAAAGAGATATTTTGAAATTCACCACCATGATCACTTCTAATCTTAACAAATTTTAAATTTTTTTCATTTTCAATTCTTTTAACATGATTTGAAAACTCATCAAAACATTCATCTTTACTAGTAAGAAAAATTGTCCATGTAAAACGAGAAAAATCATCAATGATAACAAAAACATAGTGTTTGCTTCCAAGAGAGGTAACACGCATAAGACCCTAAATAAATCAATATGAAGTAATTGCAAAGGTTTAGAAGTTGATATACCTCATTCATGGATTTGAAGGTAGACTTAGTTTTGTTTACCTTTAGCACAATCTTCGCATATGGTATCTTTGATGAAATGCAAGTTTGGTAACCCTTTAAAAAGATTCCTTTTGGACAATTTAGATATCAATTACATGTTTGCATGATCAAGCCTTTTATGCCAAATCCAAGGGTTTTCATCAATTGCCGCAAGGCACTTCACATCTTGATTCACTAATTCATTCATCTCAAAAATGTACACTTTAGATTTTCGATTAGCAACAAAAACAATTTTTTCATTCATACTAATAATGCATTTGTCTAGTTTAAAGGTAATATCAAAACCTTTATCACTCAATTGGCTAATGCTAAGAAGATTGTGATTCAAGCCATTAACCAAATAAACATCTTCTATAACGGGAGAGGGTGTCTTACCAATACACCCAATACCAATGATTTTACCTTTCTCTCCACCACCGAAGGAGACGCTACCTCCTTCAATCCTTGATAGGGTTGCAAATAGCTCTTTGTTGTCCATCATATGATGTGAGCAACCACTATCAAGGTACCACATCTCTCTACGTCATTGCCGTGATGTTCCCTATAAGAGATGAAAATGTAGTAACTTTAGGTACTCAAATCTTGGGTCCTTGGTGGTTAGTAAGCTTGGTACCTTTGGGTACCCATGTCATGCCATAAAAATCATAATTATCTTTGATCCTACAATGAGTAGAAATATGACCATATTTCATACAATATGTGCACACAAAATTTCTCTTGTGTGTAAGAGCATAAGATCTATGAAATTTATTTCTACCATGGTGATTAGCATAAGCATGAGTGGGTCTAATCCTACCACTCTCAATTTCTAGTCTTTTAATCTTGGATCTTAATTGTTTGTTTTCAAAATCAAGATCCCCTAGCAATTCATCTTTTAATGCAAGAGAGGCTTGTAGTTGTTCTAGTTGGGCATCACAAGAAGCATGCAACTTTTTAAAGGAAGAAAACTCTTTCGACATACTTTTAAACTCAACATTCAATTCTTCTAAATCCGTAGCTAGATCACATTGCATATAAAAGGATTCACTTTCGGTGTCGGAAACTACCTCCTTTTCATAGGACATGAAGCAAATGTTGGGATCATGAAGAGCAAGTTTAGCTCCTTCTTCATTACTATCCGAATCACTTGGTTCAGATTCCTCCCATCCGGCATACATAGCCTTCTTCTTCTTGTACTTCATATATTTCTCCTTGAGCTTGGGACAATCCTTAGCGATATGGCCCGGTTCATTGCATTCAAAACATTTTCCTATAAGTGAAGAAAATTTGTTGTTAGATCGGGGGTTAAACTTCTTGTTCATTTTTATGAGTCTAGAAATTCTTCTAGAGAGGTGAGCCACTTCTCTAGAAAAATCAACTTCACTCTCCGAAGACGATGATGAGGAGTGGTCACTAGCTCCTTTGAGAGCAATGGTCTTCATCTTTGGTGATGGCTCCTCAACTTCCTGTGGGGGCACTTCCTCCTTCTCCTTTCCCTTGAGATTTTTCTCATGAACCTTAAGCTTGCTAATGAGGCCATCGAGGGCTAGAGTGGTGAGATCATGAGCTTCCTCTATGGCCGTAGTTTTGGGTTCCTATATTGGAGTCAATGAACGAAGGATCTTGTAGTTCGTCTCTTGGATAGTTAATTTCTTGTCAAGACCATGCAATTCATTGATTATGTTAGTGAAGCGAGAAAACATAGCATCAATGAATTCATTTGGAAGCATCTTAAATAACTCATATTCATGCATAAGCCCACTAATCTTGGATTCCTTAACTTGTGAGGTTCCTTCATGTGTAATACATAATTTCACCCATATTTCGTATGCGGTTGCACACGTGGAAACCCTATTATACTCGTTGGGGGAAAGACCGTAAATTAAGGCATTCATAGCCTTTGCATTGAGATTGGCTTGGTGCCTTTCTCCATCGGTCATAGTCTCGACTTTGGGCTTTTCTACATATTTCTTTTCTATGAGTTCTAGGATGTCAAGATCAATGTAACGATGGTAAATCCTCATCCTAGCCTTCTAATAAACAAAATTACTACCGGTGAAAAGTGATGGTCTAGTGGTGGATTGTCCCTCTAACATATGCACATTCATTGAAGCTTCTATAAGATCTTTTCTCTAAGGTGATTAAACCAAAAACTAATATAGAGACCAACCTCTGATATCAATTGTTGGACCCTAGAGGGGGGGAGGGGGGGTGATTAGGGTCTCAAGGCTAAAATAGTGCAATAAAAATTAAGACAAGCAACAAACCACAAAATGAACAACAATAGAAATAGAGATAGAGTTAGGAATCATTATCCTTGTGACGCGCGATGTGTTAACGAGGTTCGGTCCGTTGACCTACGTCCCCGCTCCCCACTCTCGAGGAGAAATCCACTACACAGCCCGGTTTGGAAGCCGAAACTTCTTCTACACAATAATCTCCACAAGATCTCACAACTACACAGTTGATCACCACAAGATCACACTCCCACATAGTTAATCTCCACAAGATCAAGCTCTCAAAATAGTTGTAATAATGTAAGAACTCTCTCTTTACAATGTCCCTACGACAAAGAGAAAGATTACACTGAAGCTGGGATGTGAACACAAAAACTCAGAAAACTAGGCTTGAAAATTTTGCTCTTAGTAAAGCAGTTCTCTGATATTTTTGAAAATGGCTAGGAAAATGAGGAAGAAGGAGTGTACGAGTTTAAATAGAAGAGAAACAGCTGTTTGAAACGCATACCCTAATCCGCCAAAACCTGGAAACAATCGGCGTCGAAATCTGTACTGAAAGAGATCGTTTGAATAAGCGACGGTCGACCGTACCATTTTCGCGGTCGACCGCGAGACAGCTCAGAAACAGAGAAAAAGTCCAGAGACTTCTACGGTCGACCATGGCGATCAACCGTGGGAAATCTTAAGCTCACGGTCGACGGTCGACCGTGAAAGTTTCTGCTGCCCACTGACGAATGAACTCAGGTACGGTTGACCGTAGCGGTCGACCGCAAACTGACACATACAAAAATACTGATTTTGACTATCTTAAAAATTCTATAAAATATTTAATTGACTTCCAAAAATTGTGAAACTTTGTAAAATATTTTTGACACTAAAAATAAATTGTTTGGAAAAAGAATTTTGTTGATAGGTCCTCATACTTGTGAAAAATAGTATTTTGTGAAAACGCTCAAAACTATAAGTATGAAAACGTATGTGTGATATCCCAATAGCTTCAAATAAAATCTAAACAACTTGCCTACATTTTAGCACTAGAGAGAAAATGAAAACTAGCTAATATCCTCATGTAGAATATAATTCTTTGAGTCTTGATATAGCTTGAGTTTGATGAAGCTTCTTATTGCATTTAGTGTTCTGAATGAACGTTGCTTCATCACTATGCCTCCTCCTCCTTTGGATATCATCGTTGTAGCGCGTATTCCATCCAATCCTCCATAAGTGGCACTACATGCCTCCTCCTCCTTTGGATATCATCGTTGTAGCGCGTATTCCATCCAATCCTCCATAAGTGGCACTACCAAGCTTGATATATATTAACTATATTTTCACTCAACAAGCAATTAGTACCGATAATGGTGGTTGTAAAACATCATCAAAATATAAGGGCTAACAGTGCTCTGAGGTAAGCCAGTGACGAAGTCCATGGTGACATGCTGCCACTTCCATTCCGGAATAGGCAATGACTGCAAAAGACCTGTGATGCGCTGATGCTCTGCCTTCACCTGCTAACATAAAAGGCACTTAGCCACACTACGAGCCAAATCTCTCTTCATGCCATGCCACCAAAAGTTTAGCTTTAGATCCTTGTACATCTTCGTACCTTTAGGGTGAATAGAGTATGGTGAGCTATGAGCTTCCCGTAATATATCTTCTCAAACATCTCCTTCTGGCACGCAGATACGACTCCCAAATCGTAAGGATCCGTCCTCATGAACAACAAATTCCGGCAGAAGACCAATCGTTGCTAACTCTCTGCACTGCTGAAGGAATGAGTCACCTGATTGTGCAGCCTTGGTTCACCTGACTAATGTCGATTGAATCTGAAGATTCATCAAAGAAGCGGTGACTTTTGGAAGTACAACTTTGATACTCATATCCCTCACTTCCTTCTGAAGTCTCCACTGAGCTGTGAGGGTCATGAATGCCGTCAAACGGCTCAAAGCATCTGATACTACATTAACCTTGCCAGGGTGGTACTGAAGGTCAATGTCGTAATCTGTCATCATCTCCAACCATCGACGCTGTTTCATGTTGAGCTCCTTCTGCGTGAAGATGTACTTCAAGATTTTGTGATCAGTAAACTCCTTCACTTGCTCTCCCAACAGATAATGCCTCCAAAGCTTAAGGGCGAAAATCACAGCTGTCAACTCCAAGTCGTGGGTAGGATAATTCTGCTCATGCTTCTTCAACTGACGAGAAGCATATGCTACCACATGACTGTTTTCGTCGAAAGTTGGTTTCATTGTGGAATTCATTATATCTTTGATCGATTACAACAAATTCGAAAGAGATAGTCTTTTTATAAGACTTCTTTTACACAACAAAATGAAAATTACAACTCTTGAGAAAATAACACAAAAATCGTTTATCGATTCTTGTTTTGTGGGACTTTGCCTGTGTAGGGAGTGCTTTAGCCCGTGGACCACCAATTTACAGATTCTGGTTGAATCGTGAAGGCTTTTGGATATTCTTCTTTGTTTATCGAAGTAAGAATCTTTAAGCGAATATCTTATCGATGTAAGATGTTCACTCTTCCAAAGATCAAGTCAGAGCTTAGATCTCTAGGAATCGCCAAAAGCTTCTTGAGGATGTTTGTGAAGAAGGAAGACTCTCTCTCTCTCTTGCTCAAATTCACAAAAAGCTCAAGTCTCTCTCCTTACTTGCTCCCCCCAATCTGCCCCCCTGTCCGCTTGGCCTGTCAATGATGGCCCTAGGGGGTATTTATAGTCTCCTTGGATGATAACTGAAGAAAATAACCGATCAACAACTGCTCCTTTGAGCGCGACAGTTACTGCTGTCGCGGCCAAAGGGCCCGGCAGTCGACACTGTCGCGGCCAAAGGGCGCGGCAGTCGACACTGTCGCGGCCAAAGGGCGCGGCAGTCAACACTGCCGCGGCTAAAGGGGCAGTAACCACTTTTTACGTGGTTTAACTGCTTGTCCACGCCAGCACACGTCTTCTTTTTATCATGGCACCACGTGGACATCGTATAACTGTTTTAGAACCACGCAACAATGTAGACGGTAAAAAATACCTCCGTGAACTGACAAGAAATCCACCTGCAAGGAGAAGTCACCCAAAGCCGCGGGAATTCACTTTTTATCGCAACTTGCCCGATCGAGTCTGTATTCAAATCCGCCAGCAGACCTCAAGGCCGCCAATACAGCCAGGTATCTGCTACCCCACGTGCTGAGGCGGACTTTCCCACTCCTCTCGACCCGAAGGGAGAGGGCACAGTACTCTAAGGCCGTCAAGTGGCCGCTCACAGTACGAATGATTGGCACAGTACGAATGATTGGGCAGGTGTCGAGTCGATCTGAACATTCATAAATGCAGCTCACCTCGGCTGTCCGAGTCAGGAGCTGGATCCGCCAGCATTCGGCGAACTGTCCAAGCCCACTCGAGTACCAGGAACCCGCTTTCCCACCTCTCTCAGCCTGAAGAGAGAAGACACAGTACTCTAGGCCCACCGAATGGCCGCTCACAGTACAAGTGATTGGACAAACGCCAAATCAACCTGTACCCTCATAAATGTGACTTACCTCACTTGTCCAAGCGAGAGGCGAGAGCCGTCGGCGCTCAGTGAGTTGGTCAGATCTACTCGAGTACCTGGCAGCTGTTGTCACACGTACGAGGAGGGGCTTTCCCATTCCTACGTAACGTGATGCAAAACACGGCTCCTCGAATGACCGATCATGGTACATGTGAGCAGCAGGATATCTCTGAGCAATGTATGGTCACATCCCATAATTGAGGGAACAGCAGAACTGTCTCTCTTTCATTTAAGAGCCTCTTCCAACAACCTTTAAAAGAGGTCGAAAAACTTTGGGAAAGGCAAGCGAATCGAGACCATGCTTTTTGCATAATCTTTGTATTACAGCACCACTGCCTAGTTCTGAGACCTGATCGCCGGCGAACTAGCAGATTCGAACTCCATCGACTCGAGCTTCTACTGTGTACTGAAGCTCCCCAGTAACCTCGGTCGAACGGTCCAAGGGAAGCAGACTCGACACGAGCATCGAGCGAAGCATCCTGTAGCTACCAAAAGTCCCCACACTAAACAAAGAGGGATTCCCTCTACTTCTGTTGTAATTTTGATTTATTAGTTTGTAATAAGCCTTCTTATCAATACAAACGAAATCCCCTGTTTTTGGGAAATCCAAATTTACACCCTACAAAAGATGGCGACCACAGTGGGAGAAGCTGTTTCTTCAAACGAAATGGTGATAGCTCAGTTCGATGAGGTCGCTGTGGGGACGACTGTGGAGTCCCTAGAGATCGAGTTCGACCAAGCCAAGTACGAAGAGTACTTGTCTTCTTCCTCCTCTGGTGGCGATGCGTCCCGCAAACGCCACAGAGTCGTGCGCCGAGGACGACCTCAAACGGTTAAAGCCTCCACACCTGAGGGTTCCCCCCGAGTCTTGTCAGGGGAACCCGCTCCCTCACAATCGATCAAGGCCAAGCCGGAGATCGAGAGCAAGGGGCAAGGGTCTACCAGATGGGTCGCCAGGCGACCCCCACAGACACCTGTCCCGGAGAAAGCGCCGGTTCACTCCGGCACAAACTACACTGCCACAGCCCGCGGTGATGCTCTCCTCACTGGAAGAGCTAGCCAACAGCGACGGCAGACGCCCGTCAGGCAGGAGGCCCAAACCTTCATTTCACACAATGGCCTGAATTACCATGCAGGCTCGAGAAACGTTAGGCGAGGGGGAAACTTGCCCGACATCGGAAGGCCCTCCAAATTAGGAGCGTCGACCGAGGAAGACAGGGCCACCCACTCAGGTGGACTTCACTTCTCAGGTCACATCCCTGATGCGAATAAATCACCTCCAGCAAGCGAGCCTACCCGGATAGGCGAATCCTTGAAGGCTGGCGAGCCTCGCCATAACCCTTTGGCGGATAAACGTAAAAAAGTAGGTGACACCTCACGAACCCGCTCGTTCAAACGAAGGGTTGAAACTCGCCTGCATGCTGCAGTTCACCCGAACGCGAAAACTCGCCCGTCAAGACGAGATAGCTTAACTCCAGCACCAAAACGTTCCACTCAGCGTGCACCAGAGAGTACGTCTAAAGACCTCTCGTGCACTCACCCGAGCGATCCTTCTGATGCTGGGGGTTGTCACCAACCGCCCACAGAAGACCTCCAGGAATACTTAACTCACAAACGCACCATACATGAGGCGAATCCTCAGTGCCATTGCGAGAGGCTTATCCACACGGTACTTGCCGACTGCCAATGCATAGGAACGGTGAAACCTTCGGTGTTTGAGAGACTTTCTCAACAGCCTTCTCGACCGAGGCCCTCCCGTCGGAAGCGTCGTAACCAAAAAGGACGCGCTGCCGACGACCTAGAACTCCCGTCCGCTACAATCAACATGACGGACAAGGGTAAGGCGGTACTTTTCGACTCTCCGGATTCGGACTCCGTCCTGGGGTCTAACCCTCGGTTCGCTCAACACCGGCAAGAGGGCATATACCAGCGTACCCGTAGTCGCAGAGGGGTAAGCATCGGGTTTGATTACTCTACCTTAGCCCCTCCCTCCCACGGCGAAGACGAGGTTCACTCGGCGGTGACCACGTCTCAAACCTCACGCTCAAGCCAAGACGCGCGAGCAAGGGTACACATGGTCAAACTCGCCCATGAGAAGACGGTCGCCCAGAAGCTCGAAGAGCAACAGGCGACCATAGATTCCCTAAGGGAGATGATAGAACAACTCTTGAACAAGAAGAAGAAGAAGAAGAGAACCCAGCGCACCTTACCCCGGCGAACAGGGGATAAGGAGTGGGTACCTCCTCATCGTCCGGCGACTGAGACGGAAGATAATAGTAATCCGCAATCCGATTACTCTTCCAAGACGTCGCTAGGAACGTCGTATACAGGGGGTAGCACCCGCGACAAGAGGTTCTATGAGTTCCAAAATCAGCTCAACGCACTCAAACTTCAGCAGAACATGAACAAGCTGGGGGTGATCCGACCCTACCCTGTCGAATGGGATACGGTCCCCTACCCGGCGAAGTTCAAGCCGATTAGCTTGGTGCAGTTTGATGGTAAGGGCTTGCCCTCACAACATATTTACTACTTCATGGCACAGACCGGATTCCTCATGGGGAACGACGCCATTCTCACCCAGCTATTCATAGGCACCCTCAAGAGGGTGGCCTTTGAATGGTTCCGCAAACTAGAACCCGGCTCTATCAAGGCATGGACCAACGTTGAAAAGCTCTTCCTCGCCCGCTTCTTCGACGAACAGCGATACCCAATGATCGAGAAGGAATGTCTGGCCTTAGTATTCGCCATCCAAAAGATGCGGCACTACCTGGTTGGCCAGACAATTCACGTTATTTCCCAGATGAACCCCATCCGAGTGTTCATGACACAACCAGCGGCGTTGAATTGGCATTTGGCCAGATGGGCACTCCTACTATCTCAGAATGACATCCATTTCATGCCACAAAAGTCAGTCAAAGGACAGGCTATCTGCAATCTTATGGCTAGTCACCCGCTGGGGGCGAAGACCGACCTATTTGAAGATCTGCCAGATGAACCCCCCGAGGCCAATGTGACTTCATCACCAGAGGTGTGGCAGCTATTCTTTGACGGCACGTCTCGTGTAGGTACGAGTGACTCTATTGTTGTAGGAGTGGGGGTGGTCCTCACCTCTCTGCATGGCCATGTGTTACCCCGGGCCTTTTCTTTGACAGAACCGTGCACCAACAACATGGCTGAGTACAACGTGTTACTCATAGGGCTCGAGTTGGCCAAAGAGTTAGGGATAAAGCATCTGGAGGCTTACGGCGACTCCTAAATCATCGTTAAGCAAATGACTGGCGAATATGAAGTCAGGAACGACGATCTCATCCTGCTCCACAAAGCGGCTATCAAACTAGTAGGGTCATTCGAGAGTTTCTACATTGAGCACGTGCTCCGTTCCAAGAACACGCATGCAGACGCTCTTGCATCCTTGGCGGCTAACTTGGCCCAACCAACAGGAACGACCCAACGAGTCACAGTCGCCAGCCGAAAGCTCTTTCGACTAAAAGACGTCCCAGAGGCGAACGCCACCCATCAAACCCCGGATCAGCCCGATCAGGAAGACTGGCGTCTCCCCATCATCGATTATGTCCTATACGGCATGTTGCCCGAAGACACAAGGGAACGAGAGTCTATCCGACGACGTGCCTCGAGGTTTTACTATGATTCGACCACCAAGACGCTATATCAGAGATCATACGATGGATTGTTGCTTCGATGTATTTCAAAGGCAGAGGCGCATGAGACCCTACGCGAAGCCCATGACGGCACGTGCGGGGCTCATTAGCCTGGACCCAAGCTTTGGGATCGCCTGCAGAGGATAGGCTACTTTTGGCCTGGGATGGTTATCGATGCGGTCGCTTACGCAAAGCGCTGCCACGAATGCCAAATCCACGCCAACTACATGCATCAACCTCCTGAAGACCTACACCCGACGAAGGCGTCCTGGCCTTTCGAGGCATGGGGGATGGACATAGTCGGGCCAATATCTCCGCCATCGGCGAGAGGCCATCGTTTCATCCTCGGGGATGGACATAGTCGGGCCAATATCTCCGCCATCGGCGAGAGGCCATCGTTTCATCCTCGCGATCACTGACTACTTCTCTAAGTGGGCCGAAGCCATCCCCTTAAGAGAGGTCAAGACTAATAACGTGATCAAATTCATCAAACACCATGTCATATACCGATACGGCGTACCCCAGCGTATTATTCATGACAACGGTACACAATTCGTCAGCCATGCGTTCACCAGGTTTTGTGACAAATTCCGAATACAAAACCTGTCATCTACGGCATATAACCCGTCGGCGAATGGTCTGGCTGAAGCCTTCAACAAAACAATTATCAAAATTTTGACCAAGCTCACTTCCACTAGCAAACGTGATTGGAATGAAAAGCTAGGTGAAAGCTTATGGGCATATCGCACAACGGTTCGCACACCGACTGGCAACACGCCCTACTCATTGGTATACGGCTGTGAAGCTGTATTGCCATTAGAGATTCAAATTCCATCCCTCCGCGTCACCCTAGCAACGGGGATGACGGTTGAGGATAATCACCAACGATGACTCGCGGAGCTAGAAGCGTTGGACGACAAGCGACTAGAAGCTCAACAGCACATTGAGTTCTATCAAGCCCGAATGGCCAAGGCTTTCGAAAAGAAGGTCAGACGCCGAGCCTTCAAGGAGGGGGAACTGGTACTGGCCGTTCGCTGACCGATGATCCTCACCTCTAAGAAGAAGGGCAAATTTCAACCCAAATGGGAAGGACCGTTCGTGATAGAGACAGTCTATTCGAATGGAGCCTATCGCCTCGTCAAGCCAAATGGTGATAAGATCATGATGCCCATCAACGACAAATATCTGAAGAAGTACTATCCCTAGTTCTTCTTCCCGAACTCCCATGAGTGCATGAGTATAAACTGGTCCTCACACCCTCCAACTGGTATAAGAGGTTAAACTGTTCCTTACACTTCCACTTCTTGAGCCAGGTTGCCAATACAGGCGAACCTCTCAGATCAGGCGAACCTAACAGTTTAGGCGAGCTCCGCTTCTTAAGCCAAGCTCCCTGTTATGGAGAACCTCCCAAAACAGGCGAGACTAGCATTTTAGGTGGGCTGCATCAACCACCCACTTGGTCAAACCTTCAAATAGCTAGGGCCAGAGCCACAATCCTCCGCCAATCCTCTTCAATAGGATGGCGGGACCCCCACTGTCACTTTTGACAAAATCAACTTACCAATCCTCTTCTAAAGGATTGTAGGTCCTCAAAATCGTTCCAATCACGACAATCCCTGTCACGTTAACATCAAACCTCTGACGAAATCCACCTACCAACCCTCTTCAGAAGAATGGTAGGTCCCCATAGTTGCTCCAATCGCAACAAAACCCCATCAGGTTAATAATCACCTCTGATGATTGACGCCGTTATTCCCAGGAGTAACACAGCCTAAGTAATAACCTACCAAGCGACGTGTCATTACTTCTGTCAGTAGTTACACTCCTACGTCCCTGAACTACTTGACCTATTCCAGATATTCTAACATCCTCTTAGGATAACTGATGGGTAGTAGCCTACCACGTGACGGCTTCTACAACAATTGATCGGCACATTCCTACATCCCTGAACGATTCGATTATCGCTTACGTCGTCACCCTCACAGGCGGCGACAAGTATCAAAGGCGGCTCGACAGGCGTCACGCCCGACGGCTCCTCCGAACAACAACTCGCCGAGTGACAAGTCAAAGATTGGGATCATCGATCAGTCGTATGCACGATCGACTATTCCTAATCTTAGACTAAGAATTACCCTCTCGGCCCCACTCAAGTCACAACGTGGAAGTCGGGGTTAACCCGACCCCCACGTCGCGAACAGCCAAGAGCGGAGAAAGGACCTAAGTCCAACACAGGTTGGTTAAGGATCCGCCAGAAATGACGTGAGTGACTCGACTTAAGCGCCAAACAGCACAGGCAAGTTCAACCTAAAGACCAAACACAAGACAAATGCATACCAACACCAAAAAAAGAAACAGTGCATGAGAAAAAAATAATAATAAGCAAAAGCAAAAGGCCATTACAGGCCAAAATTTACATGCATAAGTTTTTAAGTTATGATGCACATGGCATCAACTGAGTTACAAAAAAACAAAAAACAAAAAGGGGGGCGCTTGGCCAGATCGGGCACTAAAGGAGCTTCAGTAGGCTGAAGGCGGCGATCTTAGCCTTGACCGCCGAAAGGTCCGCCGCACGCTGGGCCTTCGCCGCCTCCTCCTGCTTCTGCCTTAGCTGGGCAAGGGCGGCCTCGCCGTCCTCTTCTTCCTGGCGGAGGAGCTGAAGCGCTCGATCCACCTCCCCAGCAGCGAT
>NC_033802.1:56119656-56124904 GCF_001876935.1 Asparagus officinalis
CACAGGGGAAGCGGGCGGAGCATCGACGTCGACGACGGTGGAAGAGGAGCCGACGCCCTCGGAGGAGCTATGGTCAGATGCGGAGGCCATGAAGGGTTTATGCGGCGATTCTCGCTCAAAAATATTTCAAAGACGTGAGAACCTTACTGAGAAGACGACAAGTACATGATATATATTCAAGAACCCGATGGCTGGGATCTGTCATCTCAAACAATCGAACGGCACATGTGTCCTATGACGCCTCGAGCTCCACGCTAATAAAGACCGTTCCTCTCGGGACCCCAAACGGACCGATCGGATTGAGCACAAGAGGCGAGGCGTCCCGTCGCTTCACCATTAATGAGCATTAAAAAGAGGCCTTAGCTGGGAAGCATTTGGGCCCCCAAGCAGACGCGTGGCACGAATTTTGCCCGCATTCCAGATCCTCGACTAAAGGACAGATTCGCCGACGCTTGAGTTTAATTACAGTACGAACTCGCCATCGGTCGAGTTTAACTGTCGAGACAAATCCCCATCTCACGGATCTCGCTTGCTGCCTAAATTCACCAGAGGCCATGTAGGTCCCCAACGCAAACTCGCCTCCCTACGAGTTTCGCTAATGACCCAAACGCGCCAGCGGCCGGGTTTGGTCTGCAACACGAGATCAGCGTCGTACGGGTCTCGCCTACAATCTGAATTCGCCAACGGTTGAATTCAACCATCCGGTAAATTCGCCGTCAAGTTTGCCTCACTTACGTTAGGAATTCACCGGTATTTTGAAGGATGGCTTGCAGCATAATCATTCGAATCTTAGCCCGCAACATGAGCTCACCTACACTCGAGTTGGACTAAACGAACCCGCCAGCGGTTTAGCATAGCCTTCCACGCAAACTCGCCGACACCCGAGCCTGTCTGCAGCATGAACCTGCCTGTACTCGAGTTGAACCTTCGAAGCAAGCTCGTCACCGCCTAAGGGGTTCCGCCTGAAATCGCTGTTGGCCATACCAGAGAAACATTGAAGGGTGACGTGTTAAAAGGTAGCGTGACAAGAAAACACGAACCTCATCGGGTGCTTCTAGACAGTACATTTGAACAAAGTTATGATTTTACAACTAAAAGAGTCATGATGTTACGTTTAAGAAACAAAACATACACCCAGTTTTTTTAAGATAGTACATTTGAACAAAGTTATGACTCCACAATCAAACGAGTCATAACACAATCTCAAAAGAAAACAAAATGAAATGTCTTAACACGGCCTCAGGCGAGAGGACCTAGTCCGACATGCTAAAGGATGAGAGCTCTGCCTTAACTTCGGCCACCTTTCTTGCGTGGCCTTCCCTAGCCTTGTCCTCAGCCTCCTTCCGAGCCCGATCCTCAAAGCTGGATCTAGCGACGGCATCTTCCTGGCGCAAAGCTTCAAGGCTCCGAGCCTCCGCCTCGGCGGTCTTGCCAACCTTAATGCTCTCGGACTGGAATTCCTTCAGAGACGCCTCCGCCTGCTCCAGCTCTGCTTTTAAACGGAGTACAGTGGAAGTGACTTCTGCAGCACCCGGAGAAGACGCCTCCTTACTCTTCTTCGAAGTCCCCAACCAACGGCCCAAATCGGGCGTGGAGGACGAAGAGACCCATCGCACTGCATTTAATGCAGAGCGACGTGCTCACGTCTCCGTAATCGATGCGCACGTGGGTTAACACACGACCCACTAAAGACGGAGTTCGCCCGCAGCCAAAGTCGTTATTAGTATGTCCCCCATAGACTCGCCTTCGGATAAAATCCGCCTTCAGGCGAGACGAGCTTGCAATTGAAATCCGCCGATAAGAGTTTCTTGCGGCCAAATGCCAACTAGCGCATGTTAAAAAAATATAATAATATATATAGAGTGCGCACACGAGTGATAATGGCCAGAAATAAAAGGATAATTTCATTAAAAAAGAAATCCTATTACAACGGGGAATCAAAGGAAAACTACAGAGTTCTCAATCGCCGTTCCGCCTCACGAATCTCCCCGGCTAGGCGAAGCTCAAACCTCCTCAGAATCTCTCGACGAAGATCTTCCTCGGTGCGCGAGACTAAGTCCTGAACGATATCTTTGACCTCCTTGAGAGCTCGATCCTTCTCCTTAACAGAATCAGCGACCAATTGCCGACGAGACTCAATATCCTCCAACTCCTTTGCCACCTGCTCACGAGCCTTCTCTTGAATGACCAAAGAGGCCTGTGCGTTGGCTATAACTTGTTTCAGTTCCTCTATCTCGGAGGATAGGCGAGAAAGGCGGTTATTGGCTATCTGTTGCTCATAGGCCACTCGTGCATCCTCAGCCTTGGCCTACTCCAATTCTACAGACAACCTTGTCTCCAGTGACATAGTCTCATTCAGGCGGCGATCGCGGTCTTCCACTGCTGCTTGGACTTCGTTGGAGGCGAGATCAACAATTGCGAAACTCTGCGCACGAAGGGCGAGAAACTGCTGAACAGCCCCCTCCACTTCTTTCAGACGCTGAAAGTACAGCTTCGCCGTAGTGGCGCTAAGCCTCTTGATTAAGAAGAACATGTTGTGATCGAGATCCTCCTTGAACTCCTCGAAAGGACAACTCTCCTCCAAGGCGAGTTTGACGCAGTCAGCTAAGGTGTCTTGGAAGTTAACCAGGGCTCGTGCCGTGTTCCTCTTCCGTAAACATTCCAAGGGAGAAAGGGAAGCTTCCTCTGCCGAAAATGAAGCTACGATGGAAGTATTGGTGGTCATAACTGTAGAAACAGCGATTGGCGCCGCCAAAGCTGGTATGACCGCCGACGCCATCGGGGTAGCAGCCGCGGCATCGCTAGCCACTACAGACGAGGAAGCGGCCACCAACCGAGTGGGAGTCCCCCTTTGAATCGGAGACTCTTGTGCCAAGGGTTCACCCCTAATCGGTGCTTCCGCGAGAGTGGAAGTTTCCTCCTGTTGGCCGGACATGTCTTCATGAGCTGACGCCTCTTCCTCGCTAGATAGCGCCTCATGAATTGAGACATCGTCATCCGCCTCTGACTCACCCATTTCCCCGGCCGAGTGGCCTTCCCAAGAAGGATGATCCTCTTTGTCGGTAGCTTCATAGGAGGGGTCGGCTGCGGATGCAAAGAAAAAGTTGACAAATGCCCCATCGGCTCAGAAGGATCAACAACTCTAAAACCTATGCTTACCTGAATCACCGAGCTCCTTTCCGTCTCCGGTCTCTCCCTCTTCGTCTGAAGGAATAGAGATCACTCTCTCAGCTGCACCTACACAAATTCGATGCAAGTGTCAGAAGATGCAGATCCGACTTTCTACCCGAGTGTACCGTACCAAAAATTATTACCTCCTGGCGCGGGCATATGGGTCGTTGAAACCCCCGCCCGTGGCCCCACACCAGATGGGGGAGGAGTGTCCTTCGAAGTCACCGGAGCCGCCTTCGATACGGCAGAAGGGGTAGACTGAACAGCTCCAGCCCCAGAGGCAGCATCATCCTGACCCTCCGCCGCTCTGGCAGCCTCCACAGTTTCCTCGCAACGGGCCTTCTTGGCCGCTTCCACTCTGGAACCCTCCGCCGCCATCTCCCACTGTCGCTTGGAGATCAGCGAACTACTCGGAGATAGAAGGGGCATCAGTCGGGCGACCCCTCCGCCTCGAAGTACGGAGAGGCCTTCTGGGAGGAAACCCCTACTCCGCTAAACACGAGCCCTGGAACCAGAAGCCTTCGGGATTAGCGCTGGCACCCCGATACCACCGGCAGTACAGGAGAGTATGATGCAAATCACGATCCTTCGCGGGTAGTTCGAAACGAGCATGGGTACCGCCAGCATGAGTCCAAAACCATCCCCGAGCTCCATCCATCAACCCTCCTTCGAAGTGCAGGCAGGGATTGGCGTTGCCCACGTACAATTGGTCGTACCCAATCTGGCGGGCGAACCTACAAGGGATATACGGCTCAAGATAGCATACGGAGCTTGTTCATAAGATGTGATACCCCGGCCGAATGTTCACCAACCATCGAAAAGTGCCGCGCGAGAGAACTGTATGATGATCCCCCGTCGGCGCATCTCTAAGAGACTCCCCGTATCCTCCTCCACTGAAATAAGGAAAGAAATGACGGTAATTGTAGTGGACGAAATGGGAAAGCGTCTTTCGCCCGTCGGGAATGTCCTTACACTTCTAAGAGCACCTCTCCAAGCGCTCAACGAACGGAACAAACCTGTCTCCCGGAAGAGTCGCGGGGGCGCTCATCAAACATTCACAGTGGTAGACAAACCACACCATCAAATAAGTATACGGCATCCCCACCCTAGGATTGGGGGTCCTGATGACCTCTCCGTCCCCCTCATCGATAGTCGATACGTGGTAGAATTGGGTCGTCAGGGTGCGAAGCCCCCGATGGATACACGCTACCATCGCCAACACCAAGGAATAGGACTTCCCGTGGGCTAAGCAAACTGCGGGGTACACGACTTCCATGGGAAGAGCCTCAAAAGAGTGAGTGGGGATTACGCACCTCTTTAGCCACAACATGAGGTACCCCACGAACAGAGCCTTTCCAGACATAGGGGACTTGGCCTGGTGGTGAAACGAGTGGAAGACTGTTCCAGATTTGAACCCGCCCTCGTCATGCTCGAGGGCTACGGTGGCTTCCCCTTCGGCCATCCTCCTTTCTACTTCAGCCTGGTCGCATCCGCTCAATGACAGAGCAGGCCTTCCTTTGACATCGTTCTCAGGGAATAAATAATCAGCCCGGTTCTTATGGCTGATCCCCGGGGCCCTTTTCTTCTTACCTTTGTGGTCGATCGCCCCGAAGGTATTGAGGCATATATGATAATGACAGAGCAATTCCCACAGGGTCTCGACCACCAAAGGGGAGCGGTCTGAAAGTTGGTCGATCTTATCTTGACCAGGAACGTATTCCTCATATGGAAAGTCTCCCAACGGCAGTCCCGACACATCGTACATCTCATGAAGGGCTATACCAAGCTCACCATTGGGGGTGAAAAACGTGCCACTATCTGCACAATACAGCTCCAAAATGCTGTGGAACTGGGAAGCATTAATCTTCAAACCATGCCGAGTTGTCTGAATGGCCGAATACAGCTCCGAGTTCGCAAGATCAGAGTTCTTGACCAGAATATAGTCGGTAATCTTGGACCACCAAGTCTTGCTGCCAGGCGCAGAGTAGATCCACCCCGGAGCTCTGAAATCCTTTGGGGGAAATTTCCCGCCGGCTTGGAAGAAACGATGACGGAAAGTCTCCGCGACCGCCGTCGT
>NC_033802.1:56124914-56199409 GCF_001876935.1 Asparagus officinalis
TGGGCGCCTCATTAGAAGGTAGGCCCGGACGCAGGCCAGTCACCCGTTTACAAGAGCTCTCTACCCCGTACCCAGCTGTGGAGCCTGTAAAGACGCCGCAGGTCACCCCGTCTTGAGTAGGGGTCAAATCCCAATTCATCGTCCTCGGGACCGCGAGGGAACGTAGCTCGACGATAGAGAACCCTCTCGGCATATTGGGAAGATAGTAGTGAACCCCGTCCATTACGCGGAGCCACCTGCTCTCCTTGATCAGCAGGGCGGAGGGGTCAGTCGCGGCATCGCCAAAAAAGAACTGGGGCTTCTGTAACTCTGTCCTGGCCTTGTCCGTCAACACCGCGTCGGTGGTCAACTCACACAGCGTTAGATGGTGTCCATCAGTGACTCTCTTTATCAAGCCATCCGGCTTATCAGCAGAAAACGCAGGCACCGGATCTAAGGAGGGAAATCGAGGAGGCGCCGTATAGCCTGTGCTTCCGGCGAGACCAATGGCCACGCCCTTCGGAAGACCCGTCAGAAAAGGTCGCTGCAAGAAAAAACCAAAGGATCAGGACAGAATCCGCCCTAAGGGTAAATCCGCCAATCAAGTAAAGACAGGCAAATTCGCCTATCAGAAGGCGAAACCCGCTTGATTAGAACGAGATCTGCCTTTGGAAGCGATACTCCCCTTTACTAGAGAAAAAGTCGAACTCGCCTATCAAAAATGAGTTCGCCTTCACCCAATAAAGGTCAATTTCGCCTGTAGAGGCAGAAGTCGTCCTCTATGAGTAAATACAAGATCCCAATAAGGGGGCTACTGTGCCCTAAGTTGGGGAAACGGCCAAAAGATGGCTGAATCCAAGGGAGACAAGCGACGCTCATTCCCCCCAACCCGACGTCTGTAACCTACGCAAAGTCGTCAGACTAACCTCTCGACTTACCTAAGTGCGTCTCAGGTATGCTGGCGGGTGCACCGGCGGCGAGGCGGTCGGAATAGCGTCCGGGACCTCCTCCTTTCGCAACACACCTCTTAGATTTCGGCGCCATTGAGGGAATTAAGCGGGAACTCTTTCTCCTTAGAAAATTTTTAAGATTTTTGAGCACGGTAACCCTCAAAGGAAGAGAACAACCTATTTAAAGACGGAGTTGCCAATGTGGCCACGATCGTCCTCAAAAAGCAAAGCACCGGCGGACGAGAGACGTGACCACGATCAAAATCAACGGCCCAGATTGCCCCCGACATTTCGAAGTACCACGTCAAGACGGGAAACGGGCCGGTCGAAAACCCAGGACCCGAGCCGAAATTGACGGTTGTATCCAACGGTCGGGTTCGAAAGCCACGGCCACGATTCAGACGAGGCGCACAAAGCTTACGTCAGAGCGCGAACGGTCGGGTTCGAAAGCCACGGCCACGATTCAGACGAGGCGCACAAAGCTTACGTCAGAGCGCGACGTGACGGAACCACGCCATCTTAGCTGGAAAGCACGAAGCCCACTAGCGGACGCGTGGCTCACCCACACCGAACCTAATCTCACCCGAAAGGAAAGGTCTCGCCTGCGAAAACTCGACCCAAATCCGCAAGTCGAACAGAATTCCACCTCTAAAACCTAACTTTGCCTGAACGGCTCATTCGCCCTTGGAGACAAACGACAAATAACACGACTTGTCCCACTAACTTTGCCTGAACGGCTCATTCGCCCTTGGAGACAAACGACAAATAACACGACTTGTCCCAAACTTTGAACCGCCAACGAGATGACCTCGCTTAAACCCACGCCTCGAATGGCTAATGTTTAGAGTAGAAATCTTAGCATCAAGTCTAAGAGAAACTACTCGACAACTCATCATACTGAGGGGAATAGTATCATCTACATATATTTGAATTAGTAAAATATCTTTATTTATTTTCTTAATAAATAATGTTGAATCAACTTTTCCAATTTCAAAACCTGAAGTTAAAAGAAACTTTTTTAATCTATCATACCAAGCACGAGGTGCTTGCTTAAGACCATATAATGCTTTCTTAAGTTTAAAAACATGATTTGGAAAACTTTCATGTTCAAAACCTGGAGGTTGTTCTACAAAAACTTCTTCTTTTATAAAACCATTTAGAAAAGCACTTTTAACATCCATTTGAAATAATTTAAAATTCATAAAACATGCAAATGCAAGTAAAATCCTAATTGATTCTAATCGTGCAACTGGTGCATAAGTTTCATCATAATCAATTCCTTCTTCTTGATTATATCCTTGAGCAACTAATCTAGCTTTGTTTCTAACAACTTGACCAAATTCATCTAATTTGTTTCTAAAAATCCATTTTGTTCCAATAATGGATTTATTTTGAGGTCTAGGTATAAGATCCCAAACATTATTTCTAGTAAATTGATTAAGTTCATCTTGCATAGCAATTATCCATGAATCATCAAGAAGTGCTTCTTTTATATTTTTAGGTTCAATAGTTGAAATAAAAGCAGTATGAGCAATCAAATTAAAATGAGATCTAGTAGTTACTTTATCAGAAATATTTCTAATAACTAAATCATGTGGATGATTTTTAACTTCTACAAAATCTTTAGGTAAATCATTTTGTAAATTATCATCTTTTGTAATATCTATCATTGGAGTATCATGAATAGTATCAATTATATCATCATCATTATTTAATATAATAGGTGATTTTGAAAAATTTTCATCAAAAGAAACATGTAAAGATTCTTCAATAACTAATGTTCTTTTGTTATATATTCTATATGCTTTACTGTGATTAGAATATCCAATAAAAATTCATTCATCAGATTTAGAATCAAATTTATCTAAGTTATCATTTGTGTTTAAAATAAAACATTTACAACCAAAAAGTTTAAAGTA
This sequence comes from Asparagus officinalis, assembly GCF_001876935.1. Taxonomy (NCBI): domain Eukaryota; kingdom Viridiplantae; phylum Streptophyta; class Magnoliopsida; order Asparagales; family Asparagaceae; genus Asparagus; species Asparagus officinalis. The sequence goes on from NC_033802.1 coordinate 56,127,763, forward strand.
AGATACTTTAGGAATTTTGTTATAAAACAATTCATAAGAGGTTTTCTTTAAAATAGGTCTTAATAAAACTCTATTTAATACATAACAAGCTGTTGATACAGCTTTTGCTCAAAAATATTTTGGTAAATTACTATCACATAACATGGTTATAGCACATTCTTGTAAAGTTCTATTTTTCCTTTCTACAACTCTATTTTGTGGAGCAGCACGAGGAAAAGAAAAAGTATGTGATATACCATGTTTATTACAAAAATTTGCAAATAATTCATTTTCAAATTCACCTCCATGATCACTAAGTATAGAAATAATAGAAGTAGATTTTTGATTTTAAATTCTTTTGCAAAATATAGAAAACTCATTAAAAGCATTATTTTTATGTTTGAAAAAAATTACCCATGTGAATCTAGAATAATCATCAACAAGAACAAATACATATCTACTTCCATTTAAAGATGCTATTCTAGATGGACCAAAAAGATCTATGTGAATTAATTCTAATGGTCTATTTGTAGATATTACATTTTTAGATTTGAAAGAAGATTTGTGCATTTTTCCTTGTTGACATGCATCACAAAAATTATTTTTAAAAGACATCTTAGGTAAACCATTTACTGAATCATTTTTAGAAATCTTAGACATGTGTTTAAAGTTAACATGTCCAAAACATTTATGCCATAAAATAGAATCATTAGATGATGCAATAAGACAATGTTCATTTGAAATATTTTTCATAGATAAAACATATATGTTATTCTTTCTATGGCCTTTAAAGATAATAGTTATTAAATCAATATCATAAATTAAGCATGATTCTTTTTCATAGATAAAACATATATGTTATTCTTTCTATGGCCTTTAAAGATAATATGTTATTCTTTTTCAAAAATAAATTAAGCATGATTCTTTCTATGGCCTTTAAAGATAATAGTTATTAAATCAATATCATAAATTAAATCAATATCACAAAGTTAACTAATACTAAGTAAATTATGTTTAAGACCATCAACTAATAAAACATTATCAATGATAGGTTTGTTTGGATTACCGACAGATCCAATACCGATGACTTTTCCTTTGTTGTTATCTCCAAAAGTAACGGTACCTCCATCCTTGTTTTGAAAAGATGACAACAATTGTATATTTCCAATCATATGTTTGGAGCAACCACTATCCAAAATCCACCTATCTTTCTTGGGTACCTGAAAAAATAAACATTTACATTTTGGTACCCATACTATGTTGGGTCCTTTAAATTAGCCTTTAGGAAACCAAACCCATGAAGAGTTTGATTTACTTAAATAATTAGATGATAAACAAATATTTTTAATAAAATCAGAAATATAAAAATTCTTATGTAAAGAAGATAATTCTTTTGGAACCCAAATAGAAAAGAATTTTGATTTCTTTTTATACAAATTTTCATATTTATAATCATGCAAATCACAAGAAGGTTTTACAAAAATTGTATTCTTTGATTTGTTTTTATTAATTTGAAAACCTAATCCTTTTGTCTTTTGTGATTCTCTTTGAAAAGAAAGAATATTATTAAGATTTTCTTTTCCTTTATTAAATTTGCTTACATTTAAACATATATCTTCATATCTTGATTTAAAAGAAGAAATATCTTTATCTAAATTATTAATGCGAATTTTTAAATCATTACATTTTGATTTTAAATAAATATTCTCATTAGATAAACATTCATTTTCTTTAAGTAAAGAAAAATTTTCTTCTTTCAATTCAATTATTTGAGAATTAGAAAAAATAGAGGAATTTAAATCAGAAATTTCTTCAAGTAATCTTTTATTTTCACCTTTAAGAAAATTATGTGATGTTTTTAATCTCACAAAAGTTTCATATAATTCATTGAAAGCATCTAAAAGTTCTTCATTGTCACTTACTTCATCTTGTGCCATGAAACACATGTGAGCACTTTCTTTTTCTTCAATTTCTTCATTTGAAGATGACTCATCACTATCATCCCAAGTGACTGTCACTGCTTTCCTTTTCTTGTTAATTTGAATGTTGTTGAAGTTCTTGAAATAACTTGATTTTTGCTTATTCTTCAACATTGGACAATCTTTCTTCATATGACCTGGTTTATTACACTTAAAACAAAGAGGGTTATTTGAATTGAACTCTTAGATTTAAAATTACCTCGTTTTATAAATTTCCGAAATTTTCGTGCAAACATGCCTATTTCTTCATCATCATCATCTGAATCTTCTTTATCAGAAATAATATTGAATGCAAGAACTTTCTTGTTCTTTGATTCTTCATCATTCTTTCTATCTTCAATTTGAACTTCATATGCCATAAGATTACCAATAAGATTTTCAACCGTAAGAGTTAACAAATCATTGGCTTCTTCAATAGCGGTAACTTTCTTTTCCCATTGTGGAGTAAGTGATCGAAGTATCTTTCTTATCATCTCCACTTGTGTATATGTTTTTCCAAGACCAATGAGAGAATTTGTGATGTCAGTGAATCTTGTGAACATTTCTCCAATAGTCTCATTTTCCTTCATCTTGAATAATTCAAATCTGTGCACAAGAACAGAAATTTTAGATTCTTTAACTTTATTTGTACTTACATGAATTACCTCAAGTGTATGCCAAATATCGTATGCAGATGTGGTCGTTGACACCCTATTGAACTCATTCTTGTCAAGTGCACAAAATAATGCATTCATTGCTTTTGAATCCAAATTTGCATTATTTCTTTGAGAAGTAGTCCATTCTGCAAAAGGAGTTGTTGGCTTCTCATATTTTGTTTCCACGACGTTCCAAAGTTCGTAGCCAATTGATTAAAGGTAAATCTTCATTCGGCACTTCCAATAGTTGTAGTTCAATCCATCGAATATAGGTGGACGATTTGTAGAGTGACCTTCTTTGAATTGTGATGTATTTGTAGATGCCATCTTTCACCTTGCTCTGATACCAAATGTAGGATCTGAAATAGATACACTTGAACACTAGAGGGGGGTGAATAGTATTCTTTTAAAATTTATGTAAAATATATTATAAATTACAAAGAAAAATGGCAATCTCAGAAATTCACAATCACAAACACAGGGATTTATACTGGTTCCATCAATCCGGTGTACATCCAGTTCCCAAGCAAATCCCGCTTGAGAGTTTTCACTATGATTTTGAATAAACTTATAACATCAAACGCAAACCTGACCAATTTGCAAGTCCCTACAAATTGCAACACCAATTGACAAACACCTTGCCAATTTGAACACCAATCTCTAAACCAAGAGATCAATCCTCTCAAACCCGAGAGAAATCCTTTTTGAAGCAAGAACACAATTGATCCTATAAGCCTTGAATGTGTAGTGAAGTGCAGCAGTGGCTTAGGATTCTTTTTAACCTCTGTAAATTGCCTAAACAATAAGTATTTGAATGATGTTCAGAGGCAATTTCAGAAACTTTTCTTTTTCTCAAAATCTGAATATTTTTTACTTGAAAAAATGCACAAAGATCAAAGCTTATGGGTATATAAGTCTCTGCATTTTTTTTGAACTGATAACCTATTCATAGCCCTTGAAAAGACAATTTTTTGAACTTTAAAAACGTTTAAAAACGACTATAAACAGTCACAAATTCAAACTTTGAAATCTAGAAAAATTGTATCTGTAGTCGACTACAATACACATTAGTCGACTACACCGAGTTCAACCAGACTCTGTGCATTCAGAAAATTTCTCAGTAGTCGAATACAATGCTCATTAGTCGACTATACTGTATTTTGACAGAAACTGATAAAATGAAATTTGCGTTCAGTAGTCGACTATAATGTTGATTAGTCGACTATACTGTAAAAAGACAGAAACTTATGTTTCTGTAAAACACCTGAGTAGTCGACTACAATCTACATTAGTCGACTATACTGTAAAATAACAGAAACATATATTTATGTTTTATACACGAGTAGTCGACTACTATTCTAATTAGTCGACTACTAAGAGTAAAAATTATGAAATAAAATATTTTTATACTTAAGTTTTAACTATAATTCTAATGGTTAACATAGGGGATTTCTATAGTTAACCAACACACTAAGCCTGTGTTAGTGTGTTCTAATATTGTGTGTGTACATGTGTGTGATCAAGGCTTGTACAAAAATTCTAAGTAAAGAAAATGTAAAATACATTATCTCATATGTTCTTCATTTTCTTCACTTCATAATGCCTTGAAATCAACTTGCACTTGTTCATATTCTGATATTGAAATCTGCATATAAAAGTTAGTGCACACATTGTATAAATTGTTATCATCAAAATACTATCATGGAGATATGATATTCAACATCAGCTTCACTGGTTGATCTTCTTTTGCGAAAGCGCCTTTGTTTGGGTTTGGACGCTTTAGTGGAGATCCTTTCGAATACCGAGACCCTCCGTGGAGCGATCTTGGAACAGCTACATTCTGACAATACTGTCCGTATTAACCTCTCATAAGGATAGTGAGAGTCCATTCCCGGAGTACTTCTCTTTTGAGATTTGTTCGTACCCCTAGTCCGATAGTACAACTGATCGGCGTTTTGGTCGGAGCAACCTATCGGATGTTTACTTGAATTTTCAAGTATAATGATGTCTTCTATCAGACACGTTTTCTTCTAAATAGGTAATGCCTTTCTGGCATTCGTAGGAGTCACACGTCTGGAATTACACCCTCGTGAGGGTGAAACCCTAACAGACTCCTTATTCTCCACACACATCCCAAACGGGTGGTTCCAGGAATCAATTTGTTAGGAGGGCGCGTACGACCCCTAGTCTGAATAGTGCTTAGGAATTATTTAGCGGGCCAAAGTGTTCCTTAACAGGAGTTTTTCCTCGTTCTTCGTGTAGAGGACCAAGGCGATCCTTCAATGGAATCCTAAACTTGGAGAGATCCACGATGTCATAGGGCTACACCGGAGGTGCGAGAGCAAGAGGAGCGGGATCTGAAGTTGATGGAGGCTGGGAGGCAGCCTTGGAGCTAGAATCCGATGAGAGACACGACTGGCATCTCTCATCAAGTGGAGGTGTCTTGGCTATTTTTGGTGTCGTTCTTGGCATTGTTTTGGTATTGTTTTGGCCTTTTGTAATACTTGTGCCTTTTGCATAAGGATTCGTGCGTGCGTAAAAAGTGCACAACATTTTTGGATGCGCTCCTCAAGAGTAGAATGGGTTTGTTTGACACAAACTCATTTGTTAGTCGGCGGTTGGGAGGAGGAACCCATTGCTTGCTGCGGTGAAGGCTTATTCATTTTGCACCTTCTGAATTCTAAATCTACTTGATAGTGGAGTCTGTCCACCTAGTCCAGAGCTTTGGCAAATTAATGAGCAAGACGTTGGTGCCGTCTCTAATGAGCCCTCTTTCTCAGAACTAACACGCTTTCAACATGCAACTCCTTGACTTTTGTGGAGTTGTTGTGTGAATCAAATCCGGCTTCCTTAGATGCCGGAGAGGAGTCTTCAACAATACTTGGGCGAAGATTATCACCCTGAGTCTTCAGATCTGAAGGCCAGTGAACCTTCTTCACGGAATTGGCCTTCTATCGCTTGCAATGAGAGGAAGATCTAGAGGAGGAGGAGAAGGAGACGTACTCCTCAAACTTTTACTGGTCGAACTCGTATTTGACCTCTTCATCCATATGGATCTTGATCATCGACTACGGCACCACAGCCTCGACAGTGAGGCTGTTGGCTCCCATTGTGGTTGCCAACGTGTTCACGTCAAAAGTTGATTCTTTGAGGAATTCATTATAACTTTAGGCGTTTACAACGAATTCAAAAAAAGAGTCTTTTATAAGATCTCTCTACACAAAGGAAATTAAAAAATTACAACTTTTTAGAAAATACACACAGAGAGATTGTTTATCGGTCTTCTGCTTGTATGGAATCTTTGCTGGTGCTAGGGTTTATCCGTGGACCACCAAATGATTAAATCCGATTGATTCCGTTGCCTCGCTAAGGAGACAAGAAATTAAAGTGAATATCTCAGTAACGGTGAGATAAACACTCTTCTCAAGATCACAGTAACGGTGTAATATCAAGGGAAACGGATGAACAAGGCTGAAGCGGTTGTAGATCTATCAAACTCTCCTCCTTTTTGTCGAAGAACTTGCTAAGAACTTGCTTCCTCCTTGCTGAAATTCGTGCTCTTCACTCTCCAATTTGACAGGGCTTCACCGTTGCTCCGAAATTCCCGTTCCCTTGTGTATAGAGGCCCTAGGCTTGTATTTATAGGTTTCAAAACCTCTGTTTTTAGATAAGAACGAACAATTTGTTCCCATCCTCAGTTATAACCACTTAACCATGTTCAAAGATAGCCTCAAATCAATTAGAAAGACTCTAGACTGAAGGAATCCTAAAATTTTATTAAAAAATAGGTTTTCGGGAGGTTATACAGGGGAAAATAGCTTTACCAGGAAAGAGACACCATTGGTATCTCGCCCTTGGTGTGAGACACCACTGGTGTCTCGCCCTTGGGCCGAGACACCATTGGTGTCTTGCCCATTGGGCAAGACGCCGTTGGTTATTCTCTGTTGTTTTGCATGTAACTATTTCATCTGATCTCAGATTAAAGCGATTCATGATGCATTGGAAAGATGAAGAAGAGATATACAATATTTGTCTTTAGTTTCTTCATATTCAAATCGAATCATGGCTGAAATGTGTGAGACATCATTGGTGTCCTGCAGGTGTGAAACAGCCGGGGCCGTCGTAGTTGTTTTAGCTCTAACTTTCTCGTCCGATCTTAGAATAAGGTGATCCAAGATACATTGGAAAGCTAGCGAAGAGAACTACAATCTCCCATAGGTAAAATAGCTATATCAGGCATAAGACACCATTGTTGTCTCGCCCTAGGCGTGAGACACCGTTGGTGTCTCGTCCATGGGCGAGACAGGACTGGTGTCTCTCTGTTGTTTTGCCTCTAACTCTCTCATACGATCTCGGAATAAAATGATTAAAGATGTGTTGGAAAGATGGAGAAGTTATCTACAATTTTCCATAGGCTAAATGCACATGGAATAAGCAAGACATGAATGGTGCTTCGTTCTTTGTGGGTGAAATGTAACTCCCGATCAAGTCGTTTCTAGGTTATTTTGCCATCCCGTTGACTCCTATGCTTTGCCAACTTGCTTCATGCACTTGTTACCTTCCCTATGGTATCAGATAATCCTCCTTGACTCGGATAAATAATGTTCATCATCTTTTTTCTATCTCGAGCTGCGTGTGGGAACCTATACGTAATTTTTGACGCCTACACCATGTATCTCAAGTTGTGAATCATTAAATATAAACTCTCAAAATCCTATAAACAAGCAATAAAGAAGTTTATCACCAACACCTCATCTTGGACATGTCGTGCATGCCAAAACATAGTATTTCACACTACCCTTAGGGTAGGTGGCACGAAAGCAAATACACAATCTTGTGTAATCATCTTCAACAAATATGGTGTGGTATAGGTGCTCATAGGATCCTGTGGCCCATCGTAATATCATGCGGCTCACTACCTAACTCAGACACTAAGCTGAGTATAGGCATATCAGCATAATCCGGAATATAATGCAAACAAAAAAAATGTGGAGTCTCGGTGCTCACAGTATCCTGTAGCTCATCGCAATATCATGCGGCTCACAACCTAACTTAGACATCTACGAAGAAGTATGATACGGAGCATAGGTTCTCATAGAATCCTGCGGCTCATCATAATATCATGCGGCTCACTACATATCTCAGCCATCTATGTAGACATATGACGCTGACATATGCATTTTGATAGTTGTCGCCCCCATGTCGCGACAAGCTCAACACATAGGACACACACTCCCGAGGGTCCGTGCGTGCCCAAACCCAACACGTAAACTCCCATGGCCACACACGTGTATCGACGTGTGGGCTCGTACATCAGGTCTGTGACCAAACGTGCGTGGAAGATCAACACACGCATAAACAACACCAAATCAGTTGACTAGCCCTTGGGAATCAGTCGACTAACACTCGATCAGTCGAATAATATCCCATAAGTCGACCAAACAACGAGCATACACAATTAATAAGTCTCAATCGGTCGACTGATGATCTATAAGTCGACCAACCCGAGAGGATCAAAACAAAATCCTGAGAGCCGATCAGTCAACTGATCAATGGGGTCAGTTAACCGACCCGAACGCTAAAACAAAAATCGTCAGTTTCTAAAGTTAATTGATTTTCTAAAAAATATGTAAAATATCAACCTGGGGTGTTAATCATGTTTTAAATCTTGCATTAACTTAAGTAGGGGATTGGCCAAACTAGTATACATCAAACAAAATCATGATTTTAGGATCCAATTTCCCTAAACATCACTAATCAAATTTAACTTGATTAATTAGGATTCTAATCCTAATCAATCCATCAATTAGCAAATAATTAGAGTTCTTGTCATCAGATCATATCTTTTCTTTATTTAGTGATTGGATCTAAAGTTCTATTCATCAATTTTGGGTTTAATCCAACGAAATAAAAAATAATTGGGAATGTATTTGTATGGAGATGAACTTGCCTTTGAAGAGTGGTTCGATCTCTAAACGGATGATTTGGATAAAGTTGCTTCACAAAAGTTGTGGATCTCGCCGTCCTCTAGATCTTTGCTTCACAAAGTTTTTCACAAAGGTTTAGAGAGGGGGATGTGGCTGCTCAACGTGAGAGAGAAGGGAGGAGAGAGAAATTAGGGTTTCTAATATATATATATATATATAGTTTTTTTAAAATCAATATCTCTTCTCTCTCTATTCTCACACCCAACACTGAATAGAAACACTCTCTTAGCCACATGGTGAACCCCTACGCTGCCCTATGGTAGCTCAACATTTAAAATTGGATGGATAACCTCAAATCAATCAAATCATGCAGTAATTTATCTGCCTCGAAAATTGGGTTTTAGTCTCTGTCATCAGAACGCAACGAAAGTTGACCCACAACATGGTCTTGACATTCTACAATCAATGGCGCAAACATCGTGCCTATCTGATCAAAAGAAAAGTTACTAATTAAAAATAAAAATGTTGTAGATTTTAGCAGACTCGCAATACCGAGGCTGAAACTGCGAATCGATCTAAATTGATTCCAATCTGATCCATTCATTCTAGAATGAGCACCAACCAAAATAAAACTCATTTATTATCATTTAAAAATATTTTTTAAATTTTTAGGGTTTTACAATATATGGAGTAAAATAAAGCAAAAGTACTAAAATAACATTTCCTAAAAAGATTAGACTCTCTAAAATAAAAAAAACCTTGATAAAAAACTAGAAAACTAAAAGTAACCCGGAATTCCATGTGGGATTGACCCTGAAGAGATGTGCGATTGATGCAGATTAACTCATATTCTAATAAAAAAACTAAAGAACATGACGATACGTACGTCAAGGACTCTCCTCACAAAACTAACGGAAATGCTTTTTGGCTCGCGGGGGCCATTATCAGAGTATTAGTTCATTATTAAAAAAAACATTAACCTTCATAACAGAAACGGAAATGCTTTTGGGCTCGTGGGGGCCCCTTCGCGAGCCAAATAGCAAAACTCCAAAACTAAAGAACATGACGATACGTACGTCAAGGACTCGGTCCGTGTCATTTGTCTTAGCCTTTTAGGTGTAATATACAATAATAAACACTACTAGGCTCTCGCTTTCACTACTTGTAGTGACGAACATGTTGATCAATGTATGGAGAAGAATCCGAGATGTAATCTTTCGCCCAAATCACAAACCTACACGTTTCCAACGAATAGTTGGAGCATCGAAACAAGTTGGAATAAGTTCGAAGTTTGTTAACACATGAAAACAATTCTTTGGTAATCTAAAAGATAGCAGTCAGTTTGGCCAACTTCTAAAGGAGTTTGTCCTGTTTTATCAAACTATAGTCTGATGCATGTACTTGAAGAATTTAAGAAATCCAGCAAAGGAATCTAGCAGGAAGAAGAAGCCCAGCACATATCAGCGGTCCCTCGACCCGCACCATGCACAAATTACTTGGAACCGGATGTGGCGGCGACCGCCCCGGTCCCGACCGCAATGACTTATGTAATCTATCTTTCTCTCGGTTTTGGGGCCCGCGACCGCCCGGTCGACACGAGACTACCCGGCGACCGCCACGGTCGACCGACAATGTTTCTGGGCTGGGCTTCAGGTTTTTGACCCGATTCATTTTGTAAGTTATATATATCCCTAAAACTGTTTTGTTAGGGTTAAGCAAGGACGAATTTGAGCAGCCTTTGAGAGAGACTTGTTTCATCCAATTATGGGAGAGTTGTGAGAGATCAAGAGCTTTGTTTTAGGGTTTGATCTGAGAGATTTGTAATCTTACTTGTATTCTCTGATTTCTAATAGTAAGAACTCCCCCCTCCTTGCCCTGTGGACGTAGGCAACTTGCCGAACCACGTAAATATCTTGTTCTTGCTGTGATTGTGGTTTGCATATTGTTTGTGGTTTAGTTCGAGTTATTGTTCGTGTTGCCCAAGAAAGCTTCCGCCGCGCACAACAATTGGTATCAGAGCTAAATCGATAACATGGGAGATGCAAGCACGTCAGGTTCGTCTCTTACAAAGGCGATACAGAGTCTGAGCATCAATAACACAAAAATTTATGTTCCGAAGTTCGACGGCAAGATCAATTTCGGATTGTGGAGGTGTAAGGTGATGAATGCTTTGGATGCACAGAATTTGGAGGAGACTCTTGAGTTAAAAGAGAAACCCGCAGAGTTGGAGGATAAGGTTTGGAGAAAGATGAACAGTAGAGCTTGTGGTGTTATTAGGTCATGCTTGACGTCGGATCTTATTTATGATGTTATGAACGAGACGTCGGCGAAGAAGATGTGGGAAACACTTAATGAGAAATATCTTACGAAGAGCATTGACAATCGACTTCACTTGAAGAAGAGATTTTACCAGTTCAAGATGAAGAGGGGAGTTTCCATTAGAGAGCATGTCAACAACTTCACTAAGCTACTTTCAGATATGGCCAATGTTGATATTATAGTTGAGGATGAAGACAAGGCAATGCTACTTCTGTGTTCGTTGCCCAAAGATGATTATGGTACGTTCGTTCTCACTATGATCAATGGAAGAACTACAGTCAGCTACAATGAGGTGACCTCAGCTTTGGTGAACTATGAGTTGAGGAAGAGTGATGGTGAACCCTCCGAGAAGGCATCGGGAGATGCGTTAGCAGTTCGAGGCCGAGATCCAAACCGTCGCCAGTTCAACCGCTCAAAGTCAAAGAATAGGAGTGCCTATAAGAGTGTTGGTAGAAATCAATGTCGGTATTGTAAAGAAGAAGGACATTGGAAGATTGACTGCCCAAAGTGGAAAGAAAAAGCCGGGAAGAATAAGGGGAAAGCTGCTCAAGCTTCAGAAGTAAATGTTGCAAAAGCTATTGGTGAGCATTCAGATTCAGATTCTTCAGGCTATTCATTCCCTGCATTACCGTCGGTTTGCTATGCGGATTCCACGGAGTGGATGATGGATTTGGGAGCTACATATCATATCTTCCCTAAGAGGGAGTGGTTTTCTAGCTTTGAGGAGCTGGAAAGAGGAGATGTCGTGCTTATGGGTAATGATCACATATGTCCTATTGGTGGTATTGGTTCAGTCCGGATTAGGATGCATGATGGTGTAGTGAGGGAGTTGAAGGAAGTGAGGTTCGTGCCGTAGTTGACAAAGAACATCATTTCTCTTGGGACTTTGGAGGCAGCTGGATATCGAGTGATCTTAGAGGATGCTTCAGTGAAGGTCACAAAGGGTTCTATGGTGGTGATGCGAGGTGTCAGGGAAAACAATCTATACTACTTGAAGGGCAAGACAGTTACAGGGCGTCTGGCAGCTTCTATCACTACAGAGGAGGACACTATCACCTTATGACACATGAGACTTGGACTCACAGGTGATAAGTCCCTACAATAATTGGCAAAATAGGGGCTATTGAAAGGTGCTAAGACCTGCAAGATAGAGCTGTGTGAGCATTGTGTACTTGGGAAGAAGACTAGAGTGAAGTTTGACACCGCTGTTCATAACACCCGAGGTACTTTGGATTACATTCACACAGATGTTTGGGGTCCTTCTAAGAACACATCTCTTGGGGTCCAACTATTTTATCACTTTCATTGATGACTATTCCAGGAGGAATTGGGTATACCCGATGAAGCATAAACATCAGGTCCTGGATATTTTTGTGGAGTGGAAGAAGAAAGTGGAGCTGCATAAAGGTAGAAAGGTGAAGACTCTACGCTCATATAACGGTGGAGAGTACAAGAGTGATCCGTTTCTGTAGTTTTGCCGGGATCACGACATTAGAAGACACTTCACAGTTCGAGAGACACCGCAACAGAATAGGGTGGCTGAGAGATTGAACCGTACCTTGCTGGAGAAGGTGCGGTGTATGATGACACAGAGTGGATTGCCTAGATCCTTTTGGGCTGAGGCAGTAGTTTATGCGAGCCATCTTGTGAACAGGTTGCCGTGCACTGCGATAGACGGGAAGACTCCTTTGAAGTGTTGGTTTGGTTCGGTGGCTAGTGACTATGAGTCGCTTCGGATATTCGGGTGTCCAGCTTATTATCATGTCAGTGATGGTAAATTAAATCCGAGAGCGAGGAAAGCAGTCTTTGTGGGATTTAGAGATGGAGTCAAAGGCTTCAAGTTATGGGATCCATAGGACAAGAAGATAGTTATTAGCAGAGATGTCACATTTGACGAGGCGTACATAATGAGGCCTCGAGCCCCTCAGCAGGTGGAGGGAGACCAGATAGGAGAGATATCACAGCAGGTGGAGGATGATGTGACTCTACCCACTCCAGAGAGCACTGTATCCATCGAGGCTCCTACAGAGGTGACACTGGGAGGAGATGAGATGACAGCCGGGCAGATACAGGATATAGTGGATCATGGGACTCATGAACAGGGTCATGTTCAGAGGTCCATTGCAGCAGATAGACCGAAGAGAGAGATTCGTCGGCCAGCTAGGTATAATGATGTCATGGTCGCATATGCATTATCAGTGGAGGTCGTTGACGATATGGTTCCAGCCACATTCAGGGAGGCAGAGTCTAGCCCCGATTCAATCAGGTGGAGGGAAACTATGGAGGAGGAGATGCAGTCTCTTCAGAAGAACGATACTTGGACACTTGCACATCTACCTAAGGGTAAGAAGGCTATAGGTTGCAAGTGGGTATATGCGAAGAAGGAGGGATCTTCTATTGGGGACATAAGGTTCAAAGCCAGATTGGTTGCCAAGGGATATGCACAGCTTGAGGTCATTGATTACAATGAGGTATTTTCACCCGTTGTGAAGCATTCGTCGATACGGATTTTATTGGCGTTGGTGGCACAGTTGGATTTGGATTTGGTCCAGATGGATGTGAAGACAGCCTTTCTACACGGTGATTTAGAAGAGGAGATTTACATGACACAACCCCAGGGTTTCAAAGCTGCAGAAAAGGAAGATTTGGTTTGTAAGCTGAAGAAGTCTCTTTATGGTTTGAAGCAGTCACCAAGACAGTGGTATAAGAGATTCGACGGTTTTATGATTGGCCGAGGGTACACGAGGAGCCCATATGACCCATGTGTTTATATGCACAAGCTACATGATGGTGAGCACATATATTTGCTTTTATATGTTGACGATATGCTTATTGCTTCCAGGAATTCTTCGGCTATTCGAAAGTTGAAAGATGAGCTGTCATCTGAGTTTGAGATGAAGGATCTTGGAGAGGCAAAGAAGATATTGGGTATGGAGATCGAGGGAGAAAGGGTGAAAGGGAGTTTGAAACTTACACATAAGAGATACTTGCAGAAGATGTTGAAGAAATTCAGCTTTGATGGCAATGCAAAAGAAGTTAGCACACCATTGGCTCCCCACTTTAAGCTTTCAGCGTTGATGTCACCTGTTACAGTTGAGGACAGAGATTATATGTCGAAGGTTCCATATGCTAGTGCAGTAGGTAGCTTGATGTATGCGATGGTGTGTACGAGGCCAGATTTGTCACAGGCCGTGAGCATGGTATCGAGATACATGCACGACCCCGGGAAGGGTCATTGGGAGGTCGTGAAATGGATTCTACGGTATGTTCGAGGCACCGTGGATGTTGGTTTAGTATTCCAGAAGGATGAGAAGGATGTGCAGGATTGTGTTGGATATGTGGATTCAGATTATGCTGGAGATCTTGACAAACGCCGGTCTACTTCAGGTTATGCTTTTACATTGGCAGGTGTACCTGTATGTTGGCGTTGCACGCTTCAGTCCACAGTGGCTCTCTCTACTACAGAGACAGAGTATATGGCAGTTACTGAAGCTATTAAGGAGGCTTTATGGTTGCGTGGATTATTGGAGGACTTGGGGATCGCTCAGGAGACTATTCGGGTATATTGTGATAGCATGTCGGCTATCTATTTGGCGAAGAACCAGGTTTATCACGAGCGCACGAAGCACATCGACGTCAGATTCCACTTTGTACGTGACGTTTTGGATGATGGAGACGTCATATTAGAGAAGGTCCACACAAATGACAATCCTGCATATATGTTGACCAAAGTTGTTTCAGGAGTGAAATTTGGTCATTGTTTGAAGCTTTTGAACATCCTTCAGCGCTGAGGCCTTTGGAGGCCATTTGGTTGAACTACGTTCGGCTTGATTCCTTGGGCAAGAGGATACGTAGGCAGTCTATCAGATGCAGCCGGTTTGATCAGTTCAGATGGGGGGAGATCGCGTTTCAGCTCTAGATTGGTTCCCTGACTTGTTGAGGGACTATTGGATGATTTGGTGTCGGCTCAAGAGCTTTGTTTTAGGGTTTGATCTGAGAGATTTGTAATCCTACTTGTATTCTCTGATTTCTAATAGTAAGAACTCCCCCCTCCTTGCCCCGTGGACGTAGGTAACTTGCCGAACCACGTAAATATCTTGTTCTTGCTGTGATTGTGGTTTGCATATTGTTTGTGGTTTAGTTCGAGTTATTATTCGTGTTGTCCAAGAAAGCTTCCGCCGCGCACAACAGTACTCGTACACAGTTGCCATTATTTAGGTGGTGGCTTGGAGTAGGTACTGGTTAAACCCATGAAAAATACCACATCTCTACAACTAAGAAAACGGTTGTTACTCGGTGAAGTTGGAAGCGCATGGAAGGAACTTCTAGGTAATTTTTAAGCTAATTAACGACTGATAATTCAAACATTAGAATACGGTTTATACACCGCTTATGAGTTATTGGGCATCAATTTCACGGTAGCTACATGTTTTTGTGCATTCTCTAATAGGCTATGAATTTATTATAAACGACTTGAGGGTGCCTATGGTTGGCGAGCTTTGTGGTCGGCCTTGAGCTCAAACATTAGAATATTTTGATACTAGTGTACTTTACAATTTTAATATTTTAAATTACCCTTAAATAATTAAAATTACTGTGGGGTCCCAAAATTCTTATATATTGTTGCTACTACGCTACAAATTAATTTGAAATGACTTATGAAAACCTTATAGAATTTTTATAATTTCGGAGGTTAATTTGTGAAAGACTTGTAAGAGTTAAAGCACATAAGTAATTTTTTAATGCCTTAAGGGACTAATATGGAGCCTTTTTTGCATGTGATTGGTGAAATTTGCAGTCGACCTCGTGCTTAGCAACTTCTCAATCCAAGGAGCCCGAATGATGTTAGAATATTGTTCGTGCAATAACTCTTATTTGATTAGTAACGAACTCTTATTTACTATTGATATATTTATGAGATGATATATTTCACGTGTTAGCAAGTACGAACAAGTTGCGATTCAAAACGTTGCAAACATCAATATATATGAACGTTGATTTTAGCCTTTCAACCATCGATGGTCAAGAGGCCCCATCGATGGCCAAGTCACGTCATCGATGGACTATAGGAAAGAATCAGAGAAATAGAAACGAGAAATCAAACAATTGATATTCTACAGTCGACCATTAATGATTGTAAGGGTCATCGACAAACTATAGCCAACAATCGGAGAAACCCAAAAATCAATATTTACATAATCGATGGGCTACATTCAACCATCAATGATCATTAACGAACCATCGATGATCGTATCTCACTATCGATGGTTATGACACGTTTTGGAAAATTTCTAAATTTAATCTCAACCGTTCGTTGATTGATTTGATCTCCTATTTGCACTTATATTTGGGTATCTATTGCATATCCTATCAATGTCTATTTAAGGGGAGTTCGAGATCATAATTAAAATGTAGAAAAAGGAGGCAAATATACAAAAAGGAGAGATCTTTGTTCTAGTGAGAGAGAGAGAGAGAGAGAGAGAGAGAGAGAGAGAGAGAGAGAGAGAGAGATGATCAAATCTCCTGAGCCTGAGAGAGAGAGAGAGAGAGAGAGAGAGAGAGAGAGAGAGAGAGAGAGATGATCAAATCTCCTGAGCCTCATTCAACTTCTTCTTAGTGCACTTTTCGTCGGAGTTTGATTCAACAAGGAGTGCCCTATGCTTACATCACTATACTATTTCTTCACAAATCTTCATCTTCATCGATTTGAAGAATGGTTAACGAAGAGCAGTAAGATTATTGTTTTTGTGCTTTAATTGTTTGTTTGATTGTATTTCAAACTTGTGGGTTTGACGGCATACTCAAGCCAGGGTGATTGAGGGTTGGCATACTTAAGCTAGGTTAATTTACTTCTTGTTCATATCTAGGTTAATGGATGGAAGTTAAAGTGAAATTTCAATTTCAATTTGTTTGGGAGTTTTTTAAGGAGTTAGAGGATGGAATGGAAGGTTAAAATTTCTTCTATTTTCCTCCCCTCTAATATGGGGGGTAGAAGATGGAATGGAAGCCAATGTATAATTTTACAATGTGATAAGACAATTATACCCTCATGGCATTAAAATTAATGGTTAAGATATACTCTCATCCACTATGTAAAGGTATTTATGTAACTTTATACATATTTACTTCACTTCCCTCCTCTTTATTAGAAATCACAAACAAGATAAAACAAATTTGCTTTCGTTTCCCTTACTAAACTCCAAATTAACATTTTATCTTTCCACTTCCATTCCTTACCTTTCCTTTCCATTATTTAACTTTCTGTTCTTTTCCTTTGTAAACTCCCAAATAAAGCGTTAAGGTTTGCTTATCTATGGCTAGGTTTTTTCTGCTCATAGTGAAAAGTTAGGTTAGATGGGTGGATTTAGGTAGATTCTAGGGTGCGGTCTTTGAAGCCTACCAAATCAAGTTGTGATTTAGTTGAACTCTAGTCATAGAGAAAAACCCTTTGCGAGAAGGAAGAGTGGATGTAGCATTTTGATCCGAACCACTATAAAAATCTTGTGTATTTCTGTGTTAGTTTGCTTTAAGTTTTTTCGCTTGTTTTATTTTTGCTGCTTATTCTAAGTTAGTCATAAAATTATAGCAATCTTATTCACACTCACCCCCGCCCTCCACTCCTCTAGGCTTACATCCTAGTTTTTACAAGTGATATCAGAGCCTCGTTACCTATATTTATATATCATAACCTAGGATAGAGATGTCAAGCCTTACCACCACTTCAGCCTTTCTTGAAGGACACGCCATTAATCGTCCCCCACTTTTTGACGACACCAATTATACTTTTTGGAAATCATGCATGAAAATCTTTTTATTATCTACAGACTTTGATATTTGGTAGCGTGTCAAACATAGGTATCATAATTCTACTTAGGAGATTGAAGGAGTTGTTACTAAAATTTCTATGGATAAATGGACTCGTCAACAAAAAAAAATTTAATTTGAAAGCTATGAATGCTTTATATTGCTCTCTTACTGTTAAAGAATGTAACTATATCTCTAGTTGCACTACTTCACAAAAAATTTGGAAGGCACTGGAAGTTACTAATGAGAGAACTTCATATGTAAAAGAGGCAAAGCTTACGATGCTAATGAGCAAATATGAAAACTTTAAGATGAAGGCCTCGGAGAGCATCTAAGAGATTCTCACATGATTCACAAATATTATGAGCAAGTTTAAAGCTTTAGGGAAGGAGTACAATAACAATGAGTTGTCTAGAAAAATACTTCGTTCTTCATCTCGAAATTAGGAACAAAAGGTAATAGCTACTGAAGAACTTTAAAATTTTTCTAATCTATCTCTAGATGATCTTATAAGTAATTTTATCGCATACGAAGGTAGACTGAAAGATAGAAGATGTCTCAAAATAAGATTCAAAGAAGTTGTTGTTATCCTTAAGAAAGTTGAAATTTTCTCTTCAATTTTGAATTCAATTGACTCATCCTCTTTTGAGTGCATATAATATTCTAAATTACAAAATCAAAGATCTTGTTTATCTAAGCAACTTAAAAATATTCAATGTGAAAAAGAAAAATTAGTTTCTAAAATAGGTGAGTTATTTTGTGATTCATCATGTAAACAAATTAAGTTTGAAACTCGATGCACAACAAATATTTTCAAAAATGAACAACTAAAATCCAAAATTAGTAATTTGGAAAAAGGTGTGAAGAAGTTTCCTTTGGGTTTAAAAGGTCTTAACATGGTCTCTTTCCAATCAACGATTTGCAAAAGCTAAAACTAGACTTGCCTATTCATGCTATGAAAAGCATAAAAAGTTTCAACCTTCTTTTATGAAGAGTAATAATCTTTGTTGTTTCTTGTAGTGCTTTACATTTTTTTGTTGATAAGACTTATGTGGATGAATGATGAGTGAGTTTTAGTATGGTTTAGAACATAGATTATTGAGTTGTATATGAGTTTTGGATGATTTGGGGAAAAACTCATCGGGTTCAATTCATCAACCATTGATGGTCTAAAAACACCATCGACACCAGTGATGGTGTTTCAATCATCGATAGTTGTCTGTCATCCATCGATGGTGTATATGCTGAAACTAATGCTTTTGTAATTTCTTTTTCACAATTTACTCAATTTTCTTTGATTCTAAAATATCTTATGTATATTCTCTATATTAATACATGTTTATTTGACTTTGTAAAGAGTCTTCTAACAAGAGAGCTCGATCTTCACAATCATCATCTTAACAGACGCTAGAGAAATACAAGAAGTTACATATTGTGTATGAGCAAGGGTTAGATAAGAGACATTTGCAGGAGCATAGGAGTGTGATAGGATTCTTGGATCCGGTTGATCTAGGATCAATGAAGGATAAAGGAGAAGACAAAGCTAACGTTTCTTGGATTCGGGAGTTTTTATATGAACTGCAAATGACCCTATGGATCTTCAGAAACCAAGATTGTAATGAGAGGGCGAGAGATTATGATTACTTCTAGTTACATCTACAGGATTCTTCATCTATCACCACCATAATGGCAATGCCATGATATTTTTATCTTTTTAGATAACATCCCTATAGGTTCTAAGGAGTACACCCGCATGACTGATTACCTCATAGATAAATCTTTTTCGGGTGTATTCAACTCAGGTTATCTGAAACCTGAGTATATCCTTCTTAATCTCTTTCTTAAGTTTGATTTGCATCTTAGTTCTGCTTACAATACTTTATCTGTTAGAGATGTCATCCTTATATATTAGATTGCTAGGGGTCAGTCATTTGATCCTGCACAGATTATCTTTGTATGGATGTAAACAGTTGCCTTAAGCACTAGGAAGATGGTTGAGAAGAAGAAGCAGCAAAAAACTCAGATAGTTTATCCCTTCCTAATCACTTGCATCCACAAGGATTAGAGAATTCCAATTTCACCTTCTGATCAAATGGAGAATGAGAGAGATACCTTGTGTGATGAGATGGCTAGAAAGAGCTTAGGAGCGAGGGGAAAGGGAAAGTCCTCAGCTGGTCAACCTTCTGGGTCCCAACTAGTAGGTGATGATATTCTAACTCTTTACGAGGTGGTGCTTCTCATTAGACTTTAGATACTTTAGGAGAGAGACTGGAGTTATTGACTATGAGAGTGGAGTCTATGAGAGGTGATCATGACTACTCAGCATCAGTAATATGATACTTCTCTTCAGTTTCTGATGGATGTTGCTCGTAAGACTGATCCATTCCTTCTTATACCACTAGTCTATGGAGATTTTGTGCTCGAGGCAGCTCGTGGATATGGCCATGAGGAGATGAGAGAGACAACGATTGATGATGATTGTTTTATCTTTTTATTTTCTTGGTCTTGATCTATTTTTTATTTTACACTTATTTTTCTTTTATTTTCTTATTATTTTGGACCTGTATATTTCGATGATGCATGAGATACACTAGCATGTACTAATTTTTATTTGCTTTCACTACATATCTATTTAGTTAGTACATCTATGCATGCTCACCCAATCTATTGTATGTACTTTTTTTATTTTTCTAATTTTTGGTTTTTATTTTTTTTTTCTTAATTTTTGGTTATTTTTATTTATTGAAAACAAAATAAAATTTTCTCTTTCTTTGTTTTTGTTTTCTTATGAAAAATTAAAAAAGAAAAGAAAATTTTCTTTTTCTTTATTTTGCATTTAAAAAGAATTGAAGATGCCTATGTATATGCGTTTATATGAAATATTCAGATATGGTTATCTGTTGGTATATAGGCATGAGTTTATTATATTTATTCACATATATTTCACATATATTTATATTATATGTGCATATATAGCTATACATAATCGATTGATAAATATGATTATTGACAATATATTTTATATTACTTTTCACACATTAGTATTATCTTATCTTGTTTAGTCTTATAAAATTAAAAAATAAATATTTTTATATGCTGTTCATAAAGTATTTTTAGATATATCATGTAGTTCTAAGCTCAATCTATACTTGAATATAACAACAAATTTTTTTTATACATGTACAAAGTACATATATACTATAAAAACTTCAAGCAAAAAAACTGCATTTGTGAAAAAGATGATCAAAGACACACTCTATAAATTCACAGTAAAATTTGACTGTATTCATTAGAAGATGGTCAAAGACCAACACTCACCGATATCATTGTGAAATATCTCAAGGGTATCCATCCTATGCTAAATATTTTTAATATTTAGAGATGACGTACATCACCCTCCAAACACTATCACTCTTGCTCTTAAAAATTTTATATGGTTGAGGTGATAGATTGAGATTTTGGACTTTTTCTAAAGGTTGAGATAATTCAAGTTGTGTAATAAAAGAAGAAGCTCAAACTAGATAAGATATATCTAAATTTATTTTATGAACTAATATAATTACTTTCATTGTTATTTTTACAAACTTTTTATTGATATCTTCATAGTTTGTGTGTGAATTTTAATATGACTTATCACCGTTATTCACTTGTTTTGGTTTTATATATGTATCTCTCATGTTCTATAAAAAATTTTGTGAATCGTATGTATTTCTCTTCCTTTCACCTTTGGATAATTTTTATGTGAATTTTTGAAGTATATTTCATATCCTAGGTGTGTTTTTCTTTTGTAATAACAAAAAGGAGGAGAAAAGGATGAAATTTGAAAATTTGAAAAGTTTCAAAATTGTGTTGTTTTAAGGGGGAGAAGATTTACATGTTTTTGAAATTTGGAGTTTCTTAATTTCAGGGAAGTTTCTGGAATACCTATACTTTTTCGTGCTTGCATATTCGCGGGGAAGCTTTGTATTGCATTTCCGACATGAGTTATGAGTTTATTTTTATTTGTGTATATATATATATATATATATATATATATATATATATATATATAGGAAAAAAACAATGAATCTAAGGTGACACCCTAGGCTCCAACCTAAGGACGCGGCCATAAAATCACATCATTCCATAAATTTTTTTGCGATCCGCCTCTGTTGAACTTGATCTACACGTTCTTAAACCCAAACACACACCAATTTTAGGCGTGAACTTGTCGTGTTTTTGACCCTTCGTTGAGCCGTATAAAAAGTTCTATTCATTTCGAAAGCCGTTAAATTTACGGCGAGTGGATGAAGGGTCAAAACACGACGGGTTCACCCTAAAATTGGTGTGTTGGGTTTAAGAACGTGTAGATCAAGTTCAACGGAACGGATCGCAAAAAAAAAAATAGGGAATATGTTATTTTAGGACCGCGTCCTTAGGTGGGAGCCTAGGGCGTTGTCACCTTAGATTCACTTTTCCCATATATATATATATATATATATATATATATATATATATATATATATTTATAATATATATATATATATATATATATATATATATATATATATATATATCACCATCCTTTACATTCTTTATTTCAAAGTTTTTGAGTTTTGTATTTCAAAATGGGGAGTTTGTTAGAACGTTATCCGTGTAAAATGTTGTTCATGCAATATATATTGTTTGATTAATGATAAGCTCTCATTTACTAGTGATATACTTGTGAGGTGATATATTTCAGGTAGAAACAGGTACCAAAAAGTTGTGATTCAAAACGATGCAAAAATCAAGACAAATGTTGATTTTAGCTTTTGAACTATTGATGGTCAGGAGGCCCCATCAATGATCAAGTTAACTCATCGATGAATTACAGAAAAGAATCAAAGAAATCGAAACTATAAATCAAACCATCGATAGTTTATTGTCGACCATCGATGATTACAAGGACCATTGATGGACTATAGTCAACAATCAAAGAAATCCAGAAATTAGAATTTACATAATCAATGGACTACAGCCGGCCATCAACGATCATCAACCGACCACCGTTGATGGTTATGAAGCATTTTGGCAGATTTTGAAATTTAAAATTAGCCATTCGTTGATTGAGTTGATATCCTATTTGCACTCAGATTTGAGCATCTGTTTCATATGCTATCAATATCTATTTAAGAGGAGATGGAGACCATAATTAAAGTGTAAGAAAAGGAGGCAAATATACAAAAAGGATTGATATTTATTCTAAGGTTTGAGAGAGAGAGAGAGAGGAGAGAGAGAGCTGATCAAATCTCTTAAGTCTTATTCAACTTCTTCTTGGTGCACTTTTCATTGGAGTTTGATTCAGTGAGGAGAGTGCCTTATGCTTACATCGCTACACCGCTTCTTCATAAATCTTCATCTTCATCGATTTGAGAGGCTATAAGGTTGTTCTTTTTGCCATTTAATTAATTAGTTGACTGTATTTTAAACTTGTGAGTTTGACAGCATACTCAAGTCGAGGTGATTGAGGGTTAGCGTACTCAAGCCTGGCTAATTGAGGGTTTGGCTAGCTAGGGCTAGATTTTTTCTGGTTATTGTGAAGAGTTAGATTAGATGGCTGGTTTCAGGTAGATTCTAAGGTGTGGTCTTTGAAGCCTACCAAATTGGGTTGTGATTTCAGTGAGTTCTGGTCATAATGAAGAAGGTCATTCGCGAGAAAAAAGAGTGGACGTAGCATTTTGATCTGAACCACTATAAAAAACTTATGTGTTTCTATGTTATTTCCATTGCTTATTCTTGCCAACTATTAAAACCAACAAGGTTTAGTAGTAGAGATATCTCAACAACATCAGTATAGTTTTGGTCACAATAAACTATATCACAACCTAGTTAGATTATACAAATAAAACCAAAATTAATAATCAAGATATTTGATCACATGCAGTACACGTACATCCCACATAGTAGCTAATAAAACTTATCAGTTATCATACTTTATTTAATTTATTGTCACTTAGCACAGCTCAACTCTTAAGGATCCAAAAGAAAGCACGATACTTGCAATTTATATTATTTCCAAAATGCAAATACAATGACGGTAACAGTGTTTCTAGAATAAATTAGGAGTGATAAAGGGTACTGAATGTATAGATGTGAGTGGTCAATAATTACTTTTCCATGTTATGTTTGTTTATGTTAGTTTGGAGAAGCATATGCTTAATGTTAAACAAATATACGACTCAGATCACATTAAGTTTCGGTAATACTTCAAACCTAGGTCCATAATATAACGGGCGACTTATTTTCAAGGGACAGTTGAGACAATAAATGTGAATGGGAAATTGAAATAACAAGTTAAGTGTTGTAAAACTAATGACATAGAGAAGAAAAGTAGACGAGAAGTAGAGACAAATTTTATTTCATTCGTTCTTCATTGCTATTACAAAGTGAGATAGAAATACCTCTATTTATATACAAACTAAGATGATGATACATGAATCACATTAATTACTCATTCATGAACTTAGTCTTCCGAGAACATGCATTGTGTTGTTCTAGGAAAAAGATTCATGTACTAGGGGAATATCAACTTCTTAGAAAACTAAATGGACATCCACATTATTTCATAACACTCCCCTTTGGATGTCCAACATTACACAAAGAATATGCCTCCTTAAAACCTAGTGGGAAAAAAATCCTAGTGAAGGAAAAAGAGTACACTATTCTTGTGTATTAGTTTCTCCCCCTGATTCAATTATCATTTGAGATCTTTCAACCGACGCATTCCAATATTTTTTACCAATTTCTCAAAAGTTACAGTCGACAATGCCTTAGTGAATAAACCTGCCAGATTATCACTCGATCGAATTTGTTGCACAACGACTTCACCATTCTTTTACAAATCATGTGTAAAGAAGAATTTTGGTGAAATGTTTTTCGTTCTATCTCCTTTAATATATCCTCCTTTTAATTGAGCTATACAAGCTGCATTGTCTTTAAACAAAATAGTCGAAGGATTTTTATTTTCAGGAGACAATCCACTATTCTTCCAGATATAGTGGATCATTGATCTTAGCCAAATACATTCTCGACTGACCTCATGAATTGTAATTATTTCAGCATGACTTGAAGAAGTGGCAATAATTGATTGTTTCGTAGATTGCCATGAAATACCGGTGTCACCACATGTAAATAAATAATCAGTTTGAGACTTTGCTTTATGCGGGTCAGATAAATACCCAGCATCAGCATATCTAATCAACTCAGGTTGAGAATTATAAGAATAAAATAAGCCAAGATCAATTATTCCTTGGAGATAGCGAAAAACATGTTTTATACCATTCCAATGTTGTTTTATTGGAGATGAACTAAATCTTGCTAATAAATTCACAAAAAATGATATATTTGGTCTTGTATAATTAGCAAGATATATTAGTGCACCTATTACACTAAGAAATGGTACTTCAGGACCAAGAATCTCTTTATCTTCTTCTTTTGGTCTAAAAAGATCCTTAGTAGTATCAAGTGTCCTGACAACCATTGGGGTACTTAATGGATGTGCTTTATCCATATAGAACCGTTTTAATACCTTCTGGGTATAAGCAGTTTGGTGAACAAAAATCTCATTTTCTAAATGCTCAATTTGTAAACCAAGGGAAAATTTAGTTTTACCAAAATCTTTGATCTTAAATTCTTTCTTCAAATATTCAATCGCCTTTTGGAGCTCTTTAGGAGTTCCAATCAGATTAAGGTCATTAACATATACAGGAATGATCATAAAAGTTGACTCATTCCTCATTATGAAAACACATGGACATATAGGGTCATCTGTATAACCTTCTTTGACTAAACATTCACTAAGACAGTTATACCACATTCATCCAGATTGCTTGAGTCCATACAAAGATCTTTGCAACTTAATAGAGTACATTTCTCTAGGATTTGATTTACATGCTTCACGCATGCTAAATCCTTCAAGGATTTTCATATAGATATCATTATCTAATATTCCATATAAATAAGTAGTGACTACGTCCATCAGACATATCAAGTTTTTTATGTACTGCTAAACTCACAAGATATCTAAATATAATTCCATCCATTACTGGAGAATATGTCTCATTATAAAATCCCGGTCTTTGTGAAAATCCTTGGGCTACAAGTCTTGCTTTATATCTCACAATTTTATTTTTCTCATTTCTTTTCCTCACAAATACCCATTTATATGCTACTGGCTTCACACATTTCGGTGTTTGGACTACAGATCCAAAAACTTTTCGTTTAGCCAGTGAATCTAATTCAGATTGGATCACATCTATCCATTTTGACCAATCATTTCTTTGCTGACATTCATCAACCGATCTGTGTTCATGATCCTCGTCATCTTCCATAATATCAAGTGCTACATTATATGCAAATGCATTATCGACAATTACTTCTCTTCGGTTCTTTCCCGTAATAACAAAATTTATTGAAATTTCATTTTCTTCAGGAGTTGGCTCTTCAGGAGCGACCTCTTCAAGAGGTTGAATTTTCTCATTAGTAATATTTTGATAATTCGATCCTCTTTTCTTTGGAGGATTCTTATCTTTAGAACCAAGAGGTCTACCACGCTTCAGGCGTGCTTTAGATTCGTTTGCACTTTTAATTTGTCCTTATGGGATATCAATTTTAATCGGAGCATTTTTTGCTGGAATATGCGATTTAGTAATTCTTCTAGAATCACCAAAAACATCCGGTAATTGGTTTGTAATTTTCTGTAAATGTATAATCCTTTGAACTTCCAGTTCATATTCTTTTGTACGAGGATCAAGAAAGTCTAATGATATTTTCCAAGTAATTTCCTTTTTTGGTTGATATTTACCTTCCCCTGATGTCGGGAAATGTGATTCATCAAAATGACAATATGCAAATCTTGTAGTAAATAAATCACTTGTTAATGGTTCAACATATTTAATTATAGAAAGTGATTCATACCCGACATATATCCCCAATCTTCTTTGAGGGTCCATTTTAGTACGTTGAGGCGGTGCAATAGGAACATATACCGCACAACCAAAAATTCTTAAATAAGAAATTGAGGCGGTGCAATAGGAACATATACCGCACAACCAAAAATTCTTAAATAAGAAATATTAGGCTCGTGACCAAGAACTAATTGTAAGGGAGAATAAATATGATAACTTGTCGGCCTAATTCTCACAAGTGTTGATGCATGTAATATAGCATGTCCCCAAGCATATAAAGGAAGTTTAAACCTCATTAACAATGGTCTTGAAATTAGTTGAAGTTGTTTAATAAATAATTCGGCTAAATCATTTTGTGTATGAATATAAGCTACAGGATGTTCAACACTTATCCCAATAGCCATGTAATAATCATCAAAGGCATGTGATGAATATTCACCAGCATTATCTAGATGAATTTTCTTAATGGGATAATCAAGAAATTGTGCTCGTAATTTAATTATCTGAGTAAGCAATCTCGCAAACGCTAGGCTGCGACTAGATAATAAACTTACATGTGACCATCTTGTTGATGCATCAATTAGTACCATAAAATATCTAAATGGTCCACATGGTGGATCTACATGCCCACATATATCACCATGAATTCGTTCTACAAATGCAGGGGATTCAGTTCCCACTTTCGTTGGTGATGGTTTAACAATTAACTTCACTTGGGAGGAAGCAACACATGAGAATTCATTAGAATTTAGTATTTTTTGATTTTTTTAATGAATGGCCATGTGAATTTGTAATTATTCGCCTCATCATTATAGAACCAGGAATGGTATTTGTAATCAATAAGTATTCACCATTTGTTACATTAATTGTCTCGATATGATATCCATTTCGGCGGATATCTTTAAAACTTAGCAAATTTCTTCGAGACTTTATCGAGAGTAGTGCATTATTTATGACAATTTTAGTTCTTTCGGGGAGAAATAAAGTGGCTCTTCTGGAGCCATCAATCAATTTAGCACTGCCACTTATTGTGTTAACATTTGCTTCTTCCATTTTCAAATGAGAAAAATACTTCATGTTTTTAAGTATAGTGTGTGTAGTAGCACTATCAATAAGATAAGTATTATCATCATCATTGTTTGATCCCAAATGTTTGGCATCCATTTCTTCTTCAGGAAGAAATGACAAAAAAAATTACAAACAAAAGTAAATATCAAAATTCATAAAGAAAATTACATAAAAGATGCAAAAATAACAAAATTTAAAATGTTGGGTATTTATCATGGGATCATTTCACAACTTCAAGTTGCTAAGGGATATCAGCTACATTGAGGTTTGTGATATCATCAAGATCATCATAAACATTATTTTGATCAACAAAATTTGTCTCTGCATTTTTTCTTTTCCCTTTTAATGATGCCTGATAGAGGTCAGCAAGATGTTTTGCCGTACGACAGGTACGGGACCAATGATCTTCTATTCCACATCGGTAGCATATTTCCTCATAATGTTTCTTTTCTTCATTTTTCTTATGTTTATTGTCTCATTTCTGGGAGTTGTTTTGTCTTCTGCCACGACTATGATCAATGTGATTATAAGGCACATATCTGCCACAACCTTGATTTTGAGATTTAGTTGCATTCGCTTCAGGGAATGGGCTAGAACCAGTAGGTCGGGATTCATGATTTTTTAATAACAATTCATTATTTTGTTTAGCGAAAAGGAGGTATGAAATCAATTTAGAGTATTTCTTAAATCATCTCTCTTGATATTGCTGCTACAGGAGCATATTCGAGGCATGAAAGGTGGAGAATGCTTTTTCTAACATATCGTCATCAGTGACATTTTCTCCATACAATTACAATTGAGAGGTAATTTTATACATTGCAGAATTATACTCACTGATTTATTTAAAATCTTGTAGCCTTAAGTGAAGCCAGTCATACAGGATTTTTGGGAGCACGACCAACTTTAGATGGTCAAATCTCTCCTTTAAATTATTCCACATAGTAAGTGGATCTCTTACAGTTAGATATTCAGTTTCTTAATCTTCGTTCAAATGATAGCGAAGGAAAATCATAGCTTTGGCACGGTCTTGATTTGATGTCTCATTTTCTTCCATAATAGTATTTTCAAGATATTTTGCAGCAAGATGTATTTCAACATCTCGAAAATTTATCCAAAATATCAACACGTGCCCAACGATGAATCTAATGGACTTGAAGAAGATTGTTTCAATGGTAGAGTCTCGTGCTGATAACGTGTTGTAAAACTAATGAAGTAGAGAAGAAAAGTAGACGAGAAGTAGAGAGAAATTTTATTTTATTCATTCTTCATTGCTATTACAAAGTGAGGTAGGAATACATCTATTTATATACAAACTAAGATGATGATACATGAATCATATTAATTACTCATTCATGAACTTAGTCTTTCATGAACATGCATTGTGTTATTCTAGGAAGAAGATTAATGTACTAAGGCAATATCAACTTCTTGGGAAACTAAATGGACATCCACATTATTTCATAACATTAAGAAGATTTTTATTTATTTTATCTTGTTTAGATTATAGAAAACCAAAAGATTGGAAGGTGAGTTAACAGTCTAACAGATATGTCATCTACTATTTGATGACTTGTTTGGTTATACAAAGTTTGCAGTGCAAATTCAATATTTAAAAGTGAATTAATAAATAAAGAAAATAAAAAAGATTTTCTTTCCACTCTTCTTCAGTTCCCAAAAAAATTGCTTTCTTAAAAAATGAAAAAAATATGAAAATGTAACCCTCATTTTTGAATCAATTTTATTGTGTTAAATATGAAAAAAAAATAAAAATAATCTAAAATTTCAATATTTGGTTTGCTTTTTATTTATTTTCCAAGTTACCAAACACCCAATAAATTCATAGAGTACTTTTTTAATTAAAAATTCATGGGACCAAACATAGAATAAAGTTACATGTATCATTAGAACAAGCATGTATCATCAAAAAAAAAAAAAGATTGATGTCTCCTTAAAATTAAAAAAAACAAAAATAATGAGAACTCAAATAGTTGCTTCCTTTTTTATAGAAAAGAGTGGAATATATATTGATATGGAGTCCACATTTAATTATATTTTTTAAATTTTTTTTGATGAGAAAGTACATAGTGGACATGATCCATGACACTAAATATGTACTAAACCATTAAAAACAAGAAGAGATGGCGATGTAACAACCAAGATTGGTTGATTTGACACCTGTTTTGCAAAACTTATTCAAGCTTGATTTTAAGAAAGATAGATAAATATTATTTCTTTGCTATGTTTTTTTCGAAATCTATCATCTTGCATTTTTAAAAAACTAACCAAACTACCCCTGAGTAACTATACACATGAAACAATATCTAGGGCTTGTTAGGTTGATCTTTAGAAACAGGAAACCATCACGTTTTTTGATAAAACTTATGAAATAAGTTTCTTAAACTTTTAGTCACATCATCTAATATATTAAAAATACCCAACCTCTAAGAAAAGCCGAATAAGGAGACGCCATGAACACAAGATAGAATTACTCAATAATGAATTGGCTAGACCCCATCGCGGGCAATGTTAGCTCGCTTCTTGTCTGCGGTTGGTCCACGTGAGCATGCGTTCCCTCTGGAGAATGGTCATGTGACCTAAAGCAAGTAAGTTCTACTTTTGGACCGAAGAAACAAAATCAAATCACTCGTCAAGTGAACTATTGAATCTGAACTAATTCATATGATAGCACAAATATCTTTTTTTTTTTTTTGGCACATTCTTCCCACGAATTCTTAAGCTATCAGAATAACCTCGTTCAACCATAGAAGGAGATGTGCGTGATTCGGTTATATAGTAAAGTTTCTTACAAGTCATCTCGATCAATCAGATGACGGACGTGGACTTTACTCTCACCCTCCCTCTATCTCTCCCTCTTGTTGAGTTCATGATGAGTCAAATCAGTTGAGAAGCAGGATTGGGTTTGGACTCTAATTAGGATTAGTTATATTATCCTAGTTAGGATTGGATTGAAGAAATTAATTAAATTGGGAAATCTAATTAGGATTCAAGTTAGAGTTCTAATAGGATTGAGCAAAACCAATCTTTATATATATTGTATCAATTGGGTTTAACTGTTGTGCGCGACGGAAGCCACTTGTTGTGCGTGGTGGAAGCCAAAACAAAACCGATGTGCTTCGAGAGACCAAATCAAACAAATGCTGAGAGAATGCCAAACAATGCAAAATAACGGTACAAACTCAAACAACCAATTTTAACGTGGTTCGGCAAGTTGCCTACGTCCACGGGGCAAGAAGGGGATGAGGTTTTCACTAATAGAGAAGAAAAGTACAAACTAAGATTACAAATCACTCGAACTCACTAACTAATCTCACCAACAAATCTCTAATTCTCTCCAAATAAAACCCTAACCAATAACTAAGAAAATACCTCTTTTCTGTGCTCTAAATATCCCCAATTCACTGCTCAATACTTTCTTCCAATCGTTCCATATATATAGAAATCCTAAAACCAAAAACATACTAGGAATTCTAAAACAAAAAACAAACAGATTAGAAATCCTAATAACCGATTACCAAAACAGATTTGGAATCCTGTTACCAAAACAGATTAGGAATCCCAATAACCTATTACCAAAACAAATTAGGAAACATATTAGGAACATATTATCTAACAATTCTCCATCACGATAAAGTTTTCCCAAAACTGAGCCGACACCAATACCAACCAAACATCTCACTTGTTGTGTCCAGTACGAAGTGGAACAAATCCATAATAACGGACTCCATCCACAACAAGTCGAGAACTCAAACGAGAATGCAAACAAACTCCAAATATCGGTATCAACTCACCAAACTGTCTGCATCATAAATAACTGCCTATATATTCTCTTGCTTAAGGAATCAAACCTTCACGTAGTTCACCAAACGGCCTCCAAAGACCCTCAATCCAATAAAAGAGTTCACAACACTTCACCAACAAATTTGTGGCTGATAGCTCTCCCAATGGCCCCAAACAAACCAAACACCTCCACCTGAGGTAAATCAACGGCCATATGCAAATCCAAACTATGTCCACCAGTTGTACTCGAATCAACCAACTCATCATCTGCATCCAAATTCAAATAATCTCCAAACTGTGTCACCTCAGCTAGAATCCCAAACGATACAGTATGATCTGGAGTATGTGGAGTAATCTCCACCCAATATGAAGTAGCATTACCCTCCACCCGCTGTGATATCCCAATGATCTGATCAACACTCTCTACCTACTGCTCAGAACAAAATCAGAAGCTCCTTATTGATAACCAAACGAGCCTCTGAATCCCAAACGTCCAATTGGATCAAATCTCACATCCTCGATGTGACCTATGACTAAGATGACCTAAATACATCGAAGCTCTAAAACTCCTCTACAATCTAATGCTCGACAACAAATGTCGATCCTCCTCTAGTAAGGAACGATCTATCAAAACTGTCATCTCATCTAGTCGCCCCAATGTCTCCTCTCTAATGAAGTGTCTCAAACTTCCGTGAGCTCGGTACAAATGCAAGAAAGAACCCCTACAAAAAATAAAACAATGTGTTACCTCTTTGCCAACACACTTCTTCCATCTGTTGTTGACTTCTAGGACTTCAAACAAACGAGATTTGGTTGCAACCCACCAATATCTAGAAAGTCCCTAACTACGAAAACCAAATACTTATTATCTCCCAACGATGCCTCCTTGGCAGGGCCCCAAATGCCTGAATGAACACTACCTAAAAGACCCCTCGCTCGATGGATAGAAGTGTCAAACTCCACCTCGGTCTTCTTGCTCATACCAATGTGCTCAAAGGACTTTAATCTGCAGGTCAAAGTACTCCTCAATAAACCATGTACGACATAACCAATAAAATATCCTAGCCTCAACAAATACCACAGTCTAGCTAAATCCAAAGAAGTCGTCAGTTCTCTACTAATCACCGTGCTCCCAATTAAATAGTACAAATTCTTCCTCCTAACACCCTTCATCACAATCATGGACCTAAATATGACATTCAAACATGCATCCTTTAAGGTCACTCTATAGCCTGCTGCCTCCAAAATTCCAAGTGAAATGATGTTCTTCTTCAAGTAAGGAACGAACCTCACTTCATCCAACTCCCGAATTACTCCGTCACACATCCTAATATGAATGGTACCGATACTACCAATATGGCATTCTTGATCCTTACCCATGAGCACGACATCCCTTCTTTTCAACTACTAAAAGCAGGAGAACCAATCCCTTTTAGGGCAAATGTGGTAAAAAGCACCCGAATCCAACATCCACTCTCTAGAGTCGGTAACACAAACTGACGATAGTGCTAATGAATAGCCTGAAGAATCCGAATCTGAATTTTCACCACTAGCCTTGATAACAATCATCTCTGAAGCTTGAATAGCTTTCCCCTTATTCTTCCCGGCTCAATCAACCAACTTTGGGTATTGGGCTTTCCAATGTCCATCCTCTTTACAAAATGCATATTGATTCCTACAAACTCCAGGATGCGCCCCTCCAAACTGCGACCTCCTATTTTGATTTGGACTCTTTGCTCTTGCGACCAATGCCCCCGCTACCGAATCAACTGAAGTCTGCTTATCCTTCTTTTGAAGGTGATAATTCACAAGTGTAGTGGTGACCTTACTATATGAAAGAGATGCCTTCCCATTAATAAGAGTAAGAAAGAATGTCTCATATTCCTCATCTGGCAAGGAACTCAATAATAACTACGCCTTATCATCATCTTTAATCATCACATCTACATTCGCTAAATTTGCAATAAGCTTCGTGCAGTGGTTCATGTGATCACCAATGGAGGGTTTTTTTTCAGTTGAAAGCGATAAAGCCTCCTCTTAAAATGCAAGCGGTTCTCTACACTCTTGGTCAAATACTTGCTCTCTAGGATCTTCAAAATCTTCATAGCCGAAGTCTCATTGATCATATCATATTTTAAATATTGAGTTAAACAAGATCTAATCACACCACACGCCATTCGATTCATCTTCTTCCAATCTTCTCCTCAATGTCATTTGGTTTCCCGTCCAACTCTAAAGTATCCTCTAAATTTTGTGCATTGAGCGCATCCAAGACTTCACATCTCCAAAGACCAAAATTATTTGTGCTATTAAACTTCTCTACATCTATTTTCATTGAATTGATATTCAAACTTTGGACGGTCTTCACGCCGGATGTACCCTCCAAACTCTTTCTTTCTCGACCATCTTTCTCAAAGCACCAACAAACCAAAGTGGAACAAATAAAAAATAGATCCAAAATTAAAAAGATAGAGTCTTTATCAAAAAATCCCACCTTTATCACCAAATGAAGCTCTAGATGAGCCTCCAAAATAATTTACTCCTCCAAATAGCCTAAGCGTAGCCCGAGCTCTGATATCACTTGTTGTGCGTGACGGAAGCCAAAACAAAACCGATGTGCTTCGAGAGACCAAATCAAGCAAACGCCGAGAGAAGGCCAAACAATGCAAAATAACGACATAAACTCAAACAACCAATTTTAACGTGGTTTGACAAGTTGCCTACTTCCACAGGGCAAGAAGGGGATGGGAGTTTTACTAATAGGGAAGAAGAGTACAAACTGAGATTACAAATCGCTTGAACTCACTAATTAATCTCACCAATAAATGTCTAATTCTCTCCAAATAAAACCCTAACTAATGGCTCAGAAAATACCTCTTTTCTGTGCTCTAAATATCCCCAATTTGTTGCTTAATTCTCTCTTCTAATCGTTCCATATATATAGAAATGTTAAAACCAAAAACAGATTAGGAATCCTAATAACTTGTTACCAAAACAGATTTGGAATCCTGTTACCAAAATAGATTAGAAAACAGATTAGGAATCCTAATAACTTGTTACCAAAACAGATTTGGAATCCTGTTACCAAAATAGATTAGGAATCCCAATAACCTGTTACCAAAATTGTTACCAAAACAGATTTGGAATCCTGTTACCAAAATAGATTAGGAATCCCAATAACCTGTTACCAAAATAAATTAGGAAACATATTAGGAACATGCTATCCAACAATTTAAAAGAGAGATCTATATTCCACCATTGCTAGGGGTGTATAGTTTCAACCTCTTGTAATCCCTTCTCAAAAGAAATAAGATCTCCCCCCTTCAACCCTTGGACTTACACTGATCATTTTGATCACGTGGAACCACGTTAAATCTTATTATTTGTTGTTTGTCTTGATTGCTTGGTAGATTTGGAGTTTCTTGATTGTTTATGTTTTATCTTTCGTGACTTGCATACTCCAACAATTAGTACCAGAGCTACTATGGCGACAAAGATGACAGCGACCAAGTTCGAGGTGGAGAAATTTGACAGTAAGTCAAATTTCTCTTGTGGAAGATGCGCGTCACAGTGTTACTCATGAAGGAAAGGGTCCACCGATCCCTAGATGGTTTTGAGAAGAAGTCATCCACTTTGGATGGAGATGAGTAGAAAGACATGGATGTCCGCGCAAAAGCTATGATTATCTTGTGCTTATCAGATGAGGTACTCTACAATATTATGAATGAGAGCACGGCTGTGGCTATGTGGTGCAAGTTGGAAAGCTTGTATGTGACGAAGAGTTTGTCAAATAAACTCTTCAAGAAGAAGCAGCTCTATGAAGTTCGGATGAAGGAAGGTACGCCTATTCTGCAACACTTAAGCATCTTCAATAGGATTATTGATGATTTGTTGGCTCTTGAGGTGAAGTTAGAAGAAGAAGACTAAGCTCTTCTGTCGCTGTGTTCGCTTCCACCCAGTTATAATCACTTGGCGACTACCATCATGTATGGAAAGGAGACTTTAGAGTTGGAGGATGTCATTTCGGTGCTTCAGAATAAGGAACTCATTAGGAAGACGAGACACCATTGAGGAATCTTCAGGTCTAGTGGCCAATGTAAAGAAAAGAAAGTTGAAGGGAAAGGAGCCGGTCAAGGCTCATGGAAATTCTAGTTCTGTTGTCTGTTTTTGGTGCAAACAACCAGGTCACTTCAAGAAGGATTGCAAGTCGTACAAAGAGTACTTGATGAAATATGATGGTGGGACTGATAGCACTAAGGGTAAGGATAACCATACTGGTGTCGTAGAAGATCTCTGTGATGTACTAACTGCGGGAGTTAGGTATGGGCAAGTATATCGATGATTGGTTACTTGATTCAAGATGCGCATATCGCATGTACCGAAGGAGGGAGTGGTTCAACACTTACAGACCTATTTCTGAAGGATTGGTTTTCATGGGGAATGATGAAGTGTGTCAGATTGTTGGCATTAGGAACATCAGGATGAAGATGCAAGATGGACAAGAAAGGACTCTCTTCAATGTTCAATATGTTCCGAACTTAAAGAAGAATCTTCTTTCGCTAGGAGCTCTTGAGGCTCAAGGGTGCAAGTTCAGTGGTGAAGGTGGAGCTATCACAATCAACAGAGGCGCTACTGCTATTTTGAAAGGGGAGTACATGAGGAACTTGTACAGACTGGTAGGCAGCGTCATTAAGGGTGAGGTTTTAGCTGCTGCAAAGAAGACTGATCGATCACAACTTTGACACATGCGTCTAGGACACATGAGTGAAAGGGGTCAGCAAGTACGCCACGGCAAGGGTCTACTTTCAGGAATAATTCAATGTAAACTTGACTTTTGTAAGTATTGTGTTATGGGAAAGTAGCATAGAGTATATTTCTCTACTTCGCATCATAAGTCCAAGGGGTTGCTAGTTTTTGTCCACACTGATGTGTAAGGGCCCTCACCGAAGGCATCTATTGGGGTTACGAGGTATCATGTTACTTTCATTGATGATTTCTCCAGGAAGCTTTGGGTTTATTTCTTGAGGGAGAAGTCTAAGGTTTTTTAGAAGTTCAATGAGTGGAAAGTGTTGGTGGAAAATCAGAAGGGGCTGAAATTGAAAGTCCTGAGGTTAGATAATGGGGGTGAGTATACCTCCGGGGAATTCAAAGAGTACTTGACTAATGAAGGCATCCAACATCAGTTAAGTGTGCCAAGATGACCAGAACAAAATGGAGTAGCTGAACACATGAATCGAACACTGATGGAAAGAGCCCGCAGTCTCTTGCTACAAGCAGACATGTCAGAAGGTTTTTGGACAGAAGCGGTAAATCATGCATTTTATTTGATTAACAGGTCACTGTAATTACTAAAAAATGCTAATGAATTAAGCAAGGATGAACCTCGCAACAAGCATGATAAGGCTTGTCATCATGATGAACCTCATCTCAGCCAACGAAGCCCATCAATAGAGTGGAAGTTCGTCATTGAAAACAAAGTTCGCTTAGAGACGAAAATCCTCTAGAAGATAAAGATCATCCAAGAGACGTATTCCATCTACAGACGAACCTCGTCAAACAATGCCTCACCGCTCAGAAGACAAAGTTTGTCATTAAAGACAAAGTTCGTCATTAGAGATGAAGTTAGTCGTTGCCATTATTAACAAACCTCGTGCATAGTCGAACCTTGTCTGTCACAATTTTCAGAGGCTACATTTAAGGAAGGCACTCAAAAATTACCAAGAGGCAGGCGAGGGTCACAACGCAATATAATGAACCTCTCTAGCCAAGACGAACATCGAAGTTCAATTGAAATCTAAATTTGAACTCATAGAAAGGTGAGGCTCGATAAGACAATGAGGCTCCAGCTCGACAAGGCACGAAGCCGATTAATATCACTTTTCAACTCGACATAGGGGGTCATCTCGTCTTGAATCTTTGAGTTGACTACCAATGCCTTTCGAGTCGACACGAAGGAGATTTTGTCTCGGGTCTCACCTCAGACTTCGAGTCGACTATCACTGCCTCTCGAGTGGACACGAGGAGGTCTCATCTTGTGTCTCCTCTCAGTTCTTCGAGTCGACTACCAACACCTTTCGAGTTGACACGAAGGAGATCTTATCTCGGGTCTTGTCTTGGATCTTCGAGTCTACTACCAATGCCTTTTGAGTTGACACGAAGGAGATCTCATCTCGGGTCTCACCTTGGACTTTGAGTCGAGTAGCATCGCCTCTCTAGTCAACATGAGGAGGTCTTATCTTAAACTTCAAGTCGGCTATCACCGTCTCTCGAGTCGACATGAAGGAGATTTTGTCTCGAGTCTCGTCTCAGACTTCGAGTTAGCTATCAATGCCTCTTGAGTCGACACATGAGTGTCATTTCATCTCGGACTTTGAGTCAACTATCACCGCCTCTTGAGTCAACACAAAGAGGTCTCATCTTGGGTCTTATCTCGGATCTTCGAGTCGACTACTAACACTTTTCGAGTCGACACGAAGGAGATCTCATCTCAGGTCCCGCTTCGAACTTCAAGGTTACTAGCACCGCCTCTCGAGTCGACACGAGGAGATCTCGTCTAGGGTCTCATCTTGGACTTCAAGTTAGCTATCACCACCTCTCGAGTCGACACGAAGGAGATTTCATCTCGGATCTCGTCTCAGACTTCGAGTCGGCTATCACCGCCTCTCGAGTCGACACATGTGGGTCGTCTCATCTTGGATTATGAGTCAATCATCACTGCATTTCAAGTCGGCATAGGGACGTCACAGCAGCGAAGCTCGACATTGAAGTTAAATCTCGCCAACACAGCAAGGTTCGATATCAAAGATGAGGTTCACCAACACAACGAGGTTCGACATCAAAGACGAGGTTTACCAATATAATAAAGCTCGTCAGTCACTTCAAATTAGGTTGTAATGCTCCCGAAGATCATGACAGCCACGTGGGCTAAGTGGTAAGCATCGGTTACACCCACAACCGTATCAGTTATGACCACATTCACGTGACTTGAGCATGTCAGTTACGTGCTAAACTCCTATAAATAGCCTCGAGCAGCTATTAGGGGTAGACGGAGACTTGGACTGAGACTTTGGATGGAGAGACTTTGGGGGAAATTTTGGAGATCAAACGCGTACAAGAGCTTTCGGAGATCTATAGCACCAATCCAAGCTCTTCAGCAATTTTGTTCTGATCATCAACGGGAAGCAATCTCGACACGAGCATCGAGGGAAGTTTCCTTTCACTAGCAAGAACCCACATTAAATTAAAGAGAAGTTGAATCAAAACTTCTCTTCCTCTGTAATTGAGAGAGAGCGATTGTAATAGATTCGTACCGAGCGATCGAATCTTAATTCTTCAGATTAAAGAAATCAATCAAACTTTTTCAACTCTACAGAAGATGGCAACCACAGTGGGAGAAACCATTGTTTGTGAAGAACTTGTGATGGTGCAGTTAGGCAAGATTACGATGGGAATTGAAGTTGAGATTTTGGTCATCGAGTTTTACCAGACGAAGTATGAGGAGTTCATCTCCTTTGGTGCTTCCAATCCTATGAAGGCACGTAAGTGTCGTCGGGTCTCTTACAAGACTTCAACTCATGTGGCTTCTGATGATTCAACTCGAGTGAACCTCGAGGAGAAAACTTTGCCTCTGAAAGATGAGGCTCTAAAAAACAGCCTTCGGGCTAAAAGATGGGTTGTCAAACAACCTAGCTGAACTTTGGCTGATAATGAACAATCTAGCCAAACATTCGCTTCTGTTATTAAATCTCATCCAGCTTTGGCTGAGGTAGGATCTACCGTGGGTTTGTTTTCGATACGCGCGTAACGACGTTAACGTTAAAATCAAGCTGGCCGCAAGGCTCGAGCCTTGGTCTCGTTGGACGGTTTCCATTATCAGCCAAAAGCTAATCAGTCTAAGGCCAATAAGTCTGTCGAGGGTTGAGTGGCTGAGGAATGTCAAGATGACGAGCCTCATCCCTGACCCAAGCATGCCTAGAAAATGAACCTCGTTCTCAAGACTAGGTTTAGTCAATTCGAGATGGTCAAGTTAGAGTTTGTCAGAAGGACGAACCTTGAGCTAAGAGCCAACCGAGAAAGAGAGTGCATCAAGCTCATTCTACTAACAAACCTCATCACAAGTCTACAGTCTTTGAACGACTGTCAGATCCTTCGACGATTCCTTCATTCGGAAGAAGACACTTTCGTCCTAAGAAGCAAGCATCCAAGAATCGCCACGTCAAAGTGACGATCAATATGGTTGTTAAAGGTGAGGGTAAAACCCAAGCTAATTCTTCTGAGTCCTGCGATATTAGGTTTTCCCTAGGATTATGAGAAGCACTCATTGAAAGACATGGTGTTTACAAAAACACCCGTATCCATACTGGAGCAAGGATCCCATTGGATTACAGAAAACTAGCGGATATATCTTATGATGTCGATGAAGAGCCTGAAAAATTTGTCATTGCAATATCTCAATCTTCCAGCACTGATCAAAGCAAGCAAGCAAGTGTTCATATGGCTGGTAATAATGAAGAGATGGCAAGAAGGCTGGAAGAACAACAAGCTGCTCTCCTCCAACAACAAGAAACCATCAGACGCTTGGAGGACATAGTGGAAAAACTTCTCAAGAAGAAGAAGAAGAAGAATGCTATAAGCAACCTTTACCCAGTGCTCATGAATCTAGCCGTCAAAACCGAGATAGCAATAATGAAGAGGATGAGGATGGAGAAATTTTCAAAATTCATTCTGAGTCATCCGAATCTGAGTCTAACCCTCGCAAGAAAGAGGGAGACCAGAAGTTGGATGACTTTCAGAAGCAGCTTGATGCTTTGAAGCTTCATAGAAACTTTAGAGAACTGGGGGTGGTTAGACCATACCTTGCTGAATGGGATGTCGTCCCCTATCTTTCGAAGTTCAAGCCACTCAACCTCCTACAGTTTGATGGCAAGGGGTCTCGTACCTAGCACATATACTATTTCCTGGCGCAGACTGGACATGTAGTAGGGAATGATCCCATTATAACTCAACTGTTCATTAGCACACTCAGAGAGGTGCTTTTGAATGGTTTTGCAGATTAGAGCCTGAATCCATCACTTGTTGGAAGGATATAGAAAGGCTCTTTCTGGCCGGATTCTTCGACGATGACACAGAAGTATCTATGGCCACCCTGCTAACTAAAAAGTAGAAGAAGACAGAGTCTGTCAGTAACTTTATCAAGAGATTTAGAAAATTATCACTGCATTACCGTGATCAAGTCTCTGAAAGTACATTGATCGAGATATGTTGCAATAATCTCTCGATCCATATTTTATCCAAGATTAGAGTGGTGAAGACCCGAACTTGGAAGAAGCTTGTTCACCAAGGTGAACTGGTCGAAAACTTGCTCAAAAGGCTAGATGCCGAAGTGCCATATGAATTTCAAAGAGCAGATATCCAGAGCAACTTCATCTCTCAGAAGCAATAAAAGGGGAATGAGACTTTGGTAGTCAAAACCACTTCCTCTCCTAAATCTTCTTCGAAGCATAAGGGTAAATCTTCGGATAACCGCTTCTCGCATAAGTACAACTTTAATGATGAGCAGGTCATCCCAATCTTCAAAAGTCCTTGATCAAGGCAAAAAAGATCAAGCTCCCAGAATCAATATGACCTAAGGAGATATCGAGAATGGATGATCCCAATTACTATACGTACCACAAGATGGTTTATCATCCCACTGTTAAATGCTACATTATGAAGAATAAAATCCAAGCTTTATTGGATGCTAGAGTCTTTACCCTTCAATCCTAATTATTGCTAGAGTGGGGTAGTTTCGGTTTCTCTATAAAAACATGTACTACGTCAAGCTTTCTCTTTGACTGAGCCATGACGACCCGAAGCTCATCATAAATCAACTCCAAGGTGAACCCGAAGTCAGACATAAGCATATGGTCCTTTACTAAAATACTATCATGTTAATGATTACCTCTAATAGTCACTTCCTCCAAATTCCCTCTCTAATCCTCTCCAATAGGATGGAAGGACCACAAAACTATCATATTAGTGATTACCTCTGATAGTCACTTCCTGTAAATTTTCCCATCAATCCTCTCCAATAGAATGATGGGTCTACAAAACTATCACGTTAATAATTACCTCAAATAGTTAACTCTTTATACTTGGTCATGTAGAGGCCTATCATGTGATGTTCCTCTATTCCATTCACAATCGTTATACTCCCATATCACTGAACGACTTGATATCCCTCGTCAAGTAGTGTTCTACCATGCGGTGAATATCTACTTTTCACTCGATCAAGATAGTGATCTACCATGCGATGATTCACTATCTGGTCTTTTTCGAAAGTTCTATCTCCATAGAACGGTCGAAGATAGTGGCCTACCATGCGATGTGCTACTATTCCAATCACAGTCGTTATACTCCCATATCACTGAACTACTTGATATCCTTTATTAAGTAGTGTTCTACCATGCGATGAACACATACTTATCACTCGATCAAGTTAGTGACCTACCATGTGATGATTCACTATCTGATCTTTTCTGAAAGTTCTTTCTCTATAGAACGGTTGAAGATACTGGCCTACCATGCGATGTGTCACTATTCCAATAACGGTCGTTATACTCCCATGTCACTGAACGACTTGATTTTCCTTACCAAGTAGTGTTCTACCATACGATGAACATCCACTTGTCACTCGATCAGGATAGTGATCTATCATGTAATAATTCGCTACCTAATTTTTTTGCAAGTTCTATCTCCTAGAATGGTCATTAATAGTGGCCTACCATGTGATGTGTTACTATTCCAACCTCTATTTCAATCACAGTTATTATACTCCCATGTCACTGAATGACTTTTTTCCCTCCAAAATCTCTCACCAATCCTCTTCAAAAAGATGATAAGTCTATAGCAAAACTATCATGTTAATGATTACCTATGATAGTTAATTTTCTCCAAAATCTCCCACCAATCCTCTTCAATAGGATGTTGGGTCCACTAAATTATACTTCGTCAAGTAGTGTTCTACCATGCGATGAACACCTACTTGTCACTCGATCAAGATAGTGATCTACCATGTGGTGATTCACAATCTGATCCCTTCTGAATGCTCTATCTCTATAAAACAGTCGAAAATAGTGGCCTACCTTACGATATGCATCTATTTTAATCACAGTCGTTATACTTTTTAAAATAGCAGGTCTACCATGTGATGAGTCTTGCTTTTAACTTTTCAGATTAAGCTGTTATATTGAATGGCACAACCAAACTTGATTAAAACTTAGCTGTTGTAAGCATGCTCCAACAATTAATCCAACCCCTTGAATGGATAAGGATAGAGGAACAATCTTAGCATTAAGCCTAAAAGAAACTCATCGACAACTTATCATGCTAAGGGTAAAAGCATGTCTAGTCCAACTCAAATGGTAGTTGGTAAAGACACATCAAGTCTGTTGATAGCTGAGGGTTTGCTAAAAATTCTAAGTCCTGATTGTTAATCCTACATGGGTCTGATGAAGCCCACACAGAATGACTAGACTACACAAATAGCCGGACTTCATCTCGAACTATTGAGGTTCGCCCAGAAATGGCAAACTTCGCCTGCAAACTTGAGATTCACCCCGAAGCATCAAAGCTGTCCAAGAGGCCAAGCTCATCGTGCAAACCAAGCTCGTCCTAGCAGAGAAGGTTCAAAGTATTTTAGACCTCATAAAATCTTTGTCAGGTCTGAAAACTTTAAAGAGGGTATTGTAGACACTAAAAATACCAATGAATTAAGCAAGGTTGAACCTCGCCACAAGCATGACGAGGCTCGTCGTCATGATGAACCTCATCTCAACCAATGAAGCCTATCAATAGAGTCGAAGTTCGTCATTGAAAATGAAGTTCGCTTAGAGACAAAAATCCTCTAGAAGATGAATCTCATCCAAGAGACAAAATCCATCTGCAGATGAACCTCGTCAAACAGTGCCTCACCC
Organism: Asparagus officinalis; assembly: GCF_001876935.1. Taxonomy (NCBI): domain Eukaryota; kingdom Viridiplantae; phylum Streptophyta; class Magnoliopsida; order Asparagales; family Asparagaceae; genus Asparagus; species Asparagus officinalis. The sequence continues at coordinate 56,171,153 of NC_033802.1, forward strand.
CTCAGAAGACAAAGTTTGTCAATGAAGATGAAGTTCATTCCAGAATGAAGTTTGTCATTAGAGATGAAGTTCGCCATTGCCATTATTGACGAACCTCGTGCATTTCCAAACCTCGTCTGTTACAACTTTTAGAGGCTACATTTAAGGAAGGCACTCAAAAATTGCCAAGAGGCAAACGAGAGTCACAACTCATTATAATGAACCTCGCTAGCCAAGAGTTGAAATCAAGATTTGAACTCATAGAAAGGTGAGGCTCGACAAGACAATGAGGCTCAGGCTCGATAAGGCAACAAAGCCGATTAACACCGACTTTCGAGTCGCAAAGGGGGTCATCTAGTCACGATCTTCGAGTCGACTACCAACGCCTTTCTAGTTGACACGAAAGAGATTTCGTCTTGGGTCTCACCTCGAACTTCGAGTCGACTATCACCACCTCTTGAGTCGACACGAGGAGGTCTCATCTTGAGTCTCGTCTTGGATCTTCAAGTCGACTACCAAAGCCTTTCGAGTTGACTACCAATGCCTTTCGAGTCGACACGAAGGAGATCTCATCTCGAGTCTCGTCTCAGATCTTCGAGTCTACTAGCAACGCCTTTCGAGTCGACATGAAGGAGATCTCATCTCGAGTCTCGCCTCAGACATCGAGTCGACTAGCATCGTCTCTCTAGTCGACATGAGGAGGTCTCGTCTTGGGTATCGTCTTAGACTTCGAGTCGGCTATCACCGCCTCTTGAGTTGACACGAAAGAGATTTGATCTCGGGTCTTGTCTCGGACTTCGAGTCGACTATCACCGCCTCTTGAGTCAAAACATGAGGGTCATCTCATCTTGAACTTCGATTCAACTATCACAGCCTCTTGAGCTGACATGAGGAGGTCTCATCTTGGGTCTCATCTTGGATCTTCGAGTCGACTACCAACACTCTTTGAGTCGACACAAAGGAGATCTCGTCTCAGGTCTTGCCTCGGACTTTGATTCGACTAGCACTGCCTCTCGAGTCGACACAAGGTGGTCTTATCTCAGGTCTCGTCTTGGACTTTGAGTCGGCTATCATCGCCTCTTGGGTCGACACAAATGAGATTTCATTTGGGGCCTCGCCTCGGACTTTGAGTCAGCTATCACCGCCTCTCGAGTCGACACATGAGGGTCATCTCGTATCAGATTTTGAGTCAATCATCATTACCTTTCGAGTTGGCACAGGGACGTCTCAGCAGTGAAACTCGGCATCAAAGTCAAAGATCACCAATGAAAGCACCATAATGCTACTAGGAAAGAACCCTAGAGGGGGGGGGGGGAATAGGGTTTATACTAATCAAAACTAATTTATGCCAAATTAAAAACTTTACTAACAAATATATCCTAGCATAAGAGACATGAACAATATATGTGCAAGGATATAGAAATATCACAAGGGTAAACAAACTAAACTAGATAGTGGGCAAAATAAACATAAGCAAGGCGATATAAACAATAAGCATGAATATAAATGAACACCAATGACAAACACAAACAAACGATATGATCATGGAGTTCGGTCCCAACGACCTACTTCTCCGCTCCTCACCTCAAGGAGATCTCCACTATCACAACCGGGTGTTCTAAGCTCACCCGAATAATGTTTACACCTCACACTTGGTTTTTTATTTCATCAAAAACTTTGTAATCTCACACTCTTGCAATCACACTCTACACCCTCTAAGTGTTGGTCTCTAGTCCTGTCTCCCTCAAGTATTAGGAATTACAACCTATCTCTAGGTATTACCACCTACCCCACTCCTCTTAGGACGACCCCGTCTCTCATCACTCATTTCTCACGGTGTACAAGTGTATTACAATGTGTTCAACACAATTAGGCTCACAATACAAATAAATTTGATCTCTACAATGGATGAGAATATAATGTAGGCTCACTCTCTAAGTCACACTCCCCACAACCTAAATTATACAATGTGAGTAAATACAATAAGCTCAATGGTTGTGTGTGAACAAAGAGTATCAATAAAACAATTAAACTCAATAATAAAATCTACTTATGGAAATTAGAATCAAAACAATAAAATAGCTAGAATTGAGTTTAAGGAAACTTCTCTATAATGACAAGAGAGAGAGGGAGATGAGTTGAATGCCCAAACACCAAAGATTATCTCCTCAAGTCCTTGTAAAAATTTATTCACAAACTAAACTCTTAACACACTTTTAAAGCCCTTAAACAAACTTGTAAAACTCTTTAAAACTTTGGTTTAAATAAAACTAAAGATATGTGGGGGTATTTATAAGAACCCCAAATCTAAGAGAAAACAAGGCAAAAAGATAAAAAAACCAAAACTAGAGCAGGCTAGAAAAAAATAGCCGTTACAGTATAAGTCGACTGACGACTTTTATCAGTCGACTGATGTGTGGACCGTTAGAGGCATTTTCCAGCTCATCAGTCGACTGACGACCTTATCGGTCGACTGATGATCTTATCAGTCGATTGGTCAGTCGACTAAAATAAAACAAAAACTTTTTGTTATTTTAGATGATTTCTTCAGTTGACTGAACACATTCATCAGTCGACTGATAACACTGTATCAGCCTGATTAAAACAGTAAATCTGATTTTTAAATTGCCTTTAAAAATAGCAAACAAATTCTAAAAATTATAAAACTTTGGAAAATCTTATTATTTTTCAAACATATCCAAAACATGAAAACATGGGATACTTGAATTTTGATGTTTTAACATAAACAAAGTTTTGAAACTTTGTAAAACAATTTTATAGATTTGATAAAAAGTATAAACTATAGTTGTTAAGTTTATAAACTAAAAACACAATATTTTTCCAAATACAATAGAATATGAAACATATAAAAGTGTATATGAAGATCTATATTATTTCATATCTATATAGCTAAACCAAAACATATATGTATATATATAACTATATATATACAAAATCAAAACGTGTATCTGTGTATATGATTGAGCTTAAAGTACTAACACACATAATATAAAAACCTAAACTAAATATACCCAAGCTTAATCTTGATCTTCTATAAGATCTTCTTGGTAAACTTGCGGATGAAGCTTGAACTTAGATCTTCAACTTGAATTGTATTGTTTCATTCCACTATTTCGCCAACCTCCATTGGATATGATCATTGAAGCGCTATTCCATCCAACCTCCATCATATTATTTATCTACAATAAATAGGAAAATACAAATACTAGACAAACAACATTAGTAGTAAATTGTTCGTTAAAACATCATCAAACAAAAAGGCCAACAGCCAACAAAGCGAGGTTCGATATCAAAGACGAGGTTCACCAATATAGTAAGGTTCGACATCAAAGATGAGGTTTACCAATACAATGAAGCTCATCACTAACTTCAAATCAGGCCATAACAGTCCTGAAGACCATGACATCCATGTGGGCTAAGTGGTAGGCGTCAGTTATGCCTACAACCGTATCAGTTATGCCCACATTCCTATGACTTTAGCATGTCAGTTACATGCTAAACTCCTATAAATATCCTTGAGCAACTATTAGGGGTAGACAAAGATTTGGACTGAGACTTTGGATGGAGAGACTTTAGTGGAATTTTCAGAGATCAAATTACGCACGCAATAGCATTCAGAGATCTACAGCACCAATCCAAGCTCTTCAGCAATTTTGTTCTGATCATTAACGGGAAGTAATCTCAGCACGAGCATTGAGGAAAGAATCCTTTCGCTACCAAAAACCCACATGAAATTAAAGAGAAGTTTAATCAAAACTTCTCTTCCTATGTAATTAAGAGAGAGCTATTGTAATAGATTCGTACCAAGCGATCGAATCTTAATTCTTCAAACTTGGAAATCAATCAAACTTTTTCAACTCTACAGGCACCATCTACAGCAACTGATCTTTAGATCCTAGAAGAGATATGGCGAGGAGAAAAAGTAGACTACTCGACTTTACGCATATTTGGTTGTCCAGCGTATAGTCTTGTAGACAGTCAAAAGAGAAACAAGTTAGAGTCCAAGTCGAGACATTGTATCTTCATAGGATTCACTTCTGGAGTCAAATGGTATTGGTTATAGGATCCTGAGACTCACAGTGCCTTTACCAGTAGAGATGTGATCTTTGATGAAGATGCTATAAAGCTAGCAGATTCGAAGACAAAAGACAAGGCGCAAGGTGGAGCTCCAGATGCTTTTACAGATTCTCTAGTACAGGAGGTGGAGTTTTCAGATAGACATGCAAGCCCTAGTGGGCCTACCAATAAGACTCCAATGGGCAAAGGAGACAGAGCTGCTATACAAGAGGAGCAGCTAATAGCATTGAGACGCTCGAGCCGTACAGTGGTGCCACCTACTAGATATGGTTGGGAAGACGATGATCACATATCTTTTGCTTTATTCACAGAAGCGGGAGACCCATGTAGCTACAGAGAGGCCATTGAAGTAGATGATCATGATAGGTGGATTACAGCCATGGAGCACGAGATGGAGTCTTTGTAGAAGAATCAGACATGGATTCTGGTTAATCTTCCAAGAGGCTCAAAGGCGATTGGTTTCAAGTTGATCTTTCGAAAGAAAAATGGTCAGCAATTCAAGGCAAGGTTAGTTGCCAAGGGATATGCTCAGAAGGAAGGAGTGGACAACAATGAGATTTTTTCTCCCGTAGTCAAACATACATCCATTCGTTTGTTGTTGGCTATTGTTGCACAATATGATTTGGAGTTCTAGCAGATGGACGTTAAAATAGCATTTCTGCATGGAGAATTGGAGGAGAAAATTTATATGAAGCAGCCTAAGGGATACCTCCGCGAAGGTGAAGAGGACAAGGTTTGTCTTCTTAAGAGGTCTCTGTATAGGCTCAAAGAATATCCGAGGTAGTGGTATAAGTGCTTCGAATCATTCATAATCAGGGTCGGCTTCAATTGATGTAAGTATGATGATTGTGTCTATTATAGGCACACTAGGCATCTAACATATTTTCTATTATATATGGATGATATGTTGATAGCTGCAAAGGAAAGGGCACAAATTGAGGAAGTCAAGCAGTTGCTGAAGATGGAGTTCGACATGAAGGATATAGGAGCAGCCAGGAAGATCTTAGGTATGGAGATCTCACTGTAGGCATCGAAAATTGCCTATAAGTCTCCACGAACAGCTCAGCGCTAAGAAAAGATGATAAACGTTACTATCTGGTTCATAGAAGCTTAACTGGTGTCGGTGAACGCTTGAAGTGAATCAACGAACTACGTGAAGTAACGGAGTTTCAGAATAACGGAGACACGAACCGATCGGGAGCCTCGTGTCGCTTACAAAAGGCAAAATGTCCTTCATGTCTCATCCACTCTATAGATGATTCAATTATGGTATCTTGTAGATATCCTCGTTGGCTTTCCAACGCACTTTGAATCACTCAAATCCGAGTTCGGACGAAGAAATTACGACGGAAACAAACGAGTGTGCGAAAGAAATCGTCTCAGCCCGAGTTGAGACACCCCGAGGTGTCTCGGCCCAACCGAGACACCCCAAGATGTCTCAGCCAAGGCCGAGACACCCAAGGGTGTCTCGGTTTGGGCCGAGACACCCAAGGGTGTCTCGGCCTGGCTGAGACACCCTAGGGTGTATCCAGCCCCAGAAATCCATCGTTGTGCGGTTTTAACCACCCAGATCTCCTGGAAGCCTATAAATACAGCCCCTGGAGCCTCATTTTTTCATATCTGGAATTCTCGAGCATTAGCGAAGCCCTGCCGGATTGAAGATCAAAAGTGCACGAACTTCAGAGAGGAGGAGGAGTAGAGATCTGATCGAGTTCGTCAGCATAAAGAAGAAGAGCTCGTCAGATCTGCAATTCTCGTGTTCTTCCCTTAAGATTATCCCGTTGTGGTGATCTTAGGAAGAGAAATTATCTCGCTGTTGCCGAGATAAGCGCTACGGCTTCTTGATTCCTTCGCGAATCGAGGAAGCTCTACCTAATTTTTCAGCAATCAGATCTGATTGACGGTGGTCCACGGATATCAACGTCCCCGTCACAGGCCAAGATCCCACGCAAGCAGAAGACCGATAAACGATCTCTACGCTGTTTGACGAGAATTGTATTTTTTTTTGTTTTCATTGTGTAAAGGTCTTATAAAAAGACTAATTTTTGTTTTCGTTGTAAACGTCTGAAGTTTGTAATGAATCCCGCAATGAATCAAACAATTTTCTCCGCAAACAAGCTGGCGACCACAGTAGGAGCCAACATCCTCGATGCCGAGGCTGTCGTGCCGTAGCCGACGATCAAGATCCCCGTGGCTGAAGTGGTCGAGTACGAATTCGACCAGCAGAAATTTGAAGAATACATCTCCTCCTCCTCCAGACCTGCTCATCCTCATAAGTTGTGACGCTCCTGGGTTCACACAAGGCTGCAGTCCAAGGTAAAACCAAGAATGTCAAACATGCTATGCACCACACCGTGCAATAACATGTTTCACCGTCACAATTAACATCTATCTAGTAGAATCAACAACTGGTGTAGGTACAAAACAGGTAAGAGATAATACGAGGAATACTGATGAAATGATAATAGTCACATAAATATCTCAACATCCAACAATACAGAAATACATAGTCAAGATCTGAGTAGATAAACTGAAATACTCAACAAGTCTCACATACAAATATTTGACGATAAGGAGATAAGGCTCACAGCCCTTTACAACTTCTAGAATAATACCCTCAAATGTCTAACCTCACTACGGTGGAGCCCAAAGAAAATAATACATAGCTAGAAAGTAAAACTGAACACTAATGTGGTCCGCTATCAACCTGCGGCTCTCCGTGCTCCTGGCTCGTGACCTGAAAGGGGGAGGGACAACGAGCGTCAAAGCGCTAGCGAGTAACATCACAACCAACCCCAAGGGAAAAGGGCTCGTTGTATAACAAAATACAGATAATATACATAATAGATCTAAAATCATTGATCCTACTATAGATGGTTTTAGTATTTAGAAATTTACAACACGAGCATAGGTACGTCGAGCGATATAATCCAAACAAGGAAACCCTCATGTATATACCTTGTATCTCAAATTGCAAATCTCTAAACACCAAACCCGAGGTTCTAGTGCAGAAACAAGAAATCAAGAAATACAGCTAATCTCAGAGCAACAAAATACAGTGCCATACCATATCTAACACGAACATCATGTTATTACTTACATGAATATCATATTGAGATTTACATAAGTGTTATGACATAAACTCACATGAGTGACATGTCAGAAAACGATTAAGTGTCCAAAACATAGACTATATAGATTAAACGTCCAACTCATGGACTGAATATAACCGTTGACCAACGCATGGACCGGATGTGACCGTTGTCCAACGCATGGACCGGATGTGACCGTTGTTCAACGCATGGACCGGATGATAATGAATATCCAGCACGAGGATTAAAATAGCTATGCATGTCCAACACGAGGACTAAGAGGTAAAGCTTGTCCAACACAAGGACTGTGGATTTTTGTCCAACACGAGAACTGTGAAATGGTGAAAATATCACTGGGATACATAGTGAAAATCTGCATGTATCAATTCACAGTCAAAACAGTGTATATATCCCTAATTGGTACTCTCAGGTCTTCTATCATGCCTGGGTACTTAGTAAGACCAGATACCAATGTCAGATAGTCCAGGAAATCACTCGAGCCTGAACAAATATTCAAAAAATATACAAAACAGGAAAAATGCAACAGAGGGTGGGCGATCGACCGCACCGGTCGACCGCACTCTGATATGCGACTGGCGGTCGACCGGAAAAACGTCGCGGTCGACCGAAATAATTGGCGGTCGACCGAAATAACGTCGGATATAACTCTTGTTTAGGAAATTTTCAGATCTAGATCTCTTTAACAGAATAAGTTGGTGAGTTTTTAAAACAGATAAAATCCCAAATCCATATTCTATGCCACAATACTCTATTAGCTACTTTAAAATACGAATTTGGATCCATAAAAACCAATAAAAACTCAGTTTTTGACATGAAAATGAAAGGGGTGGGGGTTGGGCGAGAAATTACTCGCCTTGGGTGAGAAGATGAAACCCTAGATCTGCAGGAGGTTGATCCCCTTCGCTGAAATCCCACAGACCCGCTGACAATCCTCAAAACTGCTCCCAGATCACCAATAGAGAGGATTAGGGTTTTAGGGAAGAGAGGGGGCTAGGGTTTTGATTTTCAGAACTCAAAGGGGCTCCCTCTCGTGAACAGTAGTATATATATCCACTCACAAAACCCGACCCGAAACCCAATAGACCCGAAACAGAAACCGCAAAGAAAATAAAACCTGAAACTCTCTGTACGCTGGTCGGTCGACCGCACCGGTCGACCGCCACGGTCGACCGCGCCGGTCGACCGCTCAGCATAAAAAAAATACCTTCTGATAGGTATTTCACAAGATGATCTTATATCACTCAATTTCTTTCACTTATATACACCTGATGGGTTCCCAAACACTGATAAACATATATATCTCCTATATATATGGTTATTCATCCCAAAAAAAAGGTTTATTACTATTTATTTACACAATTTCATTATAAAATTTTGGGGTTTTACATTCTTCCCCCCTTAAAAGAATTTCGTCCTCGAAATTCGGAAATTATACAAATCTCAAAATATGAACTACTAGATAACATATAGAGATATTTACACTTAACAATCTAAAATGATAGTATTCTCGTTTAAATCCTAATCTATTGGAACTAGTACATCGGGCGAAAAATCCAAACAAGGAACCCCCAATATATATACCATGTGTTCCAAAAGATTAAGAATTAAGCGTGCATATTCCCATCTTAGTGTTAAATATAAACATAGCTAAAAATATAACATAAAGTAACATATATAACATAATAAGAATTAATTTACCTGCTTAACCAAGTGTGGGTAGTCGCGACGCACGTCCTCTTCGCGCTCCCAAGAAATCTCCTCAATGCCTCCTCGGTTCTACTAAACTTTCACAAAGGGAATCACCTTATTCCTGAGTCTCTTGTCTTCTCTGGCAAGAATACGAACCGGAATCTCGACAGTAGTCAAATCCTCCTGAAGCTCAATCTCTGGTGCATCCAATACTCGATGCTGCTCCTCATCATGCAAGTGTTTCTTGAGCATAGAAACATGAAATACATTATGTCTACTAGACATCGATGCTGGAAGATCTAGTCTGTATGACACAGCTCCAATGCGCTCTAAAATCTGAAATGGTCCAATGAATCTCGGCGCAAGCTTCCCCCGTCGTCCGAAACGCTGTACGCCCTTCATAAGTGATACCTTCAGCATGACTGAGTCTCCAACCTGAAACTCCAAGGGTCTTCGTCTCTTATCGGCATAGCTCTTCTACCGACTCTGAGCTGTTAGAATCCTCTCTCTAATCAAGGCTATTTTCTCGGTAGTTTGCCTCACTAGCTCTGGCCCAAGCATCAAACTGTCCTCTGGCTCGGCCCAACATATCGGCGATCTACAGGGCCTCCCGTATAATGCCTCATACGGGGCCATACCGATCGTCGCTTGATAACTATTGTTATAAGCAAACTCTACCAGTGGAATATGATCCTCCCAGCTGCCTTGGAAGTCAATGACACATGCCCGCAACATGTCCTCCAACACCTGATTCACCCTCTCCATCTGACCATCCGTCTGGGGGTGGAATACACTGCTATATGATAGCCTGCTGCCAAATGAGTCCTGAAAGCTCCTCCAAAAATGTAAAGTGAAAACCGATCCTCGATCCGATACGATCGTGTCCGTAACCCCGTGAAGTCGAACTATCTCACGAATGAAGATCCTCGCATAAGCCTCGGCTGTATAAGTAGTCCTCACTGGGATAAAATGTGCTGACTTCGTCAACCGGTCTACTATCACCCAAACAGAATCATTCCCCTTCTTCGACTTCGGCAACCCCACAATAAAATCCATAGAAATGTCTGCCCACTTCCACTCTGGAATGGGTAAAGGCTGAAGTGTCCCTACCGGTCTCTGATGCTCTGCCTTCACCTTCTGACAGGTAAAACATATAGCCACATAGTTTGCAATCTCTCTACACATACCGCTTCACCAGAAATGTCTCTTCAAATCCTTGTACATCTTGGTGGTTCCTGGATGCACTGTGTACCGAGTACGGGTCTCTTCAAATCCTTGTACATCTTGGTGGTTCCTGGATGCACTGTGTACCGAGTACGGTGTTCCTCATCAAATAACTCCCTCTTCAGCTCTGTATTGGCTGGCATAACCAATCTACCCTTCATCCGTAGACCTCCATCAGCTCCGATGGTCCAATCAGTCTTAGGCTCTTTGGAAATCTCCTCCTTACGGATTTGAATCCAAGAGTCTTCCAACTGAGCTCTAACAACTCTGCCGCTCCAAGTTGGTTGCACTGTCACAGCTCCCAAAAATGCACTGGCACCTCCAATCTCGGGTCTAAAATCAAACTGGCTAAGAGTGATAAGATCCCGATGCAATGAACACCTCAAAGCTGAAATCTGATGTCGACGCTTCCTGCTTAATGCATCTGCTACGACGTTCGCCTTCCCCGGATGATACTAGATCGCGAACTCGTAGTCCTTAATGAACTCAATCCATCTCCTCTGTCTCTGGTTGAGTTCCTTCTGGGAAAAGAGGTACTTCAGACTTTGATGGTCTGTAAATAACTCAAACTATACTCCATACAAGTAGTGCCTCCATGACTTCAGTGCAAACACCACTGCTGCTAACTCCAAGTCATGAGTGGGGTAGTTCTGTTCATGCACCCTCAACTGCCGTGAGATATAGGCCACTATCCTCTGAGTCTGCATCAATACGCCTCCTAAGCCTGCCAATGATGAATCTGTATACACAACAAATGTCCTGTCGTTGCTCGGAATAGTCAAAACCGGCGTTGTAGTCAACTTAGTCTTCAGAATATCAAAGGCCTTCTGGCACTCCATGCTCCATATGAACTGCACACCCTTCTTCGTAAGGTGTGTAATTGGTGCCGAAATCTTCTAGAAGTCCTGAATGAACTTCCTATAATATCCAGCTAAGCCCAAAAAGCTGCGAATCTCTGTCACCGTCTTCGGTGGCTCCCAATCAAGGACTGCCATGACCTAAGCCGGGTCCACTGCTATACCCTCTCGACTGATGACATGGCCAAGAAATCTGACTTCTGAAATCCAGAACTCGCACTTGCTGAACTTAGCATATAGCTGATGCTCCTGAAGAGTCTTCAATGCTATCCGTAGATGCTCCTCATGATCCGCCTCCGATCTCGAGTAAATGAGAATATCATCGATGAAAACGATCACAAACTGATCTAAGAAGGGACAGAACATCCGGTTCATCAAGTCTATGAATATCACGGGTGCATTGGTCAACCCAAATGGCATGACCAAAAACTCGAAAGAACCATATCGAGTAAGAAAGGCGGTCTTGGGAATATCCATCTCCCGAACCCGCAACTGATGATAGCCAGAACGAAGATCAATCTTTGAGAAATACTGCGCTCCCTGCAACTGGTCAAACAAGTCATCAATCCTAGGTAGTGGGTACCTATTCCGGATAGTGACCTTGTTCAACTCTCGATAATCTATGCATAATCTCATACTACCATCCTTCTTCTTCACGAAGAGGACCGGCGCGCCCCACGGAGAATGACTCCGGCGAATAAAACCCTGAGCTAATAACTCGTCCAACTAGGCCTGAAGCTCTCTCATCTCAGGTGGTGCCATGCGATAGGGTGCGCGGGATATCGGGGCTGTGCCTGGCTGCAACTCAATACAGAACTCCACCTCTCTCACCGGAGGTAATCCAGGTATGTCCTGAAAGACATCCTGGTACTCTGAGACAACTCTAGTCTCCAGCAACTCAGCATCCTGATCCCGTCGCATCACCTCCTCGATGTACGCCAGAAATAACTCCGCAAATCGGTTGCCCTGAGAGGCGGCTACAATCATCTCGGACCCGTCGGACGCTCGCAACTTGACTGTCTTCGCAAAGCAGTCAATGCTAACATGGTAGGAAGATAACCAATCCATACCAAGGATGACATCGAACTCGAACATATGCAACACTATCAAATCCACTATGAACTCCGACTCGTCTAGACTGACGGTACACCTCCTACAAACGCTCTCCAGAAGCGATACCTCACCTAAAGGGGTGGAAACAGATAGAGGGGTATCTAGAGGCTGAGCTACGAGCTGGAGTCTAGTCATAAATGCATGCGAGATGAATGAATGTGAAGCTCCCGAATCGAAAAGAATACGGGCGGGAAGAGAGTTCACAAGGAACGTACCCTCCACTACAGCTCCGCTGGCGCCATGATCACGAGGAACCACTGCATATACCCTGCCCGTGGTTGAGGACTGCTCTGCTGATGGTGCTAGAGAATATGGGATAATCTGTCCCTGGGGAACATCCTGAACTGCCCGAATCTGTCCCTCAGTCCTCTGAGCTGCTGGCGGTGCCTCAAGCCTGTTCTGCTGGCCCTGACCTCTACCCTGCTGGCGCTGCTGCTGGTGGTGGTTCAGACCTTTGCCCTGCTAGGCTCCTGCTGGTGCGCTGCGGCACTCTAATGCCTTATGTCTAACCTTGTGACAGTTAAAACAGGATCCCTGGAACTTGCGCTGCTGGTGCGCTCTCTGATCCTGCTGGGGTCCCCTTTTATAAGGGCCCTGATGCTGCTGCTGATGTCCAGAAAAACCTCTCTTGCCTTTGTCCCCACTCTGTCCGGTCTTGGCCTTCCCTTCTTTGTCTTTCTGGAACATAGAAGTCTCAATCTCCTGCGAAGTAGCAGCCTCAGCTACCTCCCTGACTGAATAAAATCTCCTCAACACGAGGTACCGTCGGAGATTAGGGCGAAGCCCAGCCAAGAACATCTGAGCCTGACGCTCTCCTGTCTGCCACATGCCTGTGAAATGTAACAGCTCCATGAACCGGCTCTCAAAATCAGCCACTGACGTGTCCCCCTGAGTCAATCGGGACAACTCAAGTTCCTTCCCAGTCCGTGCTGCAGAAGAAATGTACTGTCCATCGAAGAAATATATGAAGTCCTCCCACATGAGAGTCATCCTCTGCTCTGGAGTAAACTGCAGTCGGTACCATCTCCAGGCATCACCCTTCAGACTGTAGGATGCCAATCTCTGCTTCTGAACTGAGCCCACACTGAGTATGTCAAGAATGTTGCCCACATCCTCCTTCCACTTATGGGCTGCAAGAGGGTTTGGTGATCCCTGGAACTCGGGTGCCCTCATCTTCTGGTACCTCTCAACCATACGGAGCCAAACCTCCTGCTCGGTGGCTCTGTCTAGGACTGCTCCTGCTCGGTGGTCCCGTCTGGAACTGCTAGGGGAATGGCTGCAGGCGTGACCTCTGGGGGTCTCTCTCTGACAGGAACGGCAGGTATCCCCTGCTGTTGTGCTACCGGTGGTGGTGGTGTCCGTGGTGCTATATGAGTCGTCACCAAGTCCTCAATGGCCGTCATCCTGGCAATGAGAGGAGCCATAAGATCCACCAAGTACTGAGGAGCCTGCTGCGGCTCAGGTGGTGCCTGCTGAGGCTCGGACTGAGATGGCTGCTGCTCTGATGGAGTCTGCTGTGACTCCGTCTGGGTAGCTCGTCTGGTACGAGGTCTACCACGTCCTGCCATCTCTCTGATCATAATAAAATAAGAGTTTATGAGTCAAAATAGACTTCTATAAATAGCGTATCACAACAAAATTTTCACAACATATAGTATTTGTACAAATACCTTAAACTTATACAAAAATAGTTGTCATAAAAAAAATTCTCAAATTTTGAGATATACGCATATATCGTCCTCACTCATACTAGGAAATCCTTATGGACTCTATACATGGATCCTAGGAAACTCTACCCTAGCTCCACGACTCGACACAGGATGATCCTAAGGATACTGGAACTAGAGCTCTGATACCAACTGTGACGCCCCTGGGTTCACACAAGACTATAGTCCAAGGTGAAACCAAGAATGTCAAACCTGCTATGCACCACACCGTGCAATAACATGTTTCACCGTCACAATTAACATCTATCTAGTATAATCAACAACTGGTGTAGGTACAAAACAGGTAAGAGATAATACAAGGAATACTGATGAAATGATAATAGTCACATAAATATCTCATCATCCAACAATACAGAAATACATAGTCAAGATCTGAGTAGATAAACTGAAATACTCAACAAGTCTCAAATACAAATATTTGACGATAAGGAGGTAAGGCTCACAGCCCTTTACAACTTCTAGAATAATACCCTCAAATGTCTAACCTCACTACGGTGGAGCCCAAAGAAAATAAGACATAGCTAGAAAGTAAAACTGAACACTAATGTGGTCCGCTATCAACCTGCGGCTCTCCGTGCTCCTGGCTCGTGACCTGAAAGGGGGGGGGACAACGAGCGTCAAGGCACTAGCGAGTAACATCACAACCAACCCCAAGGGAAAAGGGCTCGTTGTATAACAAAATACAGATAATATACATAATAGATCTAAAATCATTGATCCTACTATAGAGGGTTTTAGTATTTAGAAATTTACAACACGAGCATAGGTACGTCGAGCGAAATAATCCAAATAAGGAAACCCTCATGTATATACCTTGTATCTCAAATTGCAAATCTCTAAACATCAAACCCGAGGTTCTAGTGCAGAAACAAGAAATCAAGAAATACAACTAATCTCAAAGCAACAAAATACAGTGCCATACCATATCTAACACGAACATCATGTTATTACTTACATGAATATCATATCGAGATTTACATAAATGTTATGACATAAACTCACATGAGTGACATGTCAGAAAATGATTAAGTGTCCAAAACATAGACTATATAGATTAAACGTCCAACTCATGGACTAAATATAATCGTTGTCCAACGCATGGACCGGATGTGACCGTTGTCCAATGCATGGACCGGATGTGACCGTTGTCCAACGCATGGACCGGATGATAATGAATATCCAGCACGAGGATTAAAATAGCTATGCATGTCCAACACGAGGACTAAGAGGTAAAGCTTGTCCAACACGAGGACTGTGGATTTTAGTCCAACACGAGGACTGTGAAATAGTGAAAATATCACTGGGATACATAGTGAAAATCTGCCTGTATCAATTCACAGTCAAAACAGTGTATATATCCCTAATTGGTACTCTCAGGTCTTCTATCATGCCTGGGTACTTAGTAAGACCAGATACCAATGTCAGATAGTCTAGGAAATCACTCGAGCCTGAACAAATATTCAAAAATGTACAAAACAGGGAAAATGCAACAGAGAGTTCTGCGGTCGACCGATCCGGTCAACCGAACCCTGACACGATTCTGGCGGTCGACCGCTAGGCATATCGGTCGACCGACCAGACGTCGTGGTCGACCGGATAAAGGTCGCGGTCGACCGAACAAGCGTCACAGTCGACCGAATAAACTTAGCGGTCGACCAAAACCCTAAAACGAGCTCAGCGGTCGACCGCGTCGGTCGACCGCCGAGCGGACAGAAACCCAAATCTGGGTTTCTGTCAGCTCGAAACCTGAAACAAAAAAAAAATCTTAAGACGAAAACCCATCTTTATGGAAATGTTATGCAGCAGTAAAACACGAATTTTAAACCTTTAAAACTTGGTCAACAAGATCCCATATATATATATATAAACATGATCTACCCATGGTTAACACTAAAAAAAAGGTTTTTACTTCTTTTAAGCTAGATTTAGATCTAGATCTTTTAAACAGGAACCATTGGTGAGTTTTAAGAACAAAGAATACACTAATTTCATACTTTATGCCATAATGTTCTATTAGCTATTCAAAAATACGAATTTGGCTCAATGAAACCCAATGAAACTCAGTTCTTGACATGAAAACAAAAAGGGGTGGGGGTTGGGCGAGAATTACTCGCCTTGGGTGTTGACAACTGCTCTGGAGATGATCCTCCTTGCTTAGATCCGCGAAAAAATCCCCTGAAACTCTTCCAAACTCCCCAAATCACCAGGTGCAGCTAGGGTTTTGAGAGGGGAGAGAAAGGGGGCTAGGGTTTTACGCTTGAACTGAAGAGGGGCTCTCCTGGGTTGAGTTGGTATATATATATATACTCCCTAACCCGACCCGAAACCCGTTAGACCCGAAACAAAACCGTAAAGAAAAACAACCTGGAAAAACTCTCTGGGGCCCCCCGCCACGGTCGACCGTGCCGGTCGACCGTTCAGCATAAAAAAAATGCCTTCTGATAGGTATTTCACAAGATGATCTTATATCACTCGATTTCTTTCACTTATATACACCTGATGGGTTCCCAAACACTGATAAACATATATATCTCCTATATATATGGTTATTCATCCCAAAAGAAAGGTTTATTACTATTTATTTACACAATTTCATTATAAAATTTTGGGGTTTTACATAAGCGCAGGAAGATCTCCTCCTCCCAGAAGATCCGTCGGTCTCCAGATCTGAAGACCCAAGAAGTCGATCTCCACGTCGTCGCTGCTACAGTTGCACCATGCAATGATCCACCGGCATCCAATGAGACCAGATCTGCAGATCTGAACTCCTTCGTGATCAAGGAGCCGACTGCTAAAGGCGCGCCAACTTTATCAACGAGATCACGTCAAAGGAAACACTAACGCCTCGCGCGCCAATTCGCCAAGGCTTTGGATCAGGTGGACGGACTCCGTTACCAAGCGGATTGGGAGTTTAGAAAGCGCCAAGTTACTAAGCTATCGCCACAACAAGCATCAGGACCCTCCTCCCAACCTCTAATTAACAAATGGGTTCAGGTCAAACGAACCCGTTCTATCCTCGAGGAGCGCATCCAGAAGCGCCGTGCACTTATTGCGCACACCCAGATCCTTGTGCGAGAGGCACGAGAATTGCAGCGGGAAGAGGTGATCAAGAAATCACCAAGGTCTAAGCTGGTTTGGGTGCCAAAGGCTAAGTCAGCGCCCTTACCCGATAAAAGACATCAGTCATGTCTCTCGGTCGATTCCAGATCCAAAGCAGGTTCCCAGCTTTCGTCAAGTTCAGATCTCGCTCCTTTTAATCCCGCACCTCCGATGAAGCTCCGCGACAATATGGACATATCCAGGGGCAGGAAAGTAATAGCGGAACGCCTAGGTCTTTTGCATGAGGATCAAGGCAAAGCTCCAGTCAAAGAATGCTTGGGCATGATGAATGAACCCCGAGCAACTCATCGAGTTGGGGGTCGCACTCGCCCTTCCAACAAATCAGAGCCTTCCTATAATGGGAAAGCTCTTATAACTGACCACCTCGGACTGTGAGTCATTGTCCAGGAGCCCGTTGAGGTCTCACGCTCACGAAAGCGTGACTCAAAACGTGCAACTCTTGAGAACACCGACAAGACGACGAATCCTCAAAAGGAAACATGTTCGTCAGATGACGACGTTATACCTGAGGAGTCGTGCCAGCACATGATACGTTGCTCCGGATGACGACGTTATACCTGAGGAGTCGTGCCAGCACATGATACGTTGCTCCGGCAATCATGCCGATGAGTTGTACTATCGGGCTGGGGGTACGAACACTCCGGCAATCATGCCGATGAGTTGTACTATCGGGCTGGGGGTACGAACAAATCTCGAAAGAAAGGTACTCGAGAAACGGACTCTCATTATCTGTGTACTAAAATTATCAGGGCAGTATTATCAGCGCGTAGCTACCCCAAGACTGCTCCACAGAGGGTCTCGGTATTTGAAAGGATCTCCCCCAGAACACCCAGGACCAAGCCAATGCGTTTCTGTAGAAAAAGTCCAACTGCGCAAGATGACGAACTTCCAGAAGTCACAGTTAATATGGTTGATAAGGGGAAGTCAATGCGAAACTTCAATCCTCGTCATCTTTCGGACATATCCCAACGTATAACTCGGTTACGGTCGAGAACCGTTAGACAAAGGGACTATCAGAGGATGAATCAAGGATTATCCTCAGATGATGAAGTGTCAGATGCTAACTCTGCAGTCGCTTCTGACAAAACGGTATCCAGCCTAGGTCAATCCCGTGAAGTGTTGATGATTAGCACAGAAGAGGTCACTAAAATGGTTGAGGATGCCTTGGCCAAACAAAAAGAGAACTTCAAGTTCGAAATGGAAATGGCCATGATGCGAATGAGGGAAGAGCATGATCAACAAATTCGGGTTCTGTCCAATCAAGTCAGAGTTGAATCCAGCCGTCACACCTAGAACGCCACGATTGATAGCGATCCAGAAGTGGACGAAATCATCATGGCCGACGCACCTCCCAAAAATACTGGGTGTGGTTCAAATGCACCCCCTACAGACAACAACGCTGGGGGTGGTCCCACCAAAGATGACAATGCTGGGGGTGGCCCTGTTATTCCTCTCAGGAATCGTCCAAGATCTGATACAGACGAGGACGATAAAATAAAGGACTTCGAGAGCAAAATTAACGCTCTAATGTCTGCTCGAGAGGTGAAGAAGACCGGGATTCCGTGTCCTTACCCAAGAGAATGGGAATCGATCCCGTATCCGGCGAAGTTCAACCTGGTCAACTTCACGCCGTTCGACGGGAAGGGCTCGCCCTCTCAGCACCTGGTCATTCGTGGGCACCCTTCGCGGGCCTGCTTTCGATTGGTACCGCCGTCTCAAACCCGGAAGCATCAATAGCTGGGAGGACCTGGAGAGCATGTTCCTCACTCATTTCTTCAATGATGACGCCGAAGTGTCGATCAAGACACTCTTCGATGAGAAACAAAAAGACGGAGAGTCGGTGGATACCTTCATCAAACGCTTCCGCAATCAGGCAATGAACTGCAAGGATCCCGTCACGGAGGAATTCGTCTTGCAGACTTGTCATAACAATTTGTCCATTAACATCTTGGACGTTATGAGAGTAGAGCCGCTCAATACCTGGAAAGAATTGAAGATGCGCGGAGAACAGGCCGAACGCTTCCTCAGAAGGAGGAAGGTCAAAAGAAACCAACCGATGGTTAACCCTATGAATTCGAGTCTCGTGTCCCATGATGAAGGGATGGTACCTACAACAATTGTTGACGTTAATCAGACGTCGCAACAGCAGCCCCGAAGACAGCAGAAGACTTCGGATCCGAGGCTCCAAAAAGAGTACTCATTCAAGGACGAAGACGTTCCAACCATCTTCGAGACCCTTCTTGAAAACAACAAGATCAAGCTGCCACCCATCACGGACCCTTCTTGAAAACAACAAGATCAAGCTGCCACCCATCACGAATCAGGAGGAAGCTAACAATACTGCAGACCCGAGGTACTATGCGTACCATATGAGAATCCTTCATCCCACCAATGTTTGCATTACTTTAAAGAATAGTATCCAGACCTTGGTCGAAGCCGGCGTCCACTGCTGGATATTCCAATTTTAGCGACGGACAATTCCGTCGCTAAAAGCCAATATTCCGTCGCTAAAACTTTTGGCGACGGAAAAAATTAATTTCCGTCGCTAAAAGTTCGACGTTATTACAAGGGTCCCTAAAAAGACTTATAGCGACGAAAATTCCGTCGCTAATTGTTAGCGACGGTTTATTAGCGACGGATTAATGGTCGCTATTGTAAAAAAATAAAAAATTAAAAAAAACATTAGCGACGGAATTTCCGTCGCTAATAAAACTTTAGCGACGGTTTTTCCCTCGCTAAAAATTTATTAGCGACGGAATTTCCGTCGCTAATGTTTAAAAAATTCAGTCATATATGATTTCGTGCACGTTTTCCGTTGCTAAATATTAATTTAGTGACGGAATTTCCGTCACTAAATAGTAATTTAGTGACGTAATTTCCGTAGCTAAACCTTTTAAAAGAGGAATTTTTAAAATATTTTGAAAATTGAAAATACCCTGTACAATATCAATAATAATTTTTAAAAACCTGTTCAATCAACACAGTATAATATTCAATCTCACACAAATATCACATCTCACGCATATATCACACATTTAATTCAATAAAAGCAAGTAAAAGTTTCTCGACGGGTACATAATAAATATTGTTTATACAACACAAGAAATTGTTTTCAAAGTTATATTAAGGACAATCAATCCTCCTGATCATCATCATCCTCATCCTCAACACCAGCCGCATTATGACTACCCCCGGCTGCATCTTGTGAAGAAGTCCCGGCCTGTAAATATAAATCAAATGTTAACAAGTGTGTGTAAACGTTAATAAGAGTGTAAATATAAATATACTACAACACAACACCACAACATCACAACAACAACACAACACCACAACACAACAACACACAACACTACACCATCACAACACAACACAACACTACACTACACAACACATCACCACACATCACACCACAACACAACAACACCACCACAAATCCTCCAACCTCACCCACCTCGCCCTACCCCTCCCACTCGCCCTACCCCTCCCCCTCAACCACCACCACAACAAAATCCCCACTCCCTATCCTCAACCACGACCAAAGTCCCCACCCACCAACCAATCACACTCTACACACCCCCTCCCCCTCCATCACTACCATCACCACCATCAACACCCAATCCCCATTCCTCCCCCCCACCACGACCACCACAACACAACACCACAACCAATCACATAACGACCCACAAACTAATCACATAACAACCACCACAACACAACACCACAACCAACCCACCAAACAATACCACCAACACTACGCATGCATACACCATCAACACCACCATCACATAAAAACATTACAAGTATATATTTTAAGGTTTGTGTTAGGGTTAGAGTTAGAGTTTGTGTGTAACAGTTTGTATCAGTGTGTATCAGTATGTACGATATCATCTAATTAAAAAAAAACAAAGTATATATATTACCTGTGACGACAAAAACCGTCTCCTATATGCCTCCTGAGCCTCCTGAGGCAGAGTCGACATGAATTGTGTGAACTCCAATACGGTCTGCTCCCGGCGCCTCCGTTCTTCCTCTAGAGCCCGCTGATATGTTGTTTGCTGCGACTACCAATCTTTAATTGCTTTTAATCGCTGCTCCATCGAGTCTTGATATGAACTGCTTCCTGGTGTTCCTTGTGGTGTTGCAGACTCGTAGGTGCTACTAGACTCGTGCGGCCTCTGCTCGGATCCTCTCCACCGGTATCTGTTCTTCCTACTGGGTCCAATGACCGTCTCGATGATGGAGTCCTCATCCTCCCTATTTAGCCGGGCAGGAGTGTTAGAACAGACCTGAGACTGAGTCATTTGCTCCTGTACCTTGACATGTAATTTCTCCTGCGATATATCAAAACAACCCGGGCAAGTCGACTTACTAATGGTGCATTGATATGAAATTGAATATATAAATGAACTGCTACTTACACACAAATTCTTATTCTTTGCTTTCTTCTCTTCAACGGCGTAATTCAGGCTCCAGGAAGTCAGAATACGATCTGCAAAATGTCTGAGATCTCCTCTTCCCTATTTTATTCAAATATATCATTAACCCATAACACATAAATTATACTCAACTTAAAAGCTAATATATTATATACCTCAAGCTCTAATTGCTGATAATGCTGGCTAAAGGACCTGGAGCCCCCGTGATGCTCGTAACTGCGAGGCGCGTTGCGATTCCTCCTTGCTATTTCGGCTTGAGCCTGCAAAACAATGTCAAATTGAAACAATATAGAAATTCAAACAATAAATTAAAAATATATACTTCAATAATACCTGAATTTTAGCCGTGTCCCAGTAATGGCAAAGTGCAAAAAAATCTACTCCATCCACACGCTCGTCAAGATGTCAGAATCGCTCCCAATCTTCTGTTATTTGGACAAAATATTTCTTCTTTACCTCAAACCACCATCTCTTGAACGATAAATTGATTTGCCCGAAGCAGTACGTCCAGGCACAAATATTATCGTCAAGAAAGAAAAATCGCTTCAGCATATAAAGGAAAAATAGATACAAATCAGTGTATTAAACATAATAATAAACTAATAACTAATAATGATGAAAATTGAAATAAATGACTCACACATATATATCTCCAACAAGCCACCAGCGCATCAATCCGCTGCGCTTTCCACGTCAAAAAAATATTGAAGAAATCCTGTCTCTTGGCTAAAGCGGCAAGAAAATTGTTGAAAGTATTGGCAAAGGCCCCGATAGGCACTCCGTTTTCCCATCGGATCACAGCCCTCCGATTAATATCGAGGATGAGGTTCGTTTCCTTAGTAGCATTGCGGCCGCGTATAGGAGGTCGCCCGGTACCTGCGAAACAAAGAATCGAATGAAACAATGAATCAATCTATATTTGCGAAAAAATTTTAAAATAATAACCGATAAACTATAAAAATTTATTCATACCTTTCAGTTCGAGGCATCTACGCTTTGCTTGTTCGTACCTATGATGCGTGATAGGGCGCACCGCATGATAAGAATCCCATTCCCCCCTCACCTTGGTCGGACCGTGGACTCGCTGATCCGTAATAGAATCTGGAGGTAGTGCCGCAGCTTCTAAAGCTGCGCTATACGGCTCAAATCTCCTCTCCTCCAATACATTTGCATGCGGTGGCGGTGGTATCTTCGCATGCTGTGTAGGATCAGCCTGTGTCTCCACGTCACGTGGAGCATCTCCGCGTGATGTGTCCTGTGGCTGCGAGTCATGTGTAGCATCTCCTCCTCCTGTGTAGTAAATGTTAAAAAATATTACGCTCATGTTAATAGTTTATAGAAATGTACATATATAACAAATAAATAAAAATACCTGACGTAGAGGCATGTGCGTCGCCTTCAGAATGTCTACCAAATAGTCTCTCAAGCTCTTTCTTACGTAATCCTTTTGTCATCTATACTTTGAAAACATAATGAATATTCAACAAAAGTATATAATGCAAATTATTAATAAAATAGCACATAGCAACAGAATCGCATGTACATGATGTCTAGTTAAACAGATAATACAAAGGCAATAATGTAATACATGACACACCGTGATACATGATAACCAGTCAAACAGATAATATAAAGGTAATAATATAATACATGACACATCCACATGATAACCAGTCAACCAGATAATATAAATGTAATAATATAATACATGATAATCGTGATACATGATAACCAGTCAAACAGATGATGTTGAGGCTCTACTCTGCGATCGTGTGCGGATAGCCTGCGACCGTGTGCGTGCCAACGAAAGGACTGTTCTTATAGTTTTATCGACTCCACTGTGGACAGGTTTTTTACCTTTACGCCTTGGCTCACATATAATCGCAGGTACATCAGGGCGCGCTAGTGCAATTTCATCGTCCAGATTATTATTTTGTGTCAATGAAAACTCCTCGGCTATTTCGTCGGCCAAGATAACCTCCTCATCATGATCTTCGTCAGACACGACTTCATGAATGTAGGCTCTAGGCGGATTCTTAAGGATAACCCATTCGTCATTTTTCATTATATCTTTGACATAAAAGCACTGTTTGGCGTGAGCAGCTAACATGTATTTTTCAGACTGATATATTTCCTTGTTAAGATTAACGATTGTGTAACCGTAGTCATCATTCACCTTTTTCTGTTCACACCAACGAACCTTAAACATCACATGACTGACTTCCTTATTAATCCCATAGAAAATCGCCACGATGTCTTCTACCTGACCGTAGCAATAGATTTCCCCTTGTATCGGATTTAGGTCTTTTGCACTAGCGTATGACAGTTGCGAGAAGGAGCAAAACACACCGCTGTTTTGCGTTTGTCATCTCTCTTCAAGACCGACGATGTTAAATCTAAAGCCGTTGACACAGTAGCCTCCATAATGCTTAACCACATTAGAAGGACCTCTGGCATATAAACAAACTTTCTCAGACAGGTTAATCCCATTCGTAATCCGTTTGTCAACCTTTAAGAAAAAGAAGCAAATATTTACATATCTGTTGACAGGCATATATATTTGATATACGAATCAGAAATGTAAAAAGATCTTACTTCACCCTTCAGCCATGCAGGGAATTTTCTAGAGTGTGTGTCCATAACTCTCTTATTTTTTGTTCTGCATTTAAGATTAGTCTGGACATGTCGGATGTGAAGCCTAGACAAGAAGCATTTATAATGGTTAAATAGAGATAATTATTGTGAGGTGATATAATCTGATTCAAACAGTTAAATACTTGCGCCGCGTATATGTTAAATGTAGTATCATTGCTCAGGATATATGTGTGGGCTTGATCTAGCTCCATTCTGGGGAATCTAGTGTCCTCCCCACGATCATTGTAGAATGTACCGTCAATTATTCATTGGGGACGGTTTAGCCTTGTCTCTACGCCCCGCAAGTAACGAGAGATAAAATTCAAACTCTCGTTACTTATGGACGGTTTAGCCTTGTCTCTATGCCCCGCAAGTAACGAGAGATAAAATTCAAACTCTCGTTACTTATGTAGTTCTCTGCGATCGACCCTTCAGGATGTGCACGATTATGCATCAGTTGTTTCATGAAACCCAAATACCTACAAGCATATAGTTTCATGATTTGTAACAAAATGGAACTAAGAACCGTAATTTGACAAATATTAAATAAATATTATAATAATAAATACCTCTCCACGGGGTATATCCAGCGATATTGAACTGGTCCTGCGATGCGGGCTTCGTATGCTAAATGTATTGTGAGATGCACCATGACCGTGAAGAATGAGGGTGGAAATAGTATTTCCATTTTACACAGTGTATTAGCAACACGTCCCTCTAATTCTTCAAACTCCCTGACATCAATCACCTTAGAGCATAG
Source organism: Asparagus officinalis (assembly GCF_001876935.1). Classification (NCBI taxonomy): domain Eukaryota; kingdom Viridiplantae; phylum Streptophyta; class Magnoliopsida; order Asparagales; family Asparagaceae; genus Asparagus; species Asparagus officinalis. The sequence goes on from NC_033802.1 coordinate 56,195,903, forward strand.
TTGCTTGAAGAAACCGCAGAATTCTATTACCACCATCGCGAGTTCCTTGTCAGCATGTCGCAACGCAACCGGGAGAAGTTGATGTAATAGAATATGATGATCATGTGTCTTGAGTCCCAAAATCTTTCTGTCCTCAATATGCACATTTGCTGAAATGTTTGAAGCATAACCATCCGGTGTCTTCACGGACTTTAGAAATAAACACATATTGTGGACCTCATCCTTCGACAGTGTGACACGGGAGGCTGGGAGTTCAAACTTTCCGTCGCCCTTATCTATAGCTTGCAGTTCCGGACGAATGTTCAATTCTGCTAGGTCTCGACGTGCCCTTAAGTCATCTTTCGATTTTTTCCCGTCCTGCAACAAAGTGTTCAAGAGATTCTCGCATATGTTCTTCTCGATGTGCATGACATCCAAGTTGTGACGTATTTTTAAACTTCTCCAATATGGCAGCTGATAAAATATGCTGAATTTTGACCATCCATGCGGAAGTTCGGTGCCTTTTGAGACACGCTCATGCGACTGGACATTGCGAGGCCTATTTCCTTTTGATTTTCCCTTTCCCTTCCATTTTTGCTTCAATATTTTTCTCCTAACACCAAATGGATTTTCTTTGTTGAATCTTTTTTTTCCAAATATTTTTCTAGGTAAAGGATGTAGAAGCTCAAATATTTCTTCTCCGGTCAGCCTTGGTGGTGCCGGTCTACTTTCTGGATTGTCGTCGAACTTTCCTACTAACTTTATGAACTTGTGCCCTGTAGGCAACCATCTTCTGTGTTGCCAATAACAAAACATACGGCTGTACTTCAGGAACTTTCCCTCATAGTCTGACATGCAAATCGGACAAGCAATCTGACCCTTCGTCGACTATCCAGACATGTTAGCGTATGCCGGGAAGTCATTAATTGTCCACATGACCATTGCCCGCATACAGAAAGACTCCTTACCATAAGCATCATAAGTGCTAACACCTTTTTCCCAGAGAAGCTTCAGGTCGTCAATTAATGGTTGGAGGAAAACATCGATGTCATTTCCAGGAGAATATCTTCCAGGGATCAAAAGTGACAGTATCATGTACGGTTGCTTCATGCACATCGACGGCAGCATGTTGTACGGTGTCAGCAACACTGGCCAGGTAGACCAAGCAGAGCTCATTAATCCAAACGGATTAAATCCGTCGCTAGCAAGCCCCAGCCTAATATTCCGAGACTCTTTACCGAAGTCGGGGTATATACGGTCAATGTGCTTCCATGCCTCACCGTCCGCAGGATGTCTTAGTTTCCCGTCCTCTTTACGGTCGGTCGAGTGCCATCGCATATTCTCAGCCAGCTCGGCAGACATATAAAACCGCTGCAGCCTAGGAATAATTGGAAAATATCGGAGAACCTTCGCAGGGATTCTGTTCTGCTTATTGGATGCACCGCCTTCGGATGTGCTTGCAACTTCTCCTTTCCAACGTGATACATGACACGTCGGACATTCCTCAAGAGCTTCATTACCCTTATTGTACAAGATGCAGTCGTTAGGACAGGCATCTATCTTCTTGTAATCAAGCCCCAGCATATCAACAATCTTGTGAGCTTCGTAATAGGTCGCGGGGATGCTTTTATCGCCGCCTGGAATGACTTTCCTTAGAAAATCTAATAACATCTCAAAATGTGTAACAGTCATCCCACTGAGTGTTTGGATATGAATAAGCCTCAGCATAAAAGACAGCCTTGTGAACTCCTTGCACCCCTCGTATAACGGTGACTCGTTTTCTTCAACAAGTCTCATCAATCGATCTACATCTTGAAACATATCATTAGTGTTGACATCACTCACCGATGGCGCTGCAAGAATATCTTCTAACATATCAGTCGTGTCAACTGTCGGATTGCTGACTTCAGTGAATTCTTCCTCTGATTGCATCACCGGGACGCCTTCACCGTGATGACTCCAAAATACATAAGAGCTATCAAATCCATTGATTGACAGATGAAAACTTACGTCACTCCTAGCGAGCATTTTACCGTTCCTGCAATTCTTACAAGGACAGAAAATCGACCCGCTTAGCGACCGTAGAGGGTTTGTGTCAGAGTAGGCTAAGAAAGCTTCTATCCCATCCTTGTACCAGGTGTCTAGATGTCTTCGATTACGTGGTATGCTCATGAACGATTTGTCAGGAACTGTCCGCATCTATAATTTAAAAATTAATGGAAGTGAGCATATCCCGACATATATCATTTTAATTTAGGGATGTAAACGTGTGTTCAGAGGACCGTATGTGTGACCGGCTATCAGAGGAAGGCTTCTATCCCATTAGGTATGTAAACGTGACGTGTATATGTATTTACGTGTGTTCAAGTGTACTTTCAATTCGTCAAAATTTCGGCAGCACCTACTCGCTATTCTCCGAGTACACTATAGTGGGAAGGATATACTCATGCATATCCCTCTGCAATTTGTACACGGAGAACAACGAGTAAGCGCCGCCGAAACTCTGACGAAAAGAAAGTACACAAGAACACAAGTAAATACATATACACGCCATGTTTACATACCTAACCCGTCCAAACTGGACAGATCCAATAAATATTTATATATAAGCCACCTCTCACATACACGTACAAAAAAGTTATCGGACCGAACAAGATGGCCTCGTATCCGCCAACGATCCTGTACGCGTATGTGACAAGTAAATAAAGAGATTATATATAGTATTTATTGGACGGGGTATTCTACGGCTCGAAAATATGAGTGTACGGTGTGTGTAGTTTCTATGTAATTAATGATATAATAGTTACGCTGACCCATTATCGATCCTCACCCTCACACCCACCCTCACCCTCACCTAACCCTAAACCCTAACCCTCAACCTCAACCTCACCATCACCCCCACCCTCACCCTCACCCTCACCCTCACCTAACCCTGAACCTTACCCTCACCTTCAACCTCCCCTAACCCTAACCCTATCATTAACCCTCAAACTCACACCCACCCCTCACCCTCACCCCACCCTCACCTAACCCTAACCCTCACGCCCACCCTCATCTAACCCTAACCCTAACCATCACCCTCACCCTCACCTAACACTCCTCTAACCCTAATCCTAACCCAAACCCTAACCCTAACCATAACCCTAACCCTCACCCCCACCCCCACCTAACCCTCCTCTAACCCTAATCCTAACCCTAACCCTAACCCTCGCCTAACCCTAACCCTCAACCTCACCCCCACCCTAACCCTAATCCTAACCCTCAACCTCACCCCTGAACTCACCCTAACCCTCACCCTCACCCTCACCCCCACCTCCACTCCTCACCCTCACCTAACCCTAACCCTAACCATAACCCTCATCTAACCCTAATCCTAACCCTAACCCTAACCCTCAACCTCAACCTCACCATCATCCCTACCCTCACCTAACCCTAACCCTCAACCTCACCTTCACCCTCCACTAACTCAAACCATAACTTTAACCCTCAAACTCACACTCACCCTCACCCTCCACTAACTCTAACCAT
>NC_033802.1:56199654-56212399 GCF_001876935.1 Asparagus officinalis
CGACAGGGGGGAAAAGAGGAGAAGGGATTCGACAGGGGAGGAACTTAATTAGGTATTAAATTCGGGCGCGGGCTGCCCAAAAAATTTTGGCGCCCGCGCCCAAAAAATTTTCCCCAACATAGTTTTTAGCGACGGAAATTCCATCGCTAAAAACTAATTAGCGACGGAATTTTCGTCGCTAAAAATAAATATTTTAGCGACGGAAACTTTCCGTCGCTAAACCTTACTATTCCTTCGCTATATCTATTTTAGCCATGGAATAATAGAGACAGAATTTTCCGTCGCTATAAACTAACATATAGCGACGGAAAATTCCGTCGCTATTATTCCGTAGCTAAAAACTCATTTTCTACTAGTGGTCATAACGCTAGGATAAGCCAAACGAGAACGGCAACACTCTGAAGAGTATACGAGTATAAACTGCTTCTCAATCCTCCAACCAGTATATGAGGTTAAACTGCTCCCTGATACTCCAATAGGTATATGAGTCTAAACTATTCCCACTCTTGACGGGAAGTTCCTGGAGAATTTTTACATGTAATATTCTTAAGGATAACCCGATCATGCAACTGAATACAATGGTAAACCCAGCTTCACAAAGGAAGCTGGGGGTGGATAATTTATGTAACAGGAAGTTTCCAGAAGAATGTTAAATGTAATATTCTTAGGGATAACCTGATCATTATGAATAAAGTGATAAATACTAAACTCTTACTGTGATTTTCGAACACTCTTTTGCTGAGACGATATTCGATCACTTCATTGGATCAATCTTCCCTCACAAAACTCCCATTGGTGTTCGACGACTCATAGTCTTCCACTATAAAATCCCTCACTGATCAAATATATTGATAGTGGGTCCACTAAAATTCTTTCTGGTTTAATCCATTCAAACCTCCGTTATGTCCGTGCACTCAACACTTTCATGGTTAGAGTCCGGATATAATGCTTGGAATTTTAATCTGTCCATCCTTGACAAATTGTCAAACCCCTTCTTATTAAGCCTCTATCACTTAACATCAGGAACCCCATTTGAGTGATTTGTACAAGTCAACACCCCCACTATGATTCGTACTCCCACTCCTACTGTCTACCTGGTCAAACCTTCCTATAGTTAGGACCACAACCAAAATCCCCTCTCGGTTCCTCCAATGAACGAGAGGTCCACTTTCAAATTGAACGATCAAGCCTATAAAAGGTAAGATCGTCTCAAACCTCCCACTTCCACTGCTTCCTTGGTCAAACCTATAAAAGTTAGGGCCACAACCAGATTCTCCTCTCGATTTCTTCCATGAACGAGAGGTCCACTTCCAATTTGAGCAATCAAACCTATAAAAGTTAGGATTGTCTCCAACTTTACTTAGTCAAACCTGCATATAGTTAGGACTAAGATTGAGTTATCCTTTTCGATAAACGAAAGACTTCCATCTTTTCCTTTTTCCACCAAACCTATAAAAGTTAGGGTCGAAATTGGGCTTTCTCCTCAATAAATGAGGGACTCTTTTTGGATCGAATGACCAATCCTATAAAAGTTAGGGTCGTTTGAATCTTTCCGATTCTCGGAGTGGAGATCCCACTCCTAGTTTCATCTTTCCGGATTCTGGGGGTGGAGATCCCACTTCGAGTTTCCTTTCCAACTGAAGATAGAATATAAAATTCTTCCTCTTCGGTACCGGGAGATAGAATATAAAATTCTTCCTCTTCCATTTTGGGTTCGTCTTTACCCTGAGAAAAGACACAATTCTCAACTTCAAATCCGTACATTCTATGCACGGGGAATTTTATCCCGAATCCTGAGCAAGGATAGGTCAACGCCTAACACGCGTTGCTGGTTTAGTCTTTCACCAATTAAAAAAGACACCAGAATCCAGTCTGGGGTATTTTATCCCGAAGCCTAAGTAGGGATAAGTCAGCGCTTAACCCGCGTTGCTGGGTGGTTCGTTCCCGTAAAAACGACCGAGTCTACGTATTCAGTATCGTAGCAACAAAAATCCATGCCTTTTATGCATGGGGAATTTTATCCTGAATCCTAAGTAGGGATAGGTCAACGCCTAACACGCGTTGCCGGTTAGTCTTTGACCGTAAAAAGGACGAAAGACCACATATTCAACATTGTGGCAGGGTGTTATTAATAACACCATAATCCGTACCTAACACGCATGGGGAATTTTATCCCGAATCCTAAGAAGGGATAAGTTAGCGCCTAACACGCGTTGCCGGTTAGTCCTTAACCGTAAAAAAAAGGGGGACAAAAGTCCACATATTCGACATTGTGGCAGGTTGTTATTCATAACACCAAAATCCGTGCTTTACACGCATGGGGAATTTTATCCTGAATCCTAAGTAGGGATAAGTCAACGCCTAACACACGTTGCCGGTTTAGTCTTTTACCGATTGAAAAAGACACCAGAATCCAGTCTGGGGTATTTTATCCCGAAGCCTAAGTAGGGATAAGTCAGCGCTTAACCCGCGTTGTTGGGTGGTTTGTTACCGTAAAAACGGCCGATTCTACGTATTCAGCATTGTAGCAACAAAAATCCATGCCTTTTATGCATGGGGAATTTTATCCCGAATCCTAAGTAGGGATAAGTCAACGCCAAATACGTGTTGCCGGTTTAGTCTTTCACCGATTGAAAAAAACACCAGAATCCAGTCTTATTAATAACATCATAATCCGTGCCTCACACGCATGGGGAATTTTATCCCGAAGCCTAAGCAGGGATAAACCAATGCCTAACGCGCATTGCTGGTTTAGTCTTTTACTGATTGAAGAAGATACCAGAATCCGAGCCTGGGGACTTTTATCCTGAATCCTAAGTAAGGATAAGTCAGCTCCTAACACGCGTTGCCGGGTAGCCTGTTCCCATAACAATGGTGAAGTCTACGTATTCGAAGTCGTAGCATCAAGTCTAAGGGAGTTCATTCCTTTAGCACAACGTCACATTCGGAACGGATTTCAACAATCTGCTTGCTAGCCCGACTCAAACGGTAGTCGGTAAAGGCATATCAAATCCGTTGATGGCTGAGAATTTGCTAAAAATCCTAAGTCAGCGTCTAACACGCGTTGTCGGGTAGTATATTCCCGTAAGAAAGACGAAGTCTACGTATTCAATAGCGTAGCACTAAAAGAGTTAACTCTTTTAGCACAACGTTACATGCAGAACGGGTCTAAACAATCTGCATGCTAGCCCGACTCAAACGGTAGTCGGTGAAGGCTAATCAAACCCGTTGAGGGCTGAGAATTTGCCAAAAATTCTATAAATGCGAGTCATTGACGCACCAGCTCCATTAGTTGGTCTCGTGACTTGAGCATCCAACAATTTCAGGATAAGATCTATACATGCAGATGAATCATCTTTAACAGTTGGTCCTGTAGCCCGATATTTGGGACCGCCATGCTCCAATACCTTAAGAGCTTAAACTGTGTAGACTCCAGCAAACGTACGAGTATAAACTGTGTCAACGCCAGTCAATGCGTTGCGATAAAAAAGTCAACGTACGATGTTCAAAACCCTAAGGTCAACTCCGGTCAACGCGTAACCCTAGGTCAACGCTAGTCAACGCGTTGCGATCAAAAAGTTAACGTACGACGTTCAAAACCCTAAGGTCAACGCCGGTCAACGCGTAACCCTAGGTCAACACCAATCAATGCGTTGCAACGAAAGAGTCGATGTAACGGAAAGGGTCAGTTCTAAATCAATTCAATGACGCGAGCCAAACTCAACTCACCGGTGATAGACTCGAGACTCCGACGACGGCCAAGCGATAAACGCAGCGCCAGAAGGACTTCAGCTATTCGTCAAAGCATTGAATAGACTAAAAATCAAAGGAACCAAGAGTCGAAGCTAACTACAGGTCATTTACACCGATCGAAGGCTGGACCAATCACATCCAAAGTATTACAGCCTCTTCTATAAAAGAAACGAGTCTGGAACGTTTTGGAGGGGGTATCTGTAGGCATCGAAAATTGCCTATAGGTCTCCACGAACAGCTCAGCGCTAAGAAAAGATGATGAATGTTACTATCTGGTTCACAGAAGCTTGACTGATGTCGGTGAACACTTGAAGTGAATTGACGAACTATGTGAAGTAACGGAGTTTCAGAATAACGGAGACACGAACCGATCGGGAGCCTCATGTCGCTTACAAAAGGTGAAACGCCCTCCGTGTCTCATCCACTCTATAGATGATTCAATCATGGTATCTTGTAGATCTCCTCGCCGGCTTTCCAACGCACTTTGAATCACTCAAATCTGAGTTCGTACGAAGAAATTACGACGGAAACAAACGAGTGTGCGAAAGAAATCGTCTCAGCCCGAGGTGTCTCGGCCCAACCGAGACACCCCAAGGTGTCTTGGCCAAGGCCAAGACACCCAAGGTGTCTCCAGGCCCAAAAAATGGCCCAAGGGTGTCTCGGCTTGGGCCGAGACCCCCAAGGGTGTCTCGGCTTGAGCCGAGACACCCAAGGGTGTCTCGGCCTGGCTGAGACAGACTGGGGTGTCTCCAGCCCCAGAAATCCATCGTTTTGCGGTTTTAACCGCCCAGATCTCCTGGAAGCCTATAAATACAGGCCCTGGAGCCTCATTTTTTTAGATCTGGAATTCTCGAGTGTTGGCGAAGCCCTGCCGGATTGAAGATCAAAAGTGCACGAACTTCAGAGAGGACGAGGAGTAGAGATCTGATCGAGTTCGTCGGCATAAAGAAGAAGAGCTCGTCAGATCTGCAATTCTCGTGTTCGTCCCTTAAGATTACCCCGTTGTGGTGATCTTAAGAAGAGCAATTATCTCGCTGTTGCCGAGATAAGAGCTACGGCTTCTTGATTCCTTCGCGAATCGAGGAAGTTCTGCCCAATTTTTCAGCAATCAGATTTGATCGACGGTGGTCCACGGATATCAACGTCCCCATCACAGGCCAAGATCCCACGCAAGCAGAAGACCGATAAACGATCTCTGTGCTGTTTGAAGAGAATTATAATTTTTTTTGTTTTCATTGTGTAAAGGTCTTATAAAAAGACTAATTTTTGTTTTCGTTGTAAACGTCTAAAGTTTGTAATGAATCCCGCAATGAATCAAACAATTTTCTCCGCAAACACTCACGAGACAGGATTTTTGACAAACTTTGGCTGTCCCAAGAGAATTATACTCTCAAGGTATTGAAAAGGTTCAACATGGATGAAGAACGATCAGTTTCTACTCCTTTAGCCGATCACTTCAAATTATCCTCAGAGCACTGTCCACAAATAGTTGAGTAGTAGGAAAAAATATCTCGGATACCATATGTGAGTGCGGTGGGATCACTGATGTATGCTATAGTTTGCACTAGGCCTAACTTAGCCTATGCAGAAAGTTCAGTAAGTCGATTCATGTAAAATCTAGGAAATCAGCATTGGGAGGCGTGAAGTGGATTCTACGTTATCCATGATGGACTACAAAGATGGGCCTATTGTTTTAGTCTTTTGAGGATAAGGGGTCTAAAAATCTACAGAGATACGTTGATGCAAATTATGCAGGTGACCTTGATCAGCGGTGTCATGCCTTGGGCCAGTTGGAGCGTGCAAGTTGTAGGACCCACCGAGAATAACTCGATGTCGGCTAAAGTCTACTGCAAAAATGCTAGCACTAGTAATCTACGACGTTCGGCACCACGTAATAGAGTTGGTTTGTTTTCGGGTCGGGTATGCTTTGTACATCAACACAACCACACACCACACACACACACACACACACACACACAACACACAACACACACCACACCCACACACACACGAATATATATATATTATTATTATATAATATATATATATATATATATATATATATATATATATAATATTTATATCATATGATTATATATATATATAATATATATATATATTAATTATATCATATATTATATTATTCATACATATTTCACACACACACACACACACACACTATATATATATATATAATATAATATATATATAATATATATATATATATATATATATATATGCGAGAAGTGTTCTAAGGACGTCTTGATAACCATCTAAGGACGGCGACTTAAATCACATGATTGAACTACATTGTGGATGATCCGCTCCGTTGAAGCTTGATCATATATTCTAAAAACCCCAACACACCAAGTTTGGCGGTGGACTCATCATCCGTTTGACGCCTTCATCCACTTCGTATTATTTAACGGTTTCGAATGAATAGAACTTTCACATGGTCGACGGGGGCGTTCAAACGACGATGGTTTATCCCCAAACTTGATTTTTGGTAGGGTTTTAGATATGAAGATCAAGTTGCCAAAAGCGGAGGCGCGATTCATCCAAGTACGCCAATATGTGATTTTAAGGCCGTGTCCTTAATAAAATCTAAGGCGTCACCTTAGGAACACGTTTTCATTATATATATATATATGATATATATATATATATATATATATTATAGATTTACTAGTATATATATATATTATATATATATATATATATATTATAATATCATATATATATAATATATATATATATATATTATTATATATATCTATATATATATTATATATTATATATATATATATATATATATATATATATATATAAATATATATATTTATTTTAAAAGGTAAAATATTTTATTGAATCTAGTAACTCAAAGTACATATACACATTTTAGCCCTATGAAGCCTTACATTCATCTCCCAGAATCAGAGGAAATGAGAGGTCACTCTTCACTTTAAGCCTGATACAAGGAATATAAGAATGAGAAGTATCAAGCCTAGGTCACAGCAAACCACAAAATGCCAAGCAATAGATCATCAGCTCCAATTACTCATAATGATAGATTTCTCACTGTCATTACCTATCTTCCACTGGCATGTCCTCATAAGCACGAGGATGTCCTCATAAAGCCATCTAAAAACTATAATCTTACTAAGTTCTTGATGATGGAAAACTCTTCTATTCCGCTCCTGCCAGATGTGCCAAGTAGCTCCTGCAAGAACTAATCTAGATAAGGTATAGACACAACTTTTACCCTTAAAACTTTGTTGGACCAACAGAGCCTCTTCGCAGATTGAACCCATTTGAGTGCTATTAATTCCAATCTTCAGCCTGGACAAAGACCAAATGTACTTAGAGAATTCACATTCGAAGAAGAGATGTCTATTGGACTCAATATCTTGCTTGCAAAGTATACAAGATGACTCCTATATAATTCCAAGCTTGCATAAGCGCTCTCTTGTCGGCAATCTGTCAATTAAAGCTTTGTAGAGGTAGTGAGAGAACTTGGGGCAATTTTTAAGGTACCATAATATATCATAAAATTAACTCTAAGGGTATAACGATCTGCATATATTCCAAGCTGAACTAAAAGTGAACCCTGCTGTAGAATTACTTATCCAATTCCAGTTTGTAGTAGCATCCGACCACTGTAAATTGGGAGAAACAAGATCTATGGATTGTATAATGAACTTCCATGTCCCCGAATCAAGTATCTTGGCATTAGCAGTGCCTATAGAAGATTGAGGAAAATAAGTTTTTTCCATCCAGTTTTTCCATAAATTATTCGTGGTACTTAGCCTCGAGAGTAAGTTTATTCCAGCGGCATTTGAAATGTCTTTAATCCGTCTTAGCCCCAAGCCTCCCTCCTTTCGAGGTCTACAAATTTGGTCCAAACTACAAGCATGGAATCCTCCTTTCCAAATAAAATTTGAGATTATCTTCTCAAGCTCTCTTATTACTGAATTTGGAAATTTGAAGGATTGAATCCAGTAGTTCATTGAACCAAATAACATAGTTTTTGCCAATTCGACTCTATCGGCAAAGGAGAGTACCCTAGTCATCCATCCCTCAGTCTTAGATTTGACCTTATCAATAAGAGAAACAAAATCCTTCATCTTTGCATAATATATAGATAATGGGAGACCAAAATACCTGACTAGTAGGATACCCTGATTGTAGCCCAAAATTCCCGCTAACTCATTTTTGTTCTTGCAACCTTTACTAAAGAACATTTTTCTCTTCTCTTTATTAATAGTCAATCCAGTATTCAGTTGAAGTTTTTCAAACATGAGATCAAGCTCCCTTAAAGATTTCTTATTGCCCCTACAGAATACAAGCATATCATCTGCAAATAAAAGGTGAGAGATTTGGTTAGGGAGGCCTCTCTTCAAGGGTTGAATATCTCCGCGAGCTACTGCCAGATCCATATGAATGGACCAGAATTCCATTATAATAACAAAAAGGTAGGGTGAAAGAGGATCCCCTTGTCTAATCTCTCTGTTAGAGCAAAAAAAACCTTCAGGAGAGCCATCCACCATTACTGAAAATGATGGAGTAGACAAGCACTCTCCAATCCATTGAATCCAAGTATAAGGAAACCCCATGCAATGTAGAATGAAGTAGATGAACTCTCTGTTTAAACTGTCAAAAGCTTTTTTGAGATCAACCTTCAAACAAACTCTTCTTCCCATAGTGTTGTTGAAATCCCTAATTAACTCATGTGGAAGAAGGGTGAAATCACTGATTTGCCTGCCTTTGAGGAAAGCATTCTCATTTAAAGATATAAGATCATCGATAACCATTTGCAATCTATTTGTAAGGAGCTTTGTGATCACCTTATATAAAAGGTTGCAACAGGCAATAGGTCTAAAATCAGAGAGTGAGCTAGCATTAGTAGACTTAGGGACCAGAGTAAGAAAAATGTGGTTCAGCTGTCTAACCAATTTTTTGTGTTTGAAGAAAAATCTGACTCCTTTGCATACATCTGTACCATTAACATCCCAGTGAACCTGATAGAATCTTGCATTGAAGCCATCAGGACCTGGAGCTTTATCTGGGTTCATCTGAAACATAGTAGCTTTGATCTCAGAATCAGTTACATCTCTAATGAGCCAACCAGCAGTCTGTGGTGATAAAATCCTTTTAACTATGAGTTTAGGAAAGACATTCCAATAGCAATTCTAGTTATATAGTTGATTGTAAAATTTAGGTGCTTGGAGTCTTAACATAGAAATATCAGTAGTAGAATGTCCTTCTTGATCGAGAAGATTAGAAATACAATTCTTACTGTATCTATTTATCATCGATGAGTAAAAGAATCTACTATTTCTATCCCCCAAATTGAGCCAAAGATCCCTACTTTTTTGCCGGAGTTGATCTTCTTCTATATCCAACCATTGATTAAGTTTAATTTTTAACTGAGATTCCTTCTCATGCAGTGTTTGATTATTAGGATCCTGGTCCAAAAATTTTTGAAGATCATTGAGTGCCTCCCTTACCATAAGTATATTAGCTTTAGGAGACGAGAAACCAGTGCTACACCAAGCTTTCAACTGCCATTTAGTATTCTCCAATTTCTGGATGACCTGATATAAAGGATTTCCTTGAGGTTGAACAACACATGCCTCCCCGAAGACCTCATGATAGCCCTGACAATTAGACCAATAGTTGAAATACTTAAAAGGTTTGGGATAAGATGGAATAGAAGTGATTTGATATAGAAGGATATGGGAATGGTCACTAGTAGCTGCATTGAGATAGACATAATAAGAATCCGGGAAGTGATCAATCCATTTAGAATTGCCAAGCATTCTATCAAGCCTTCCTGTGATTCTTCTTTGACCATGAGAGCTATTGTTCCAAGTCCAAGCACCACCTGTACTCCTGAATCAGATAGACTACAAATGTCCAAACAATCATTGAATTCCTTAAGTTTATCCATAGTTAATCTTCGACCTCCAACTTTTTCATTAGTATATCGTGCCGTGTTGAAATCTCCCAGGATAGCTCAAGGGGAATCAGAAATCAAGGTAGAGATAGAGATTAACTCTTTCCATAGGTAAGATCTATGAGAGTGGAAATTTGCACCATATACCACGGAAACATAGATTGGAAGCCCCCCTTTGTTCAAGCATTCAAGCGTGATCTGTTAAGATGAAGAAGAGATGACGTGACAAATCCAAAAATTAGGATCCCATAATATCTAGATTCTTCCCTGAGGACAATGGGAATAATTATTAGTACATAGCCAATTTGGAGGAAAACACCTTGTAACTCTGAAAGAATTATGTTCTTTAACTTTAGTTTCCACTAAGCCTACAAACGAAGGGGTCCATTTTGATAGGTGATCCTTTAAATCTTTCCTTTTTACCTTCTTGTTAAGACCTCTTGCATTCCAGACCAATAAAGACATCTAATGAAAGTGGGAGGTCCCTTTGAGCCTAACACTTCTTCTCAGGGAATCAGAAGAAGACATTTCCATACCTGTAGAATTTTTTTGTGAAGCTTTGGTTTGCTTGTACTGAGAGATTTCTTTACCCCATTCGGGATTTGGTAGAGAGATGGGTTTTGGAGGAAAAGAGATATCGACTATATCAAAAGTATCAGTTATATTAACCTTAGACTGTATTCCCCCCTGCTCTGAAACTTGAACTTGAACTGGTTGATCAGATGAAAACTGGTGGAGCAATGTCTTCGGTGTCTCAACACTTGGCAAATTGGAGATCCCTGCAGTAAAACTCCCCGAAATAGGCATAGAAGACCCTCTATCCTTCTTATGAATGCAATCTGAATTATATCCTATTGAACCTGTAACATCAACTTGAGCAATATCCATAGTATAAGCAGTGTCTGTTTGAGGAAAGTTTGAATCTGAAGCAACTGCTAATGATACCTCTTTATCCGTAGGTTTGTTAGCAATTGGAGTGATGATTACATGACTATCAGAATTTGAAAGCAAAGTGTCAGAACAAGCTTTGATTGGGCTTGAGCTACAGTTCCCTGTGCCCCAAAAATAACACCAGAAGGAGGAGAAATATCAGCATGAATTGCTAAAACAGAAACAGAAACTGGCTAACCCTGAATATCTAAAACAGAAATATCAACAGTAACATCTGAATCTATAATATCTATAGTGGAAGCCATTGGTCTTGTACCAGAGGTATCATAATTTTCTGAAATTAGCTTTGGATGGGCTTGAACTTCATAATTTTGCAAAGGATCAGGCTTTGATTGGGCCTAAGCTATAAACCAATGGTCATATTTTAATTTGACATGTAAATCTGAGCAGTCTTCTGAAAACTCATTAACAGTAACATTAGTAGCCCTCCCAGGACTTTGTCCAATATTCATCATATCAGGGGTGGTCTGAGCTGAAACTTTAACATTAATACCACAAGCGGGGTTGTTAACAAGGAAATTTGAACTCTCAACACTCTTCTCATTAACTGATTTATCCTTCACAGCTTTTGTATGATCATTACTCTTGTCAATATTCATGTTAGATTCAGAATTGCCAGACACATTGGAAGATGGTATAGGCTGCGCTGACACTTGCTTTGGTACCCACTTCTCAACTGTGATAGTAGGACATTGACTTTCCAAATGCCCAAAATTAATACATTTAGAACACCGTGGAGGGATCTATTCATATTGAAATGGAATATCTATCCACTCATCATTGTCTAGCTCTAATTTTACAGTCTTAGGAAGTTTTGCAACAACTGAGATTTTCACAAAACATCTTGCAAAAGCCAAATGCTCCCCTGAAGCACTAGCATCATATATGTATAAAGGGATACCAATCAAACTGGCAGCCTTGCTAATTATGCTTTGAGACCAAAACTTTAGGTGCAAAGATGGGAAACGTATCCAAACTGGAACTGAAGAGAGGAGATCCCTCTCCAATCCAATACTCTCTGTCCAAGGCTTCAAAATAATAAGCCTTCCGTCAAAAAGCCAAGGGCCTTCATTCAGAATACGCTCATATTCTTCACGACTATCAAATTTGAAGAAAAAATATCCATTCTCTCTCGAATAGATTTCAAGAGAACATTTCAGTTTCCATGATCTATCAACACACCCCTTGAGTTGCGAGTAAAAAGGCTTATTACCCAGGACATAACCAACAAGAGTTTTACTCCACTTCTTAACATTGACATCAATTTCAGCTCTAAAGATAGAGGCATAAAGATATCCTTGTTTATCTTTCAATGGAATATCATAGTTTAAAGTGTTGGATTGAGATACCTTTCTCCCGAGGGAACAAACATCTTTTCACGAAGTCGGTGTTGCACCAGATGCAAAACGCAATGAAGGTGCAGGCCTTGTTTCAGAGGGATTGAGGGGGGATCTTCGAACAACTCTGCTAATCTGCAACCTTTGAGTTGCTTGTTCAGATCCAGATCCATCTTGGAATGGTCTCGTCCTCCTCTTCCGCCTGACAACGGGAATCTAATCATCATCACCAAGTTCCGAATGAATGATGTGCTCCTTCCCTTTGACTGAGGCAATCAGAATTCCTCCCAGAATGGGAGGAACCCTAGAGTTCAGATCGCCTGGCCTACATATATATATATGGAAGAAGTGTTCCTAAGGTGACGCCTTAGATAATCATCTAAGGACGCGGCCTAAAATCACATGATTGAGCTACATTGTGGATGATTCGCTCTGTTAAACTTGATCTACATACTCTAAAACCCCAACACACTAAGTTTAGGATGAACCCGTTGTCGTTTGACCCTTTATCCACTCGTATCAATTTTAACGGTTTCGAATGAATAAAACTTTTTACATGGCTCGACGGAGGGTCAAATGACGATGGGTTCAACCCAAACTTGGTGTGTTGGAGTTTTAAAATATGTAGATAAAGTTCAATGGAAATGATCATCCACAATATAGCTCAATCATGTGATTTTAGGCCGCGTCCTTAGATGATTATCTAAGGTGTCACCTTAGGAATATTTTTCCATCTATATATATATAT
>NC_033802.1:56212410-56217071 GCF_001876935.1 Asparagus officinalis
TATATATATATATATATATGAAATGTTTTCCTAAGGTGACACCTTAGATTCCCACCTAAGGACGCGGTCTAAAATCACATAATTTCCTTTTTTTTACGATCCGCTCCATTGAACTTGATCTACACGTTCTTAAATCCAAACATACCATTTTTAGGGTGAACCCGTCGTGTTTTGACCCTTTATCCACTCACCACAAATTTAACGGTTTCGAATGAATAGAACTTTTTGCACGGCTCAACGAAGGGTCAAAACATGACGGGTTCACCCCAAAATTAGTATGTTTGGGTTTAAGAACGTGTAGATCAAGTTCAACGGAGCGGATCACAAAAGAGTCCGGTTCTGGTACGCATAAATGCGTACGCATTTATGTCCGCAAAAGCCCAAAATTTTTTGAGAAAGCGGGCCCGACGCGAGGTCTCAATCAGCGTAGGCTAGCTTTTGGTGGGGCCCTACTGCAAAAATCAGATGAACCCTTCATAACAACTCTTAAGGTTCGAAGTAGAAACAAAAGTGCTGAGCCTCTCTCTGAGCAATGGTGAAAGCAAACTACAAGAAATAAGAGGCTCCAAAGATCGAATCACTCCTTTCCTCACAAGTATTCCAAATGATGTCGCTGCTCCCCAAACAATCATTTCCTTTCGATGAACATCATAATTATCCACCAACAGAAACAAAAACTCCAAAAGGGTGTGAGTGATATCAACATATTGTGGCAAAGAATTCACCATCAAGAGCATTGCAGGCTCTATATTCATAATATTATCCACCTTCTCATCAAAGAACAACCAATCATTGAACAAAGCAAGCTTCACATTTGCCAGAAAATAGTTCTTCCACAACAAGTCAGAAGCCAACCAATGACTGCCCATCTTGATATAACATCTGAATGAATAATCTCATTCGAAGGATGATGAGCACAACATATAAACCGAACAATGTCAATAATAACAGTTTCACTACTGGGCAAACTCAAGTGTTTCTTAGCAAACCAAGCTTGATATCTCTTCTAATTCCCCCATTTCACACGAGTAAGCAAAAATCTCAAGTGGGTCTCCATTTCAGGACTAATTCTCAGCAAAAAATACTGACTTGAAGTCCTCACACAATACAACTGTGAAATATCTGTAAAGCCCGGTACCTAAAATTTACTAGGATCAAACAACAAATCTTTCCAAATTTATCTAAATTCCGGGATAAAAACCAAATCTTGCAGCAGCCTAACCAAATCTCTACCAATCTTCACACACAAAGCAAAGCATGCCGAGCTTGCTTCCGCCGTCGGAGGCGAGGCCTGTGTGCATCTCGACGGTCATCGCGCCCACCACCTGCCTCAGCCTCGCCGTCGACGTCGAGCATCCCCCCTCGAACTCCGCGAGAATCTCGAGGATCCTCGACCATTTCCGGCGATTCTTGACTCGTTTGGTCACCAGGATCCCGGCAATCGTGAGGGAGAGAGCGGCGCAGCCCACCGCTATGCCGAAGCCCACCAGGTCCATCAACGATTAAGGGGTCATGGCTGAATGTGGATGAGAGAGACACCAGAGATGAGAGAGAAGGGGATAGGTTTTATTTATGGGCTCTTTTGCATATACGCCTTTCTCAAAAAATTTTGGGCTTTTGCGGGCATAAATACGTACGCATTTATGCGTACCAGAACCGGACACCGCCACTCTTAAGGAATTTGCGGGCATATATATCAGTGCGTTTCTCATACGCACTGATGCGTACGCACTTTCCTCCGTTCTCTCTCTCCCCAAAAATTCAACTCAATTTTCCCCCAAATTCCTTAATCCCTCTCCCCCTTCCTACGATTTCAGCCCAAATCATCACTACGACACCGACACTGCCAGCCCGCCCTCCGTCCGCCACCGACGATGCCACGCCCCCATGACACCGATGCCGCCAGCCCGTGATCCGTCAGCCCTCCTCCTCCGCAATCTCGCCATCGAACTCCTCCTCCGCCTTCAGCCCTCCTCCGTTGAGCTCCTCCTCTGTCCTCCAACGATGACGCCACGCCGCCACGACACCAAATCACCACCAGCCCGCCCTCCGTCAGCCCTCCTCCTCCGTAATCTCAGCGTCGAGCTCCTCCTCCGCCTTCAGCGACAACTCCAACGTGATCTCACCATCGAGCTCCTCCTCCAAGATCTTTGAGGAACAGACAAAGATCAATCAACAATAATGTTAATCTACAAGAGACAATGGACAAGGAGGTGGAGACTCACAGGCTTGAGCACGGTCCCAAGCCTCGTAGAATCCCAGGAAGCAACGATGAAGAGGAGGACGTTGAGGATATTGTTACTGAGGACGAACTCATGGATGAGGTCCTTGGAGTTGTCGCTGAGAGGGTTGATGGTGGTCATGTTTCGATTCTTTATCCTCTGTAGTGTTTTGTCCTAGATTTTACATTTTCCGCCTGCTGCCCATTTGCCTGAAGCTATATTAGAAGACAGACGATCAAGTCACAACTACCAGGATTTTGAGATTTACAGAGACGAGATGTACGAAGATGAACGATGGAAAGAGACTAGAAATCTGGATGGACAATGATACTACAAACGATCAAGTCACAACTTCACTAAACACGAGCATACCACGTGATCGAAGACATCTAGACACCCGGTATTGTGTTTAGATTAGCAGGCTGAGCATTGGACATGTGGAAGACTGGTATTTATTCAGAAATGGGGTCCTGGCAGGTTATTTAATTTTGGTTTGCTTTAATTGGAAGGGAAAGGGAAAATCAAACTATATACTGGATGCTTAAATTAGCAGGCTGAGCATTCTTGTGTTTGTACTTCTTGTATTTGTCAAAGACTTGTTACCCTGAATTTGTTTGGATAAATGCTCTCAGGAAGTTTTGACAGTGCTGAACGTTAAAAACATTTGGCTTACAGCTGCAAAAAAATTTTATCTTGAAAGAAGTTTGCTGCTTCTTAGAGGCGTAAATTTCTACTAGCACTCTTATCCCTTTGGAATTTGTGTAGTTGAGGAGAGACTGATATTGTTTCTATTGATTACAGATATACAACCTTTAGGTACGGGGATGCATAACCATTCCATTTAGCAACATCCCATTTAAAAAAACTAGGATGCATTGCATACTTCAAAGAGATTCACACAATTCTTCGAACACTTAATTTTCAACTACGGATCAAGAAAGCCAACATTTAGGCTTATATCATAAGATTCACACAACTTGTATATACAGAAGACCACTGCTCAACAAAATCCCCACATCAAACTATAGTCTTATACAACGCATGAAGTGGATTATAGCAGTTGGAAACATCACAAAATATTACATCTGAAGAAGATTACATAAATGCTCAACAAAATCCACAGAGATACTTTTCTCGTGTTGCAAGAAGATGGCATTTGATCACATTACAAAAATCACCATAAATCAACAACACAGGAGATGCAAGGTCCAGAACGATTATGTAGCTCATCAATCTTTTTCTCTGCAGCAAGAAATCAGTAACAGTTAATACATAGACTTGTTATCTACAAAAATCACAACATACTACAACCTTGACACCAATTAAGAATTAGACATATAAAGTAGTTAACAAAATAAATCATATATTTCACTCATAAACAATATCATTATCTACTAGGCTTTCATTGTTTGATTCTACAATACAATCCTGTTTACAATATCACTAGGCATTCATGGGTACAATTATATAGGTTGTGAGAACGCCGATTCACCCATGATTTATGTTCATCATTTTCTATATATAACAATAACAGTCAGTAATGCACAAAATCTCATGAGTTGGAAGCACTATTAAATTTATAGTTTCTTTGATTGACATTCAAATATACTATCAAATTCTTTCGAGTTTTGAAAGGAAAACAACCAAACAAAATTTCTTCATAGAAACGCCTATTTTACATATCAGTATAATTGTATTTATATCTTCAATAGCATGGAGTATGGGATCAACTCCAATGATAGTGAGAAATGCCAATCTCCCCCCATCAAACATACTCAGCCAGCATCACATTATATGCTACCAAAGGCTTCCTGCATTTGTTAACCAGATCCAAAATTGGTTCATTAAGTCACTAGGTTGTCCTTCGAATTGTAATGGTAATGAAAAGATTACAAGCAAAGGCTTCCTTCATTCGTTAACCAGATCCAAAATTTTATTAATGAAGTGTTTTTTACATGGTATCATGTTAATGTACATTGAGACCATCATCTTAAACAATATTTTAGTTTAAGAACTTGAAATCAACCATGTTGCCCCAACAATCTTTCATATATATACGGATAGCATTTATGAATCTAGTAGTACCATCAGTGCAAGTCAAGTTACAATTTGCAGCAGACAGACCAATAAAGACTATTAAGAGTTTTAGTAGCAGGAAAATCAAAATACCTGGCCAATAATTGCTGCAGCGAGAGGCTCATAATCAAAACTCCTTAACTTAGACGACCAATCAGGACCTAGTTCAGCATCCAAAACGTCATTAAGCTGGCTCCTGGGCATCACATCTGCACCTTGGCGAACAATTTATAACGCTGCCAAAATCTGTGTCCTGGCGGCGTGGCGTCATCGTCGGCGGACAGAGGAGGAGCTCGACGGAGGAGGGCTGAAGGTGGAGGAGGAGTTCGATGGCGAGATTGCGGAGGAAGATGGCTGACAGAT
>NC_033802.1:56217160-56218713 GCF_001876935.1 Asparagus officinalis
CGTAGGAAGGGGGTGAGGGATTGAGGAATTTGGGGGAAAGTTTAGTTGAATTTTTGGGGAGAGAGAGAACGGAGGAAAGTGCGTACGCATCAGTGCGTATGAGAAACGCACTGATATATATGCCCGCAAATTCCTTAAGAGTGGCGGTGTCCGGTTCTGGTACGCATAAATGCGTACGTATTTATGCCCGCAAAAGCCCAAAATTTTTTGAGAAAGGCGTATATGCAAAAGAGCCCATAAATAAAACCTATCCCCTTCTCTCTCATCTCTGGTGTCTCTCTCATCCACATTCAGCCATGACCCCTTAATCGTTGATGGACCTGGTGGGCTTCGGCATAGCGGTGGGCTGCGCCGCTCTCTCCCTCACGATTGCCGGGATCCTGGTGACCAAACGAGTCAAGAATCGCCGGAAATGGTCGAGGATCCTCGAGATTCTCGCGGAGTTCGAGGGGGGATGCTCGACGTCGACGGCGAGGCTGAGGCAGGTGGTGGGCGCGATGACCGTCGAGATGCACACAGGCCTCGCCTCCGACGGCGGAAGCAAGCTCGGCATGCTTTGCTTTGTGTGTGAAGATTGGTAGAGATTTGGTTAGGCTGCTGCAAGATTTGGTTTTTATCCCGGAATTTAGATAAATTTGGAAAGATTTGTTGTTTGATCCTAGTAAATTTTAGGTACCGGGCTTTACAGATATTTCACAGTTGTATTGTGTGAGGACTTCAAGTCAGTATTTTTTGCTGAGAATTAGTCCTGAAATGGAGAC
Source organism: Asparagus officinalis (assembly GCF_001876935.1). NCBI lineage: Eukaryota > Viridiplantae > Streptophyta > Magnoliopsida > Asparagales > Asparagaceae > Asparagus > Asparagus officinalis. The sequence goes on from NC_033802.1 coordinate 56,217,922, forward strand.
CCACTTGAGATTTTTGCTTACTCGTGTGAAATGGGGGAATTAGAAGAGATATCAAGCTTGGTTTGCTAAGAAACACTTGAGTTTGCCCAGTAGTGAAACTGTTATTATTGACATTGTTCGGTTTATATGTTGTGCTCATCATCCTTCGAATGAGATTATTCATTCAGATGTTATATCAAGATGGGCAGTCATTGGTTGGCTTCTGACTTGTTGTGGAAGAACTATTTTCTGGCAAATGTGAAGCTTGCTTTGTTCAATGATTGGTTGTTCTTTGATGAGAAGGTGGATAATATTATGAATATAGAGCCTGCAATGCTCTTGATGGTGAATTCTTTGCCACAATATGTTGATATCACTCACACCCTTTTGGAGTTTTTGTTTCTGTTGGTGGATAATTATGATGTTCATCGAAAGGAAATGATTGTTTGGGGAGCAGCGACATCATTTGGAATACTTGTGAGGAAAGGAGTGATTCGATCTTTGGAGCCTCTTATTTCTTGTAGTTTGCTTTCACCATTGCTCAGAGAGAGGCTCAGCACTTTTGTTTCTACTTCGAACCTTATTTCTTGTAGTTTGCTTTCACCATTGCTCAGAGAGAGGCTCAGCACTTTTGTTTCTACTTCGAACCTTAAGAGTTGTTATGAAGGGTTCATCTGATTTTTGCAGTAGGGCCCCACCAAAAGCTAGCCTACGCTGATTGAGACCTCGCGTCGGGCCCGCTTTCTCAAAAAATTTTGGGCTTTTGCGGACATAAATGCGTACGCATTTATGCGTACCAGAACCGGACTCTCT
>NC_033802.1:56218941-56220531 GCF_001876935.1 Asparagus officinalis
ATCATCCCTCACGAGTAGCAAGCACCCCCCTCAAAACCCTAGAGAAATTTATCTTTCTTTGGGAGAAGAATTTGAAGTAGGGTTCGAGAGGAGGGCAAGATGTTCGGCTTTGGTGAAGGAGGATCGAGTCTCTCTTGCATTTGAGAGATCCGTACAAATTTTTAGGGCGAGTTTCATCTTCCCTAAGTCCATCCCCATTTTCGTAGTTTATATTGAATTTTAAAACCTATTTTATGTATAAAGATCACCCCTTTAATCTATATGATTTAAAGATTTAATCTTTCTAATTTAAAAAGGTATGAAACGAATTCTTTTAATTCGGTTGAAGGTTTGAAGTAAATCTAACATGAGATTTTTGTTAATCTATTTGCTTTCATAATGAATTTACAAATATAAACATGTTAGGGTTATAAGAATCCCTCAAATTTTTTTATTTGTGTTTTCATATATCAGAGTAAACCCTAATTGTAGTAAATCGAGATTTTTATATATGAGTTTCTTTAAAAAATTTTGACTTCGATGATTTTTTGAGAAAATCTATCGTTTTTTATTTGTAACCTGGTTGGTCGGCTGATCAGAAGGATCAGTCAACTGAAACTAAATTTTTCTCAGGAGTGAAAATATTTCTCTGATCGGCCAACTAATGAAGATAATTAGTCAACCGATTGACCAGTAGAACTGGGATATTTTTCTCTAGTCAGTCGATCGAACAAATGCATTGGTCGACCAATCAAGGCTGGATTTTGTACATGTGTTTTGCACGTTACAACTCAGTCGACTGATGAGATATATTGGTCGACTGGTATGGTGTTGTTTTGTAAACATTGATCTTTTCCGCATGCTTTTGATCACGAACATGAAGTGTGAGTCACACACTAATACATGTGCGAGACCATGAAAGGGCACGTACTGGATTTGAGCATGCACGAGCCAATTGATATGCGTAGTCTAATGTGTTTGTCATGATAGGGAGTGACATTATTTCCGTTTACAGTAGTTATGGATGTTTGAGTGCGTTAGTCCGTGCACTATAATGAGAACGTGGTAGACTACACTCTGAGTGTGTTAGTCCATGCACCGCAATGAGAACATGGTTGACTACACTCTGTGATGCATCATTGTTTTGGTGGTGAGTGCGCATGTTCGTGTACCGCATGATATAGCAGGCGAGTGCACTTCGAATGTGTTAGTCTGTGAATCGCATGATAATACGGACGACTATACACTTCATATTTAGGAAGCCTAGAGCTCATACGAGTACCATTTGTGAACATAGACCAACATTTGACATTCTTATACGTCGGTATATATTTTAACGAGTCTTGCACATGTTTGTACTTTTGCTTTCATGCCACCTATTCGAGGGTAGCGTGAGATATTACGAAACGACTTGTCTTGGATGAGATGTTGATGGTGTATTTTCTTTTTTGATTTAATTATTTATAGGATTTGGAGTTAATATTTAGTGATCCACAATTTGAGATACATGTTATATATGAGAGTTTCCTTGTTTGGATTATTTCGCTCGATGTACTCATCTCGTGTTGTAGATCTCTAAATCTTAATTCCTATTAGTTCAGGATATATGAT
>NC_033802.1:56220543-56353892 GCF_001876935.1 Asparagus officinalis
TATATATATATATATATATATATATACACACACACATATGCTTTGACAGTATTTTTATACACCTAACCCCTTCCCCCTGGGGGTGGTGGAGATGTTTTCGCTAGCGCTTGACGCTTGTTGTTTCTATCTTTTTAAGGAAGCGAGCCAGGGTTTCGGAGAGTCGCAGCTTGACGGGAACTCAATGTAGATTTTTGTCAATTATTAGTTAATTAACGCTCCGCAATAAACTATTTGTGAGTTTAGTTTTCTCTTAGTGATGCAGTTCATTTTGGAGACTGAGCGTCTATGTATTTTTCAATTGGCTCTCATGTATTAGAGATTCGATGTTCTTATTCCAGTTTACCAGATGTTTTTTTTTTCTTCTGTTGGAACAAAATTATAGTTATTATTGGATGTCTCTTCTCTATATTGTGTTCCTTTTATTGTCATCTTTGATATATTTGTTTGTACCCTCACTTCTTATTTTGACATCTGCTAGAGCGATATTAATATGATGGTGTATGTTTATCCACAATATTGAGTGTATGGCAGGTTTGATATCTTTGGTTTCATCTTAGACTGCAGCCTTGTATGAAACCAGGGGCGTCACAATAATGACGGGGTATGTATTCATAGTTTCTAACCGTGACATTAGTTAGAAGGCTGAGTTGCAGGAAACTATGGCTCTTTTGATGACTGAGGCAAAGTACATAGCTGTAGTTGAGGCATCGAAGGAAGCTCTGTGGTTGTGGGGTTTGGTCAGGATGTTTGACATCATGGACTTATTCAATGTGACAGTTAGAGCGCGATTCATTTTGCGAAGGATCAGAGGTCTCACAAGTAGACGAAGTAGATTGACATTAGGTATCACAAGATCCGAGAGTGGATTGACAAGGAAAAAGTGATTGAATTGGTGAAGATCAGTACAAAGAAGAATCCGACGGATATGATGACAAAGGTCATTCCGGTGGAGAAGTTTAAAGCATCTCTGGACTTCATCCACGTTCTTCAAAAGTAAGTTTGGAGAAATACTCTTGGGAGGGAGTTGTATAAAGTGGGGGCTGATTTTGGAAAATCTTCACGAAGGATTGATCCAACGTGATGTGAGTTAAGGTGGAGATTGTTGAGTTCGTGGTGACTCAAACTAGTTGAGAAGAGGGATTGGGTTTGGACTCTAATTAGGATTATGTTAGGTCTCATGTTTATGAGCCTACTATCTAATTTAATTTTGATGATTAACAAACAATTATGAACAATGTTTATCGAGTGTTTATTTGCTTGTTAGGTATTCTACACAAAGATCCTCTGTTGGAGATTGGATGGATTGAGCGTAAACGATCATATCTATTAGAGGTTGGCGGAATATCGAAATGAAGCCATTTGCAATTCAAAGTCAAATTCAAGTTCAAGGTTCCTCCACAACCATGACGAGCATATCAAAGATCTCTTAGCTTGGGTATATTGTTTCTAATTTAGATCTTATACTTTGTGTGTTTATGCTTAAAGCTTAAATATTACACACATACATGTTTTTATTTTATAGCTTTTGAGTTTAAATCGTATAAATATGAAACCAATAGTTATATACATATACATATATATTAGCTTTCTATTTATTGATTTTATTTTGGTAAATAATGTGTTTAGCTATATAAATATGAAAAACATGGATATAATCATATATACACACATATTTGTTTCATGTTTATACGTGCTTGAAATGATTTTATTAAAATCAAGCTTTAACAATTTTAAATTAATGAAATCATCTTTATTTGCACAATATATGTTTATGGATTAAAAGACTCGTTTATATTATTTTACATATTTTACAAAGTCTATCAATCCATTTAAAATAAGTTTAAAACTTTTTTGAAAACATTGTGTCAAAATCAAGTGTATTGAGTTTTTGTATTTTGGATTATTTTAAAAAATGATAAGTTTTCACAATTGGGAAGTGAAATTTAAAAAATTATTTTTGTAACATGTTCATTTTTATAATTATAAACATTTCCCAAAGTTTTATTTTTTTAAATTTATTTGATATTTTTAAAGAGGGTTTAAAATTGATTTTTACTATTCATATCAGGCTGCGTGCATGTTATGAGTCAACTCATAAGTCGACTCATGAAGTGTTGTGTAGTTAGTGATTTTTGTCTTCTAAGTCGAATCATTACATAATTAGTCGACTCATTACAACATAAGTCGACTCATGCCTTTCATAAGTCGACTCATAATATGACCGTTGCACAGTAACAGTTATTTTTCAGATTTTATTGTTTTTAATGTTTTTAGTGATTTTTGCTAGTTCCTCGGGGCTCCTATATATACCCCTTACCCTCTAACTTCTGAGATTATCTAATAAAAGTTTAAAACAACTTTACTAGTTGTTTAAGGGTGTTTAAGTTTGTTTTAGTGTGTTTTACAATTGTTTATGTGAAGAGGTTTTCACAAGAGGAAGAAGAGATCATCATTTGTTGCTCATTATCATTTTTATTAAGCTAAATTTTATATTGAGTTTAGTTTTGTTATTGCTCATTGATTACACACACCCACTTGAGCTTAAGTATTTTCATACATAGTATATTAGGACTGTGAGATTGTATCTTTGAGTGTGGCTTACATTTTGTTCTCACCCTTATTAAAGAACAAACCATTGAATTTGTACTTTCATTGTGAGATCATATTGTAATACACAAGTACATCGAGAGGAGTGGCGTCGGTAGTAAAGCCTAGGGAGAGGTTGTAAATCCAAGCACTTGAGGAAGGTGACTCAGGCTAGGCGAACACTTAGAGGGTGTATTGCGTGATTATAATTCTGAGAGTTGTGAAAGTTTTCGGTAAGCTAGAAAACCGATTGTGTGAGTTGTAAACATTTTCAGTGAACATTGAAAACCGATTGAGATAGTGGAGATTCTTCTTATGATTGAGGAGCAAAAACGTAGGTCGAGGCTAACCGAACTTCTTATCATATTGTGTGTTTGAGTTTGCCTTGGTGCATTATCTGTGCTTATTGTTTATTACATTCTATATCGTCATTATCTCATGTTTATATCGCCCTTAGTTTAATTGCATATCCTTGCTCATATATCTTATTGTATATCATAATTGCTAGGATATTATTAATAAGTTTTAATTTTGTACTAATACCGAATTAGATCAGCATATACCCTATTCACACCCCCCTTTAGGTTAATTTTATTTGGTATCAGAGCTTGGTGCTTTTTGATTTGAGGTTTAACCGCCTAGAGTCAAAGATCCAAGTTTTTATATCTTGTTAATCTAGTTTTGAGATTATTTTATATTACGTGCATTTATGATTATGGATATGCATGGTCCACCTAGTTTAGGGTATGATATTTATGTTGCTCCTGAATTTAATGTTTTCCTCTATGCTCAATGGTATTTTAGATTTAAAATATTTTTTAGATCTAAAAATATTGAATTATCTGAAGTTATTGATCATTCTTATATTGTGCCCACCTTGCAGAAATCCAAGTGGAGCTTAAATGATAAAAATATGTTTACAATGAACAAGATATTGTTAGAATTTTTGCTAAATGCTTTTGACTCATCTATTTCTAGTAGGATTTCTCATTTTGATAGTGCTTACAATTTATGGAAACATATAGAAGCACATCATGACAACTTAGAGGAACTTCAACGTATTCCGGTGGAGTCCACTTCAAGTAATATTAGAGCTTCATCATGCACATGGCCAATAGGCGATAGCCCTAGTGAGGTATGTGAGTCTGATTCCAATGATGAATTATCAATTAATGAACTCGCTTGGGCATATGAGAAATTAATGCATGCCTATAATAACTTGTATCATAATTTCATTGATTTGAAAAATAAACATGTAACTTTAAAATCCCATCATGATATGCTAGCATCCAAATTAGATATCATTGTTAAGGAAAATGTGACACTTAAAGAAAGGAATGATAAACTACATTTAGAAAATGATAACTTGACCTCAACCATAGCTAGCTTAACTCATGAGAAGAATGATGCCTTGGTAGAAGTAGAAACAATTAAAAATCATTTTAATTCTTTTAAAAATGATCATGCTATTTCTACTTCTATTGACAATGCTTCTATGTCTAATGATGAGTTGAATCATGTGAAAAATCGTATATCTTCTATGTCTAATAATAAGAAACTTATGGACATATGTGCTAAGTCTAGAGCTACCACTTCAAAACCCACTCATATATGTATAACAAAATTTATAAGTGCTCAATTTACAGCCAAAAAGGCCATCTTGCTAAATTTTGCTATGATGCACATAAACCAAAGAATGCTAATATTATTGCTCCATGTGCATCTCATAAAGTTTCCTTATCATACACACATATGCACACAATGTTCATCATAAGCATGTAAATGTGTTTAAGTGTGATTTTTGTGATAGATTTGGTCATTTGCTCAAATTTTATTTTCGTTTTAAAAGAGTTTCTCATTTGCAAAATGCTTTTAAAAGACTATCTATATTTGCAAATAATTCCCGTGTGCAACCATAAGGTCAACAAAAACAAATGTGCCTCTTTCATTACACATATTGCAATCGAAAGGGTCATTTGCATGAATATTGTTATGATCGTGCCCGTACACAAAATTCGCTCAAATAGGATCATAACCCTAGGGCTTTGGACTTTATTGATAAGGATCATATCACTAAACTCTTCGGTACTTAGAGTGCTTGGATACCAAAATATTTTTGGCTTTAAATAACGAACTTTTAGAGTTTTTGTTTTTCATGATTCTTTAAAAGATGATTTTTTTTGGTTGGATTTTTTTTAAAAACAAAGTTTTGATGATGTTTTATAAAGAAAATATTTTCATTTGTACGATTCCTTTTAAAAATGTTTATAGTTTCTCAAAATTCATTTTCAATTTGTAGAAGAGGTTTTTGTTTGAGCAACCCCCCGGTTTATTGATCTTTCATTGATATTTTTTCATATCATGTTTACTGGGTAAAAAATGTTTCTATATGGGTTGAAACAAATTCCAAGAGCTTGATATGGTTTCCTATCTTTTTTTTTGTCAAATATTGATTTTATTTGTTTTATCCTAAGCATACTCTTTTTGATCTTTGTGGATAAAACATATAAATGTTTTGATATTACTATTTGCTTCATCACTTATTCATCAAAAATAATAATTTGTAGGTCAAGCATGTTTTAATGTTATTAAGGTTTAGATCATAATTCATAGTTTCTTTTGATCATGATGTGTAATTACATATGTGATTTTAATTGATTGGTTTATGATTTCATTTGATTATTTTTATTTTCATTTGGACTTTCATGATTGTCATGATTTTCATGGTTCTCATGACTTGTTTTCATGTGAAAATATATTTGGACTTTCATGATTGTCATGATTTTCATGGTTCTCATGACTTGTTTTCATGTGAAAATATTTTTTATGATTCTCATGTGTCATGATTTTCATGGTTCTCATGACTTGTTTTCATGTGAAAATATTTTTTATGATTCTCATGTTTTTCCACTCTTTTGATTTCAAAAATCTATTTATGTTTGTGCATTGATACATAATTTTCATGATAATATATCTATGTATGTGCTTAATTAATCATGATTTATGTTAAATGACTTGTAAACTTTTGGATAAATTTATCAAACATTTTGAATTTTTTAATTTTTGAATATTCGATTTTCATCTTTTGGATATTTTTTATTTTTGTTTAAGATCCTTGTAACACTTTATCTTAATGATAAATATGTAAGTGTTCACTTGTTATGTTTCGTATGTAAGATTATTTTAGTGTGTCTCTATATAGATGTTTTTACTCACATATGAATGCCTTAGTATTTTATTTCATACATTCTTTGTGGCATTTTGATAAGGAGAGCTTTTTCCCTATATTTATTTTGTACTCACCTATGCTTATTTGTAGGGGGAGCTTTCGCTCTCTTATTTTTATTATTGTTTTCCTCTATTTTGATGTTGATAAAGGGAGAGAAACAAGTCAATTGTGAGTATTTTATTCTATTGGTTTTATGCATGAGAATCATATTTTGTATATTCATTTGATATCATGCATATTTATATACTCTTTGTGTAGATTGTTTGTCATCATCAAAAATGGAGAGATTGATAGGTCTCATGTTTATGAGCCTACTATCTAATCTAATTTTGATGATTAACAAATAATTCCTAACAATATTTATCGAGTGTTTATTTGCTTGTTAGGTATTCTACACAAAGATCCTTTGTTGGAGATTGGATGGAGTGAGCGTAAACGATCATATCTATTGGAGGTTGGCGGAATATCGGAATGAAGTCATTTGCAATTCAAAGTCAAATTCAAGTTCAAGGTTCATCCACAACCAAGATGAGCATATCAAAGATCTCTTAGATTGGGTATATTGTTTCTAGTTTAGATCTTATACTTTGTGTGTTTATACTTAAAGCTCAAATATTACACACGTACACGTTTTCGTTTTATAGGTTTTTAATTTAAATCGTATAAATATGAAACTAATTGTTATATACATATACATATATATTAGTTTTCTATTTATTGATATTGTTTTTGTAAATAATGTGTTTATCTATATAAATATGAAACGCATGGATATAATTATATATGCACATATATATGTTTCATGTTTATACGTGCTTGAAATGATTTCATTAAAATTAAGCTTTAACAATTTTAAATCAATGAAATCATGTTTATTTGCACAATATGTATTTACGGATTAAAAGACTCATTTATATTATTTTACATCTTTTATAAAGTCTATTAATCCCTTTAGAAGAAGTTTAAAACTTGTTTGAAAATATTGTGTCAAAATCAAGTGTATTGGGTTTTCTTATTTTGGACAATTTTGAAAAATGACAAGTTTTCACAATTGAGAAGTGCAATGTGAAATATTTTTTTTAAAACATGCTCATTTTGATGTTTATAAATATTTCCCAAAGTAATATATTTTTTAGAATTTATTTGATATTTTTAAAGAGGATTTAAATTTGATTTTTACTGTTCATATCAGGTTGCGTGTGTGTTATGAGTCGACTCAAAAGTCGACTCATGAAGTGTTGTGCAGTTAGTGATTTTTATCTGTTGAGTTGGCTCATTACATAATCAGTTGACTCATTACAACATAAGTCGACTCATGCATGTCATAAGTCGACTCATAATATGACTGTTGCACAATAACGGCTATTTTCCAGATTTTGTTGTTTTTAATATTTTTAGTGGTTTTTGCTAGTTCCTTGGTGCTCCTATATATACCCCTTACCCTTTAACATCTGAGATTATCTAAGAAAAGTTTAAAACAAGTTTACAAGTGGTTTAATGGTGTTTAAGTTTGTTTTAGTGTGTTTTACAATTGCTTATGTGAAGAGGTTTTCATAACAAGAAGAAGAGATTATCATTTCGTGTTTGAGCTTTAATCTTTCATCTCTTTCACTATTGTTTTCAAAGAAGTTTTCTCTAAACTTAATTTCTCTCTCTCTCTCTCTCTCTCTCTCTCTCTCTCTCTATATATACATTAAGTTAGATTCATATTGAGTTTAGTTTAATTATTGCTCATTGATTACACACACTCACTTGAGCTTAAGCATTTTTATATATAGTATATTGGGGCTGTGAGATTGTAGCTTTGAGTGTGGGCTTACATTTCGTTCTCATCCTTGTTAAAGAACAAACCATTGTATTTGTGCTTTCATTGTGATATAAAATTGTAATACACAATTACACCGAGAGGAGTTTGTGGTGAGAGATGGGGTCAATTCCAAGAGGAGTGTCTTCGGTAGTAAAGCCTAGGGAGAGGTTGTAAAACGGAACACTTGAGGAAGGTGATACGGGCTAGGCTAATACTTAGATGGTGTATTGTGTGATTACAATTGTGAGAGTTGTGAAAGTTTTCAGTGAGTTAGAAAACCGATTGTGTGAGTTGTAAACATTTTCGGTGAATGTTTAAAACCGGTTGAAATAGTGGAGATTCTCCTCATGAGTGAGGAGCGAAGGCGTTGGTCGAGGGTGACAGAACTTCGTGATTGTTTACTTCGTAAATTTTATTCATTTGGGAACTCGTTACAAATCGTTTATCGACTTATAAGTTCAAAAGAGTGAGCCTTTTATAAGGCTTCTTTACACAAAAGAATTTAAACAGAGAATTTCCTAGAAACACACGCAGAGCACGTTTGTCACCCGATGCTTGCGTGGGGTCTTTGCCTGTGCCGGGGTTTATCTGTAGACCACCACGGATTAGATGTGGTTGATATCATTGTCTCGCAAAGAAAATAAGAAATTAAAGTGAATGACTCAGCAAGGTGAGGCAAACACTCTTCTTGAGATCACAACAACGGTGTGATCTCAAGGAAACTACAGAAAAACGTTGAAGGGGTGCAAATCTCTCGAACTCTCCCTCTTTTATTGCTAAAGAAATCGCCAAAAACTTGCTTCCTCCTCTCTGAAATTCGTACTCCTTGCTATCCAAAATATCAGGGTTTCACCGTTGCTCTTAAATTTCCGATCCCCATGTATAGGGGCCCTAGGGCTGTATTTATAAGCTTCAAAAGCTCTATTTTCAGATAAGAACAAACGATTTGATTTCATCCTCAGTTATTATCACTTAACCATGTTCAAAGATAGCCTCAAATCTGTTAGGGATGTTCTGGGATGAAATCTTATTGAAAAATAGGTGAAAAAAGCTTTAATGGGCGAGAGACACCACTGGTGTCTCGCCACTAGGCTAAGACACGATTGGTGTCTCACTTATTAGGAGAGACGGCGTTGGCGATTCTCTGTCTTTTTGACTCTAATTATTTTTTTGATCTTGGAATGAAGCGATTCAAGATACATTGGAAATCTCAAGATAAAGTCTACAACTTTTGTCTTTAAGATTCTTCATAATCGAATCATATCATGGCCGAAATGTGTGAGACATCATCGGTGTCCTCCAGGTGTGAAACAGCCTGGACCGTCTTGGTTGTTTTGGCTCTAACTTTCTCGTCCGATCTCGGAATAAGATGATCCAAGATGCATTGGAAAGCTAGCGAAGAGATCTAAAATCTCCTATAGGCAAAACAACTCTATCTAGTGCGAGACACCCTTGGTGTATCGCCCATGGGCGAGACACGACTGGTACCTCTCCGTTGTTTTGCCTCTAACTCTCTCACCCGATCTTGTAATTAAGCGATTCAAGATATGTTGGAAAGCTGGAGGAGAGATCTACAACTTCCCATAGGGAAAAATACACATAGAGCGAGTAAGACATGAGTGACGTTTTATTTTTTGTGGGTGAAACGTAACTCCCGGTCGAGTCATTTCTACGTTATTTGTCCGTCCCGTTGACTCGTATGCTTTGCCAACTCGCTTCATGCACTTGTTAGCTTCATTACAGCATTAAATAATCCTCCTTGACTTGGATAATAATATTCATCATCTTTTCTCCATCTCGAGCTACGTGTGGGAAGCTATAGGTAATTTTTGACACTTACAGATATCCCCTCCAAAGTATTTAAGTCTCGTTCTTTTATAGAAGAGCCTAAAATATTTTGGATGTGATAGGCCCAACCTTCAATATCTTAAGTATTTTGTCTAGGAGATCAGCGCAGAAGGACCTATAATTGGCTTCAATTCTTAACTTCTTTATCTCTCAATCTATTCAGTATTTTATCGAATAGCTAAAATTCTTCCAGTGCTGCATTTATCGTCTGATCGTTGTCGAAGTCTTGAACCAAAACTGGTGTGCTAGTTTCTGATTATCTTTGAATCAACATTGAACTGACTATCTTTATTGGTGACGCATATCAAAACTATGATTAATGTCCCAGAAATATCCTTTGATCTGGAATTGATCTAAGCCTTGTTTTGGTAAAAATTGTCCATGCATTGACTAGCGTGGACTCATGCCTACGCGTTGATCGGCGTTTACTCATGGCTACGCATTGACTAGCGTTAACCTTCATCGTAACGCACTGACCGACGTTTGACCTTTATCGTAACGCATTGACTGGCATTTGACCTTCATTATAATGTGTTGATTAATGTTAATACAGTTTATATTCGTATGTCTGTTGGAGTCTACACAGTTTAAGCTCTTAGGCGTTGGAGCAGGGAGGACCAGTTTATACTCGTATACTCCTGGGAATTTTGGGAATTAGTTTAACCTCATGTACCCATTGAAGGTTCAAGGAGATGCATTTTATACTCATATACTCATCGGAAATAGGAAGATCAAGTTGAGAATACATCGGAGGCTTGTCAGGTTGAGCTCTTTGTGCAAGATTGGATTGTAGGACTAGTTGTAGATGCTGATTCAGCTACTATCTCTGAAGCTATCCTAGATGCTTGAGTCATGAGACCAACTAATGAAGCTGATGCGTCAATGACTATTAAATATGATGGAAGATGAAGCATGTACAAACTTTATGAAGAGAAGCTCTTCGAGTTAGAAGAGCGAATCCGTCATCGTAAGCTGTTCATTATAGGATTTTTAGCAAACTTTCAGCCATCAATAAATTTGATGAGCCTTTACCGACTACCGTTTGAGTCAAAACTAGCATGTAGATTGTCTAAGTTTGTTCTACATGTAACGTTGTGCTAGAAGAATAAACTCTTTTAGACATAGCACACATAGTGCTATGATATCGAATACATAAACTTTATCGTTTTCACGGGAATGCACCACGCGACAACACGTGTTAGGCATAGGTTTATCTCTAATTAAGGATCAAGATAATGTCTCCTATGTATGTAAGGCATAGATTTTGGTGTTATTAATAACAACCTGCCATGATGTCGAATACGTGGGCTTTGCCATTTTCACGAGAATGAGCTACCTGGCAGTATGTGTTAGATACAGACTTATCTCTATTTAGAGATCAAGATAAAGTCTCACATACGTGTAAGACATGGATTATGTGTTCTATTAGGGCAAAGACTAACCTGGTACTAGAGAGGAAGAATTTTATATTCTATCTCCAGTTCTTCTCTTAGGGCAAAGACGAACCTGATGCTAAAGAGGAAGAATTTTATATTCTATCTCCTGCTGCAAAAGAAACTCAAAGTGGGATCACCACTCCGAGAATTGAAAAGATTTAGATAATCCTAACTATTTAAAGGTTTAGTTATCTAATCTAAAAATAAATTTATCATTTATCGAGATGAAATTCTAACTTTAGCCCTAACTGTTTAAAGATTTGACCAAATAGGAGATTGAGATGATCCTAACTGTTTAAATGTTAGATCGCTCGATGTGGGTGGATACCTCTCGTTTATCAAAAGGGAATTCTGATTTTGGTCCTAATTATTTAAAGGTTTTACCAAGATGAATTTTGAGACGATCCTAATTGTTTAAAGGTTTGATCATTCAATTTGTGGACCTCTCGTTCATGGAAAGAATCGAGAGGGGATTTTGGCTTTGGTCCTAACTATTTAAAGATTTAACCAAAGAGAGTTTAATACGATCCTAACTATTTAAAGGTTTGATCATTCAATTTGTGGACCTCTCGTTCATGGAAAGAATCGAGAGAGGATTTTAGCTTTGGCCCTAACTGTTTAAAGGTTTGACCAAGCAAACAGAGGGAGTGATGGTACAAATAACAATAAGAATGTTGATTTACACAAATCATTCAGAGGGGGTTTTTGGTATCAAGTGACAAAACCTTGACACAAAAAGTGGTTTGGCAATCGTCATGGATTGAAATTTTAGGTGATGTATCAGAGCTCAACAATGGAAGTGTTAAAGGCTCGGACACAGCAGGAGTTTGGGTAGACTTAACCACAAAGAATTTTGGTGGACCCACTGTCAGTTGATTTAATCGGTGAGGGATTTTATGGTAGAGGACTGTGAATCATCAAACACTCCATAATTAGACTGCGGGAGTTTCGTGAGGGAAGACTGACCCGATGAGGTCATTGAATCTCATCTCAACGAAAGGGTTCTTAGAAAGTCACGGTGAGAGTTGGCGGAATTGATCCCGAAACCAACCAAGAATTGGATGAAGAAAAGGCAAATGAGACATGCTTCATCTTTGAAGGATTTCAGAGTTTCGTGAGGAAAGATTGATTTGATGAAGTCATTGAATCTTATCCAAAGAAAGAGTGCTCCAAAAATCACAGTGGGAGGATTTTAATCATTTTGAATATGATTGAATAGCCACAACGGGAGGTTCTTAATCATTTTTATCATGATTAAGAGTGGATTATTCAGATGGTTGGGTTTCTCCTTGAATAATCAATTAGTTTTGGGTTATCTTTAAGAATACCATACATAGCATTCTTCAGAACTTCTCATTAAATAGGTTATCCCGAACATACTAGAGATAGCATTTTTTTAGGAACTTCCCGTTTATGGGTAATGTTTCTGTTCTTGATATAGAATTAGGTCTTGTTCCTGACTTTGTATTCAGCCATGATAACCTCATATCCACCCCTAGCTTTTTGGGTGAACCTGAGTCCAATCACATTCGGCTACATTGTTGGAACGTGCAACTTAATGGAGCAAATTATAACCTCTTATACCAGTCGAAGGTTTGGGAAATAGTTTATACTCAACTACCCTTTGGAGTGCATGGATAAGAAGTTTATACTCGTATACTCTTTAGAGTTATCGCCGTTCTGATTTGGTTTGTTTTGCCGTTAAGATGTCAGAGTCAATTAGGGCTTGGATTTTATTTTTGAGACCGAAGAAAGCCTTGTTGGGATGAAAAACCCTCCTATGGTATGCATAGTATTTTGGATCCGTAATCCTCTTAGATCCCTCCTGATATTTAATAGGTCATAGCTCGAATTTGTTGTTGTTCAGGAGATACTTGAAGATGGCTGAAACCTCATCATCCCTGAAGGAGTACTGCTATGTCTGATGTGGCTGTTGTGGTGATTTCTGCCATGATTGTCACTGTAATGTTTGATTAACATCAACAGCATCCTCAGGCAGCATCAGTTGGCTTCTCTCAGCCTTCTTTTTTTTGAGAAAATACTCAGCTTGCTCATCGCGTATTTTTAAGTCTTTCTACGTTTTGGACAGCAAGACCCCTAGGGATTTTAGGATGTTGATTGAAAGGTTGTTATGACAGGTTTGGAGGATGAATTCCTCCATGACTAGATCTTAGCAGTTCTTCGCCTTATTCCGAAAGCGTTTGACGAAGCTACTGATCAACTATCCTTCTTTCTGCTTATCATCGAAGAGTGTTCCGATAGACACCTTAGTGTCATCAATGAAGAATTTGGTGAGAAAAAATCCTTCTGTGTCGTTCCAGCTATTAATACTTCCCAGCTTGAGATAGCGGTACCAGTCGAAGGTAGCTCTGCGAAGGGTGCTAACGAAAAACCGACCATCAAAGGTTTATTGTCGAAGATCATGCCTAGGTGGGACTTGAAATAAACCAAATGCTGAGTGGGTGAACTTCTTTCGTCGAATGACGAGAAGTTAATTAGATTGAACTTCGTCGGATACGGAATCGACTCCCACTCTCTAGGATACGGACATGGAATCCTGGTCATATTCACCTCTTGAGCGGACATCAAGGTGCTAATCTTACTCTCGAGGTCTTTCATCTTTTGTTCCTCTTCGCAAGTATTTCCCTTTGGGTGATTTTGGGGAGGAACAACGAGACCACCTCCAACGTTGTTATCATTGATGTGACCACCCCTAATATTTTCGCTGTCGGGAATGGTATCAGCGTTGAGATTTTCCTCCACTTTTGGATTGCTGTCTACTTGATTGGCAATGTTGCGATGGTTAGATTCACAAATCTGATCTGACAAAGCCTGAATCTGTTGGTCATGTAATTCCCTTTATCGCTACACAGTTAATTCCATTTTAACTTTGTACTACTCCTTCTGTTTAGCCAATGTGTCTTTGAGGATTTTGGCTATTTGCTCGGTGTTGACCATAAACACTTCACGAGCTTGTCCAATGCTAGACATCGTGATTGCAGAGCAAGTATTCGAAAGTTCATCATCTGAAGACAGTCCTTCGCGCATCCTCGTGTAATACCTATATCTGGCGGCTTCTAACTAGAGCCAAGATATTGATTGGGCTATTCCTGAATTGACTTTTCTTCCCGGAAAAAGTCGAAATTAGAGCCGTTCGAGGCAATCACTGACTTTCCTTTATCAACCATGTTGATAGTGACTTCAGGGAATTTGTCCTCTTGACCGGTTGATTTTCTTTTGTGGAAACACCTTGACTTGGGTTTCGATGCTTCAGAGGAAAGCCTTTAGAATACTGAGACCCTCTGTGGAGCAGTCCTGGGTAGCTACATGCTGATAATACTTCTCTGATTAACTATTCACATGGACAATGAGAGTCTGATTCTGGTATACTTTTCTTTTGAGATTTCCTCGTACCCCTAGCCTGATAGTACAACTCATAGGTGTTGTGACCAGAGCAAACTATCACCTGTTGACTTGATTTCCCAGGTATGACATTGTCATGTAACGGACACGTCTCCTTCGGAGGATGTAAAGCCTTGTTGGCATTCTTAGGAGTCGTACGTTTAGATCCACCTCCTTACGAGTGTAGAATCTCAACGGGAACATGAACCTAGACACACAACCCCAAGCGGGCGGTTACGGGTATTTTCCTGATATGGGATGGCTTCGACTTGTTGGGAGGACCGTATGACCCCCAGCTTACATAGTCACTTGGATTCGTTCACTGGTCCCAAGCGTTCTTTCACTAGAGTTTTGCCCCGATCGTCGTGCAAAGGACAAAGGCGAGCTACCATCTACATTTTGAATTTAGATAGGTCCACGCTACCATGAGGCTTCACTAGAAGTACATGATCAGATGGAGCGGGATTAGAGGCTGTTAGAGGTTGATAAAACATGTGCGGAGCTGGGACCAGGTGCTAAACATCGCTGGTGTTTCGCACCAGGTGTGAAACACACTTGGTAGAAGTGTTTCGACTGTTTTCAGTGTTGTTTTTGATGTTATTTTTGCCTTCGAAACCTGGACTTGTTTAGATTTCAATGATTCTTTGGCCGCCTCTTCCTTTTGCAACTCCTGTGTCTTCTGCACGAGAATTCGTACATGCGCAAGAAGTGCATGGCACTTCTGGATGCACTCCTCTAGGATCGCACGGGCTCGTTTGACATGGACCCACTTATTGGTTGAGGAATCCATTGCTTGCTACGGGTGTGGCTTAGTCGTTTGGCGCCTCCTGAATTCTAAGTTTGCTTGATAGAGGAATCCATCCACCTGCTCTAAAGCTTTAGTGAACTAACGGGCATGACGTCGACGTCACCTCTGACAATCCCTCTTCGTAAAAATTGGCACAGCTTCAACGGGGAACTCCTTGATTGATAAGGAGTTTTTCTCAGCATCAGATCTGGCTTGCTTAGGTTCCAGAGATGCGATATGGTGAGAATCAGCGCTCTGTGTCTTCAAATCTGAAGACCAACAAACCTTATTCAACGAAGAGGTCTTCCTACGATTGCAAGGAGAGGAGGATCTGGAGGAGTAGGATGGGACGTACTCCTCAAAATTCTACTAATCAAACTCATACTCGACCTCTGCTTCAATCGAGATCTTGATTAATGGTTGCGATACTACAGCCTGGCTAGTAAGACTATTGGCTCCCACTGTGGTCGCCAGCGTGTTTGCGTCGAAAATTTGATTCATTTGGGAACTCGTTACAAATCATTTATCGACTTATAAGTTCAAAAGAGTGAGCCTTTTTATAATACATCTCAACACAAAAGAATATAAATAGAGAATTTCCTAGAAACATACACAGAGGATGTTTATTATCCGCTACTTGCGTGGGGTCATTGCCTGTGCCAGGGTTTATCCGTGGACCACTGCGGATCAGATTCAGTTGATTTCGTTATCTTACAAAGGAAATAATAAATTGAAGTGAATGACTTAGCAAGGTAAGGCAAATACTCGTCTCGAGATCACAATAACGGTGCGATCTCAAGGAAACTGCAGAAGAACGTTGAAGGGGTGCAAATCTCTCGAACTCTTCCTTATTTTTTGCTGAAGAACTCGCCAAGAACTTGGTTCCTCCTCTCTAAAATTCGTACTCCTTGCTCTCCAAAATGTTAGGGCTTCGCCGTTGCTCTCAAAATTCTGTTCCCCATGTATAGGGGCCCTAGGACTGTATTTATAGGCTTCAGAAGCTCTATTTTTAGATAAGAACGAACAATTTGATCTTATCCACACTTATAACCACTTAACCACATTCAAAGATAGACTCAAATTAGTTGGAGAGATTCTGAGATGAAATCGTATCATAAAAAAGGCTAAAATAGCTTTACTAGGTGAGAGACACCGTGGGTGTCTCGTCCCTAGGCTGAGACAAGATTTGTTGGCCGAGACACCAATGGTTTCTCGCCCATTGGGTGAGACGCCATTGTTGTTTCTCTGTTATTTTGCCTCTAATTATTTCTTTCAATCTTGGAATTAAGTGATTTAAGATGTGTTGAAAAACTGGAGAAGAGGTCTACAACATTTGTCTTTTGAGGTTTTTTAGATTCGAATTGTATCATGGCTGAAATATGTGAGACATTATTGATGTCCTACGGTTGTGATCCAAGATGCGTTGAAAATTTGGCAAAAAGATCTACAACCTTCTACAGGCAAAATAGCTCTATCAGATGTGAGACACCATTGGTGTCTTGCCCCACTGTTGGTGTCTCGCCCTAGGCACGAGACACCATAGGTGTCTCGCCCATGGGCGAGACACGACTGGTGTCTCTCCGTTGTTTTGCCTCTAACACTCTCATCCGATCTTGGAATGAAGTGATTTAAGATACATTAGAAAGCTGGAGGAGAGATCTACAACTTCCCATTAGTGAAATATATAGAGTGAGTGAGACACAAGTGGCGTTTTGTTCTTTGTGGGTGAAACATAACTCCCGGTCAAGTCGCTTCTATGTTATTTTGCCATCCTGTTGAGTCCTATGCTTTCCCAACTCACTTCATGCGCTTGTTAGCTTTACTATAATATCAGATAATCCTCCTTGACTTAGATAATAACATTCATCATCTTTTCTCTACCTCGAGCTGCGTGTAGGAACCTATAGGCAAATTTTGAGGCCTACGGTGATCATATTGTGTATTTGAGTTTGCCTTGGCTTATTATTTGTACTCATTGTTTATTACATTCTATATCATCATTGTCTCATGTTTAATTCGCCCTTAGTTTTATTGTAAATCATAATTGCTAGGATAATATTGATAAGTTTTAATTTGGCATTAATATCGAATTAGATTAGCATATACCCTATTCACCCCCCTCCCCTCTAGGTTAATTTTATTTGATAGCAGAGCTTAGTGCTCTTTGATTTAAGATTTAACCACCTAGAGTCAAAAATCCAAGTTTTTATATCTTGCTAATCTAATTTTGAGATTATTTTTATTGCTTGCATTTATAATTATGGATATATATGGTGCACCAAGTTTAAGCTATGATATTTATGTTGCTCCTAAATTCAATACTTTCCCCTATGCTCAATGGTATTTTAGATTTAAAATATTTGTTAGATTTAAAAATATCGAATTATGGAAAGTCATTGATCATGCTTATATTGTGCCCACCTTGGAGTAATCCAAATAGAGCTTAAATGATAAAATGATATTTACAATGAACAAGATATTATTAGAATTTTTGCTAAATGCTTTTGACTAATCTATTTCTAACAAGCTTGCTTATTTTGATAGTGCTTACAATTTATGGAAACATATAGAAGTACATCATTACAACTTGGAGGAACTTCAACGCATTCTGGTGGGGTTCACTTCAAATAATATTAGAGCTTCATCATTCATACAGCCACTAGACGATAGCCCTAGTGAGGTATGCGAGTCTGATTCCGATGATGAATTATCTATTAATGAACTCGCTTGTCCATATAAGAAATTAATGCATGCCTATAATAAATTGTATCATAATTTCATTGATTTAAAAAGCAAGCATGTAACTTTAAAATTTGATCATGATATGCTAGAATACAAATTAGATATCATTGTTAAGAAAAATATGATACTTAAAGAAAGCAATGATAAACTAAATTTGAAAAATGATAACTTGACCTCAACCATAGCTAGCTTAACTCATGAGAAGAATGAAGCCTTGTTAGAAGTAGAAACAATTAAAAATAATTTTAATTCTTTCAAAAATGATCATCCTATTTCTACTTCTTTGCCAATGCTTCTATGCCTAATGATGAGTTGAATCATGTGAAAAATCATATATCTTCTCTAGATTCAACCCTAACTAATTACATTAATGATAATAATAAACTTATGGACATATGTGCTAAGTCTAGAGGTACAACTTCAAAACACACATACTATACACATATGTATAGCAAAATTTATAAGTGCTAAATTTGCGGCCGAAAAGGCCATTTTACTAAATTTTGCTAGGATGCACATAAACCAAAGAATGCTAATATTATTGCTCCATGTACATCTCATAAAGTTTCTTTGTCACACACACACACACATGAACACAATATTCATCATAAGCATGTAAATGTGTTTAAGTGTGATTTTTGTGGTAAATTTGGTCATTTGACCAAATTTTATTTTGATTTGGAAAGAGTTTCTCATTTGCAAAATATACTTTTAAAAGATTATCTATATTTGTAAATGATTCCCGTGTACAACCATAAGGTCAACAAAAACAAATACGTCTCTTTCATTGCACATTTTACAATCGAAAGGGTCATTTGCATGAATATTGTTATGATCGTGTCCGTGTACAAAATACGCCCAAATGGGATCATAACCATAGGGCTTTAGACTTTATTGATAGGGGTCATGTCCCTAAACTCTTCGGTACCAAGAGTGCTTGAGCACCAAAATATTTTTGATTTTAAAGAACAAACTTTTAGACTTTTCATTTTTCATGATTCTTTAAAAGATGATTCTTTTTTGTTGGATTTTTTAAAAACAAAGTTTTGATGATCTTTTATAAAAGAAAATATTTTCATTTGTATGATTTCTTTTTAAAATATTTATAGTTTCTCAAAAATTGGATTTGAATTTGTAGAAGAGTTTTTTGTTTGAGCAACCCCCCGGATTTATTGATCTTTCATTAATATTTTTTCACATCATATTTACCGGGTGAAAAATGTTTCTATATGGGTTGAAACAAGCTCCAAAAGCTTGATATGGTTGCCTCTCTTGTTTTTTATGTCAAATATTGATTTTAATTGTTATATCCTAAGCATACCCTTTTTGATTTTTGTGGATAAAACATATAAATGTTTTAATATTACTATTTGTTTGATCACTTGTTCATCAAAGATGATGATTTGTAGATCAAGTATGTTTTAATGTTATTAAGGTTTAGATCATGATTCATAGTTTCTTTTGATCATAAAGTGTAATTACATATGTGATTTTATTTGATAGATTTATGATTTCATTTGATTATTTTTATTTTCATTTGGACTTTAATGATTGTCATGATTTTCATGGTTCTCATGATTTGTTTTCATGTGAAAATATTTTTCATGATTCTCATGTTTTTCTAGCCTTTTGATTTCATAAATCTATTTATGTTTGTGCATTGAGACACAATTTTTATTATAGTAATCTATTTGTGCGCTCAATTAATAATGATTTATGTTAAATGACTTGTGAAATTTTGGATAAATTCATCAAAAATTTTGAAATTTTTAATTTTTGAATATTTGACTTTCATCTTTTGGATATTTTTCTTTTAAGATCCTTGTAACACTTTGTCATAATGATACATATGTAAGTGTTCACTTGGTATCTTTTGTATGTAAGTTAATTTTAGTGGGTCTCTATATATATGTTTTTACTCACATATGAATGCCTTAGTATTTCATTTCATACATTCTTTATGGCATTTTGATAGGGGGAGCTTTTTCCCTATATTTGTTTTATACTCACCTATGCCTTTTTGCAGGGAGAGCTTTCGCTCTCTTATGTTTATTATTGTTTTTCCCATTTTGATGTTAACATAGGGTGAGAAACAAGTCAATTGTGAGTATTTTATTCTATTGGTTTTATGCATGAGGATCATATTTTGTATGTTCATTTGGTATTATGCATATTTATATACTCTTTGTGTATATTGTCTGTCATCATCAAAAGTGGGAGATTGTTAGGTCTCATGTTTATAAGCCTACTATCTAATCTAGTTTTGATGATTAACAAACAATTCCTAACAATGTTTATTGAGTGTTTATTTGTTTGTTAGGTATTCTACACAAAGATCATGTGTTGGATGTTGGATGGGTTGAGCGTAAATGATCATATCTATTGAAGGTTGATGGAATATCGGAATGAAGCCATTTGTAGCTCAAAGTCAAATTCAACTTCAAGGTTCATCCGCATCTAAGACGAGCATATTGAAGATCTCTTAGCTTAGGTATATTATTTTTAGTTTAGATCTTATACTTTGTGTGTTTATGCTTAAAGCTCAAATATTACACACATATATGTTTTTGTTTTATAGCTTTTGAGTTTAAATCGTATAAATATGAAACTAATAGTTATATACATATACATATATACTAGTTTTCTATTAGATTTTGTTTTGGAAAATAATGTGTTTAGCTATATGAATATGAAACACATGGATATAACCATATATACACACATATTTATTTCATGTTTATACGTGCTTGAAATGATTTCATTAAAGTCAAGCTTTAACAATTTTAAATCAATGAAATCATGTTTATTTGCACAATATATGTTTACGAATTAAAAGACTCATTTATATTATTTTACATCTTTTGTAAAGTCTATTAATCCATTTAAAAGAAGTTTCGAACTTGTTTGAAAACATTGTGTCAAAATCAAGTGTATTGGGTTTTCCTATTTTGGACTATTTTGAAAAATGACAAGTTTTCACATTCGTGAAGTGCAATTTAAAAAATTCTTATTGTAACATGTTTTCCTATATATACCCCTTACCCTCTAACTTCTGAGATTATCTAAGAAAAGTTTAAAACAAGTTTACAAGTGGTTTAAGGGTGTTTAAGTTGGTTTTAGTGGGTTTTACAATTATTTACGTGAAGAGGTTTTTACAAGAGGAAGAAGAGATCATCATTTAGTATTTGAGCTTCAATCTCTCGTCTCTTTCACTCTTGTTTTTAGAGAAATTTTCTCTAAACTTAATTTCTAGCATTTTATTTTGACTTGTAAACGTTTTCGGTGAACGTTGAAAAACGGTTTAGATAGTGGAGATTCTCCTTGTGAGTGAGGAGCGGAGACATAGGTCGAGGGTGACCGAACTTCGTGATCATATTGTGTGTTTGAGTTTGCCTTAGCGTATTATTTGTGCTCATTATTTATTACATTCTATATCATCATTATCTCATGTTTATATCACACTTAGTTTAATTGTATATCCTTGCTCATATATATTATTGTATATGATAATTGCGAGGATATTATTAATAAGTTTTAATTTAGCATTAATATCGAATTAGATTAGCATATACCCTATTCACCCCCCTTCTAGGTTAATTTCATTTGGTATCAGAGCTTGGTGCTCTTTGATTTGAGGTTTAAACGCCTAGAGTCAAAGATCTAATTGTTTATATATTGTTAATCTAGTTTTGAGATTATTTTATATTGCTTGTATTTATAATTATGGATATGCATGGTGTACCTAGTTTAGGCTATGATATTTATGTTGCTCCTAAATTCAATGCTTTTCCCTATACTCAATGGTATTTTAGATTTAAAATATTTGTTAGATCAAAAAATATCGAATTATGGGAAGTCATTGATCATACTTATATTTCGTCCACCTTGGAGAAATCTCAGTGGAGCTTAAAAGATAAAAAGATATTTACAATGAATAAGATATTGTTAGAATTTTTGCTAAATGCTTTTGACTTAGCTATTTCTAATAAGCTTGCTCATTTTGATAGTGTTTTTAATTTATGGAAACATATAGAAGCATATCATGACAATGTGGAGGAGCTTCAACGCATTCCGATGGAGTCCACTTCAAGAAATATTCGAGCTTCATCATGCACACGGCTACTAGGCGATAGCCCTAGTGAGATATGCGAGTCCGATTCTGATGATGAATTATCTATTAATGAACTCGCTTGTGCATATGAGAAATTAATGCATACCTATAATAAATTGCATTATAATTTCATTGATTTGAAAAGCAAGTATGTAACTTTAAAATCCGATCATGATATGCTAACATCCAAATTAGATATCATTGTTAAGGAAAATGTGACACTTAAAGAAAGCAATGATAAACTAAATTTAGAAAATGATAACTTGACCTCAACCATAGCTAGCTTAACTCATGAGAAGAATGCCGCCTTGTTAGAAGTAGAAACAATTAAAAATGATTTTAATTCTTTCAAAAATGATCATGCTATTTCTACTTCTATTGTCAATGCTTCCATGCTATGATGAATTGAATCATTTGAAAAATCATATATCTTCTCTAGATTCAACACTAACTAAATGCATTGATAATAATAAAAAACTTATGAACATATGTGCTAAGTCTAGAGCTACCACTTAAAAACTCACTCACTATGCATATATGTATAGCAAAAATTTATAAATGCTCAATTTACGGCCGAACAAGCCATCTTGCTAAATTTTGCTATGTACATAAACTAAAGAATGCCAATATTATTGCTTCAGATGCTTCTCATAAAGTCTCTTCACACACACACACACACACATACACACAATGTTCATCATAAGCATGTAAATGTGTTTAAGTATAATTTTTGTGGTAGATTTGATCATTTGGCCAAATTTTATTTTTATTTCATAAGAGTTTCTCATTTAAAAAATATTTTAAAAAGA
Organism: Asparagus officinalis; assembly: GCF_001876935.1. Lineage (NCBI taxonomy): Eukaryota > Viridiplantae > Streptophyta > Magnoliopsida > Asparagales > Asparagaceae > Asparagus > Asparagus officinalis. The sequence continues at coordinate 56,243,301 of NC_033802.1, forward strand.
CCATCTATGTTTGCAAATAATTCTCATGCACAACCACAAGGTCAACAAAAACAAATGCACCTCTTTCATTGCACATATTGCAATCGAAAGGGTCAATTGCAAAAATATTGTTATGATCGTGTCCGTGTATAAAATACGCTCAAATGGGGTCATGACCCTAGGGCTTTAGACTTTATTGATAGGGGTCATGTCCCTAAACTCTTCAGTACTAAGAGTGCTTGAGTACCAAAATATTTTTTATTTTAAAGAATAACTTTTAGAGTTTTTATTTTTCATGATTATTTAAAAGATGATTTTTTTGGTTGGATTTTTTGAAAACAAAGTTTTGATAAACTATAATAAAATAAAATATTTTCATTTGTATGATTCCTTTTTAAAATGCTTATAGTGTCTCAAAAATTAGTTTTGAATTTGTAGAAGAGGTTTTTGTTTTAGCAACCCACCATATTAATTGATCTTTCATTGATATTTTTTCACATCTTGTTTACCGGGTGAAAAAAGTTTCTATATGGGTTGAAACAAGCTCCAAGAGCTTGATATGATTGTCTCTCTTATTTTTTATGTCAAAATTTGATTTTATTTGTTTTATCCTAAGCATACTCATTTTTTTCTTTGTGGATAAAACATATAAATGTTTTGATATTACTATTTGCTTAATCACTTGTTCATCAAAATGATAATTTGTAGATCAAGTATGTTTTAATGTTATTAGGTATAGATTATGATTTATAGTTTCTTTTGATCATGATGTGTAATTACATATGTGATTTTATTTGATTGATTTATGATTTCATTTGATTATTTTGATTTTTATTTGGACTTTCATGATTGTCATGATTTTCATGGTTCTCATGACTTGTTTTCATGTGAAAATATTTTTTATGATTCTCATATTTTTCTAGTCTTTTGATTTCATAAATCTATTTATGTTTGTGCATTGAGACACATCATGATAATATATCTATGTGTGTGCTCAATTGATTATGATTTATGTTAAATGACTTGTGAACTTTTGTATAAATTGATCAAACATTTTAAATTTTTTGATTTTTGAATATTTGATTTTCATCTTTTGGATATTTTTTATTTTTGTTTAAGATCATTGTAACACTTTGTCTTAATGATACATATGTATGTGTTCACATGACGTCTTTTGTATGTAAGTTGATTTTACTCACATATGAATGCCTTAGTATTTCATTTCATACATTCTTTGTGGTATTTTGATAGGGGGAGCTTTTTTCCTATATTTGTTTTATACTCAACTATGCTTATTTGTAAGGGAAGCTTTCACTCTCTTATTTTATTGTTGTTTTCTCCATTTTGATGTTAACAAAGGGGGAGAAACAAGTCAATTGTGAGTATTTTATTCTAGTGGTTTTATGCATGAGGATCATATTTTGTTTATTTATTTGATATCATGCATATTTATATACTTTATTTGTAGATTGTTTGTCATCATTAAAAAGGAAAAGATTGTTAGGTCTCATATTTATAAGCCTACTATCTAATCTAGTTTTGATGATTTACAAACAATTCCTAATAATATTTATCGAGTGTTTATTTACTTGTTAGGTATTCCATAAAAAGATCCTCTATTGGAGGTTCGATGGATTAAGCATAAATGATCATATCTATTGGAGGTTGGCAGAATATCAGAATGAAGCCATTTACAATTCAAAGTCAAATTCAAGTTCAAGGTTCATCTGCAACCAATATGAGCATATCGAAGATCTCTTAGCTTGGGTATTTTATTTCTAGTTTAGATCTTATACTTTGTGTGTTTACGCTTAAAGCTCAAATATTACACACACACACGTTTTTGTTTTATAGCTTTTGAGTTTAAATCGTATAAATATGAAACTAATGGTTATATACATATACATATATACTAGTTTTCTATTTATTGATTTTGTTTTGATAAATAATGTGTTTAGCTATATAAATATGAAACACATAGATATAATTATATATACACACATATTTGTTTCATATTTATACATGCTTGAAATAATTTCATTAAAATCAAGTTTTAATAAATTTAAATCAATGAAATCATGTTTATTTGTACAATATGTGTTTACGGATTAATAGACTCAGATATATCATTTTACATCTTTTATGAAGTCTATTAATCTATTTAAAATAATTTTCAAATTTGTTTGAAAACATTGTGTCAAAATCAAGTGTATTGGGTTTTCGTATTTTGGACTATTTTAAAAAATGATAGGTTTTCACAATTGGAAAGTGCAATTTGAAAAATTCTATTTATAACATCTTCATTTTCATGATTATAAACATTTTCCAAAGTTTTATATTTTTTAGAATTTATTTAATATTTTTAAAGATAGTTTAAAGTTGATTTTTACTGTTCATATCAGGCTGAGTGCATGTTATGAGTCGACTCATAAGTCGACTCATGATGTGTTGTGCAGTTAGTAATTTTTGTCTGCTGGGTCGACTTATTATATAATCAGTCGACTCATTACAACATAAGTCGGCTCATGCTTGTCATAAGTCGACTCATAATATGACTGTTGCATAGTAACAGCTATTTTCCAGATTTTATTATTTTTAATATTTTTAGTGGGTTTTACTAGTTCCTTGGGGCTCCCATATATACCTCTTACCCTCTAACTTTTGAGATTATCTAAGAAAATTTTAAAACAAGTTTCCAAGTGGTTTAAGGGTGTTTAAGTTTGTTTTAGTGTGTTTTATAATTGTTTATGTGAAGAGGTTTTCATAAGAGGAAGAAGAGATCATCATTTTATGTTTGAGCTTCAATCTCTGTCTCTTTCACTCTTGTTTTCAGAGAAGTTTTCTCTAAACTCAATTTCTTAATTTATATATATATTTGTTGTTGATTATCATTTTTATTAAGCTAGATTTTATATTGAGTTTAGTTTTGTATTTAAGTATTTTCATACATAGTATATTGGGGATGTGACATTGTATCTTTGAGTATGAGCTTACATTTCGTTCTCATCTTGTTAGAGAACAAATCATTGTATTTGTGATTTCATTGACAGATCACATTGTAATACACAAGTACACCGAGAGGAGTGTATGGTGAGAGATGAGGTCAATTCAAAGCGGAGTAGCGTCAGTAGTAAAGCCTAGGGAGAAGTTGTAAATCCGAGCACTTGAGGAAGGTGACACGGGCTAGGCCAACACTTAGAGGGTGTATTGTGTTATTATAATTGTGAGAGTTGTGAAAGTATTCAGTGAGCTAGAAAATTGATTGTGTGAGTTGTAAATGTTTTTGGTGAACGTTGAAAACCGGTTAAGATAGTAGAGATTCTCATCATGAGTGAGGAGCGGAGACGTAGGTCGAGGGTGACCGAACTTCATATCATATTGTGTGTTTGAGTTTGCTTTGGCATAATATTTGTGCTTATTGTTTATTACATTCTATGTCGCCATTGTCTCATATTTATATCGCTCTTAGTTTAATTGCATATCCTTGCTCATATATCTTGTTGTATATCATAATTGTTAAGATATTATAGTTCACGTCGAAAGTCGATTTCTTTGAGGAATTCATTATAATTTCAGACTTTTACAACGAATTCAAAAGATGAGTCTTTGTATACTCTCTACACAAAGGAAATTGAAAAACTATAACTTTCTAGAAAACACACGCAGAGAGATCATTTACCGGTCTTCTGCTTGCGTGAGATATTTACTGGTGCTAGGGTTTATCCATGGACCACCAAAATGATCAGATCTGATTGATTTCGTTGCCTCGCAAAGGAGATAATAAATTAAAGTGAATGACTCAGCAAGGTGAGGCAAACACTCTTCTTGAGATCACAGCAACAGTGCAATCTCTAGGGAACCGGATGAACGAGGCTGAAGAGACTGCAGATCTATCGAACTCTCCTTTATTTTTGTCGAAGAACTCACAAAGAATTTGCTTCCTCCTTGCTGAAATTCATGATCCTCACTCTCTAATTCGACAGAGCTTCGCCATTGCTCCGAAATTTTCCATTCGTGTGAATGAAGGCCCTAGGGCTGTATTTATAGCTTCAGAAGCTCTGTTTTCCCATAAGAATGAATGATTTGATCTTATCCTTAGTTCTAACCACTTAACCACATTAAAAGATACCCCCAAATCAGTTGGAGAAGCTCTGGGCTGAAGGAATCCCGAAATATTATCGAAAAATAAGTTTTCAGGATACGGGCAAAAATAGCTTTTCTGGGCGTGAGACACCATTAGTGCCTCACCCTTGGGCCGAGACACCATTGACATCTTTTCTGGGCGTGAGACACCATTGGTGTCTTTTCTTAGGCCGAGACACCATTGGTGTCTTTTCTGGGCATGAGACACCATTGGTGTCTTTTCTTGGGCCGAGACACCATTGGTGTCTTTTTATGGGCTGAGACACCAATGGTGTCTTGGCCTTGGCTGAGACACCATTGATGTCTTGGCTATAGGCCGAGACCCATTGGTTTCTTGGCCTTGGCCGAGATGCCGTTGGCGTGTTTTGATTGTTTCGCCTCTAATTCTCCTGTCCGATCTCAGAATAGCGTGATTCAAAATGCATTGGAAAGCTGGATCAAAGACCTACAACCTCCTCTAGGCAAAACACATATGGAGTGAAAAAGACATGAGTGGTACTTTGTCTTTAATCGGTGAAATGAAACTCCCGATCGAGTCGTCTCTTCGCTATTTTGTTGTCCCGTTGACTCGTATGTTTCGTCAACTCGCTTCATACGCTTGTTAGCTTTCTTACAACATCAGATAATCCTCATTGACTTGGATAATAATGTTCATCATCTTTTCTTCGTCTCGAGCTGTGTGCGGGAACCTATAGGTAATTTTTGACGCCTGCAGATACCCCCTCAAAAGTGTTTCAGTCTCGTTCTTTTATAAAGAGGTTAAAATACTTTGGATGTGATAGGCCCAACCGTCAATCTCTTTAGTATTTTGTCAAGGAGATCGGTATAGAAAGACCTGTAACTAGCTTCAGTTCTTGACTTCTTCATCTCTCAATCTATTCAGAATTTTATCGAATAGCTAAAATTCTTCTAATGCTGCATTTATCATCTGAACGTTGTTGAAGTCTCGAACCGAAACTGGTGTGCTAGTTTTTGATTTTAGCTCGTGCCGTTGAATTGATGTTTAACTGATTATTTTTATCGGGAATTCATGTATGAATCACGATTGAACACCCTGGGATTATCTTTTGACCTGGAAGTGATCCAAGCCTTGTTTTAGTGAAAATTGTCAATGTGTTGACTAGCGTTACAATGCGTTGACTGGCGTTGACTTTCATCACAATGCGTTGATCGACATTGACTCATGGCTATACATTGACCGACGTTGACCTTCATTACAATGCGTTGACCGGCATTGACCTATGATTACATGTTGACCGACGTTGACTCATGGCTACGTGGTGACCGGTATGAACACAGTTTATACTCATACATCAACTAGAGTCTACGTAGTTTAGGATCTTAAGGTGTTAGAGTGGGGAGGACCAGTTTATACTCATATACTCCTGGGAGTTTTGGGAATCAGTTTAACCTCGTGTACCCATCAGAGGTTCAAGGAGATGCAGCTTAGACTCATATACTCATTGGAGTGTGGCAAAAACAAGCTTTGAATGTATCGGACGCTCACCAGGGTAAGCTCTTTGTGCGAGATTTGATTATAGGACCAGTCGTTGGTGCTGATACAGCTACTATCGCTGAAGCTCCCTAGTTTGCTCGAGACACGAGACCAACTGATGAAGCTGGTGTGTCAATAACTATTACAACTGATTGAAGATGAAGCTTGTATGAGTTTTGTGAAGAGAAGCTCTCCGAGTTAGAAGAGTGAATCTGTCATTACAAGCTGTTTATTATAGGATTTTTGGCAAACCCTCAGCCATCAACGGATTTGATGAGCCTTTACCGACTATCGTTTAAGTCGGACTAGCATGTAGATTGTCTAAGTCCATTCAACATGTAATGTTGTGCTAGAAGAATGAACTCTTTTAGATTTAGTGCTATGATATCGAATACACAGATTTTGTCGTTTTCATGAGAACGCACCACCTGGTAACACGTGTTAGGCATAGGCTTATCTCTTATTAGGGATCAATATAATGTCTCCCATACGTGTAAGGTATAAATTTTGGTATTATTAATAACAACCTGCCATGATGTCGAATACGTGGGCTTTGCTATTTTCATGGGAATACGCTACCCGGTAGTATATATTAGATGCAGACTTATCTCTATTTAGGGATCAAAATAAAATCATCCATGCATGTAAGGCATGGATTGTGTGTTCTCTTAGGATAAAGACGAACCCGGTGCTTGAGAGGAAGAATTTTATATTCTATCTCTAGGTCTTCTCTTGGGCCAAAGACGATCCCGATGCTGGAGAGAAAGAATTTTATATTCTATCTCTTGCTGTAAAAGAAACTCAAAGTGGGATCTGCACTTCGAGAATCTTAAAGGATGAGACTAAGAGTGGTATCTCCACTCTGAGAATCAAAAAGATTTAGATAACCCTAATTGTTTAAAGGTTTAGTTATCCAATCTAAAAATAAATTTCTCGTTTATCAAGATGAAATTTCAACTTTAACCCTAACTGTTTAAATGTTTGACCAAAGGAGAGATTGAGACGATCCTTACAATTTAAAGGTTTGATTGCTCGATGTGGGTAGAACCCTCTCGTTATCGAAAGGGGATTCCGATTTTGGTCCTAACAGTTAAAGGTTTGACCAAGATAGATTTTGAGATGACCCTAACTATTTAAAGGTTTGATCGTTCAATTTGTGAACCTCTCGTTCGTGGAAGGAATTGAGAGGGGATTTTGGTTGTGGTCCTAACTGTTTAAAGGTATGACCGAATAAGATTTGGAATGACTCTAACTGTTTAAAGATTTAATCATCCAATTTGGAAGTGGAGCTCTCGTTCATGGAAGGAATCGAGAGGGGATTTTGGTTGTGGTCCTAACTGTTTAAAGGTTTGATCGAGTGGGAGTGGGGTGATACAAATAACAATGAGAGTGCTAATTTATACAGATCATTGTGTCAATATAGTGGTTGTTTCTAGTATTAAGTTGCAAGGACTTTAACATGAAGGGTTTGAAATTTTCAATACTATATCTGGATTCTAACAATGAAAGTGTTGAGTGCACAGATACAACACGAGTTTGAGTGGATGTAATCATGAAGAATTTTGTGGACCCACCGTCAATTGATTTGATTACTGAGGGATTTTATGATGGAGGACTGTGAATCTTCGAGCACTTCATAATTACACAGTGGTGGTTTTGCGAGGGAAAATTGACTTGATGAAGTCATTGAATCTCTCCTCGACGAAAGAGTGCTCTAGGAGTCACAGTGGGAGGGTTTTAATCATCTTGAAAATGATTAAATAGCCATAGTAGGAAGTTCTTAATCATTTTTATGATGATTAAGAATCAATTGGTTTTGGGTTATCCTTAAGAATACCCTGCGTAGTATTCTCCAGGAACATCCCATTGGCATGCATTGAGGTATTCCACCCCCAGCTCTTTGGCAAACTTGAATCCAATTGTATTCGGCCATGTTGTCGGGTTATCCTTAAGAATATTATGTGTAATATTCTCTAGGAACTTCTTGTCAATAATAGGGAATAGTTTAGCCTCGTATACCAGTTGGAGGTTTGGAAAATAGTTTATACTCGTATACCCGTTGGTGTCAAAAGGAGGAGTAGTTTAACCTCATATACAAGTCGAAGGATAGGTCATCTTTATTTCGCTTGTTTTGCCATTATGACGCTGGAGTTAATTAAGGCTTGGATTTTATTTTGAGGTTAAAGCAAGTCTTGGTGGGATGAAGAACCCTCCTATAGTATGCACAGTATTTTGGATTTGTAATCCTCTTAGTTCCCTCCTGATCTTTAATAGGTGGTAGCTTGATTTTGTTGTTGGTGAGGAGGTACTTAAAGATGGCTGGAACTTCATCATCTTTGAAAGAATACTCCTTCTGAAACCTTGGATCAGGAGTCCTTCGTTGTTTCTGTGGTTGTTGTTGTGATATTTGATTAACATCAATAGCAACCACAGGCACTGCTAGAATATGGGGTTTTGCCGACGGAATAATAGCGACGGAAATTTCCGTCGCTATAAGTCATGTTATAGCGACGGAAAATTCCGTCGCTATTATTCCGTCGGCAAAAACTTTTGCCGACGGAAAAATCATGTTTAACGACGGATAATTTTCGTCGCTTTAATTTTACCAACGGATCTTTAGCGACGGAAATTCCGTCGCTAAAAAGTGTTTTAGCGACGGAAATTCCGTCGCTGAAAATTCTTTAGCGACGGAATTTCCGTCGCCAAAGAAAATTGGTGGGAGAGTCGCCGCCACCCGTGTCGCCGCCGCCTCCCTCTCTCTTTCTCTCTCAAGGTACTCTCTCCTCCCTTAATTTGCGATCTATTAAGGAAATGGGTGACATCTCAGCTTCGAATTTGAATGGAGGTTACGGGGAGAGAGTAGGAGGAAGAGCTGTTGGTATGAAGAAGAGATTGAAGAGAACTTGAGATGGTGCTCTCTCCCAAGCGAAAATAGAGGAGGAGACTCATCGCTACTTCGAGGGCCTCGCTCCCAAGCGCCACCCTATCGATCTCAAAATCACAGTTAACTAATTTATTTATTTTAATTATTTATTTTTTGCTAACACGCTGTCTTCGAGCAGAGGCTGGTTTGTGAGGGAGGCGAGGTGGTAGAGGAGTACGTGGAGAATGGGTATTACGAGGATCTCAACTGCGTCGACAAGCAACATCACACGGTATATATAACCCATCTTTCATTTTATTATTATTATTATTAATTTAGCTTTTCTAAAGTTCAGTTAGAATTCTATGATGATTATATGCGTATTTATTCTTTTGGGGTGGGGGAGTTAAAAGTTAAAACATGATATTTGTAGACTGGAACTGGGTTCATCAAAGTGGAAAAACCTGCAGACGGTGATTTCGGTCTGAAGCCAGCTATTTCCAGCGCAACTGTTTACCAACCTGCTCACAGAGGGAATCCGGCTACAAACGAATGGATTCCATCCGAGGACCCTGTAAGTACTCGGTAAAATTAAAGGTTCCCTTTGACTGACGTTGTTTTGGGGATGTTACTCGTAATTAATTGGAAACTTGGGTGTTTTTAACTGATTGCTGCAGGTGATTCCGGTTTCAAGCAAGCCGAGCAGGAGTGATTTCTGAATAAGTAGTTCGATCAATTAGTTTATTCTTTTATATTTGCGTTTATAAAAATTCTTACTAATCAGACAGTTGCTGCATAAGTAGCCAGCTCCTGAGTGGTGCAAAACATTACAATTATTTCAAAAGCATTTTCTTTTTGGTGTACCAACTGACTAGTGAATATGAATTAAAAAAGAACTGCTTAACGAAGTACGAATATATGTAAAGGTTCATTTCCCCCCTATTTATGATCAATGAGCTGACATGCGCAGCTTCTGTGAATAACTGCAGTATTTTACACACTGGAGCTAGTCAGTACCTGGACACAAAGCCCTTTGGAAAGGTATTATACAACACTGGACAGAAGAAATAAATCATGTTATAATATAGATCATTTTATACTTACTTATCTCTACCTATGCTGGACACATGTATATATACACACGCGCGCGCGCACACACACACACATATAACAATTAATACACATGTTTAATTCAAATGCATATATTCATGAGTGTAGCCGTATCTTTGTGAAATTGCAGTGCTGGGAACTTGTATCTGTATCAGAATATGAGACTGTAAATGTGTGTGTACAAATTATACTAAAAGTATGATGAGAATAGCCATATGTAGCATTTTCGAGTTACCAAATATACTTTTTCAAGACTATGTTTCTTGCTAGTGGTGGATTGACTGTTTCATATGCATCTTCATGCTCTTTGACAAAGTAAGATTTGGGCAGATATTGCTTACAAAGAATGGAACCATATGACAAGGAAACCAAGGGAATCCAGTTTTTCTCTTCTGTTTGTAATCTCAGCTTGAACAACATTGTCTATATCTGTCAGAGATGAGATTTTTTTGTTCTTCAATGGAGAATGTTACTCTTCTGTTATGACTCCCAAAGAAAGAGGGTTCTTACTGGTCTTCATCTTGTATTTTCTGTCCTTTTTTGTAGTAAACATTCACATCTAAATCAATGAAGTCTCTGAATCATCCATTTATTAGAAGAGTCACTAGGTTCTTGGGCTTTTAAGTAGCTCTTGATACACCATCATTTAATGTGAGCATATAAATATCAGGACCCTAGAATTTTAAATCAGGACCCTTGAATTTTAAACATTCTTCTAGATTGAAATATAGTGATGGGTATGCCCTTCTACATTGGTCTAGCCTTGAATTCGTTGCTCAAACTAGCTCTTTAGTATCAGGCTCTCTGTAGAGTAAATGGCTAATTACTGTGCAGTAAAGCATTTGACTTATAATGGAAGTCGCCCTTTCCTCTTATTTGTTCTGATATAGTCTTTCTTTTGGTAATATATGGGTAGCTTCTTTCTTGCTGGAACTGTTCTATTAACTATGAAGGTACGGCTAGTCTCTAAATACCTTTTTGTCATTTTATATATTATGCTTATACATTGTACATGACAACCATGTATTTGGTGATTTAAGGGAAGTTGATATAACAATCTGAGTATTGTTTTTACCTTTCAAATTAATTGTGTGTTGGTTCATGCTTGGATATTACTTTATGTTTGTCTATGTTGAAGGAAGAAAATAATCTCAAACTAATAGTTGATGGGTTTTGATAACTAGTTTGTTTCCATATTAATTATGTGGAGTGTGGTGCATGCGTGCACGCGTGTACGCGTGCGTGCAGGCGTGCACGCGTGTATGCGTGCGTGCGTATATGCGTGTGTGCGTGTACGCGTGCATGCGCGTATGGTGAGAAAATTGCGGGTGGGGTTACGGTGTGTGCATGCGTTGTTGCAAAAATTGTGCGTGCGTGTGTATAATACATAAGAATATGCCATGATACTCTCTCCGAAACATGTAATACATAAGAATATAACATGATACTCTATCTTAATTCTATACTTGCATGTCATGCCATGTTGTTAATGTTTGATTTATATTTGCAGGCCGGGACTTATATTTGCAGGTGGAACTGGTGATGAGGATGATGATGATGATGATCAGGAGGACTGATTTGTTTTTAGCTTTGAAAACAATGAATGAGTGTGCTGTATAAACAATATTTATCATGGTGTGTGGTGTGTGCTGTATAAACAATATTTATTATGTTGGGATATTTTTATTAAAATATTTGTGTTATATATACGTGAGAATGAATATTATACGGCTGATTGAACAGGGTTTTAAATTTATTATATTATTGTACAGGGTTTTTCAATTTTTAAAAATAATTTTTCTTTTTTTAAAAAGTTATAGCGACGGATTTTCCGTCGCTAAAAATTACATTAGCGACGGAATATCCGTCGCTAATGTTTTTTAGCGACGGAAAATCCGTCGCTAATGTTTTTGGTTTTTTAAAAGGTTATAGCGACGGATTTTCCGTCGCTAATGACATTTTTAGCGACGGCAAATCCGTCGCTAATGTTTTTTAGCGACGGAAAATCCGTCGCTAATGTTTTTTTGTTTTTTTAAAAAAAATAGAGGCGACGGATTAGCCGTCGCTAATGTTCCGTCGCTGACATTTAGCGACGGAAAATCCGTCGCCAAAGGTCATTTTAGTTACCCTCACTGTACTGACGGTATTTTGGCGACGGAATTTTAATTTTTCCGTCGCTAAAGGTTTTAGCGACGGATTTTCGAGTTTTAGCGACGGATTTGTCCGTCGCTAAAAGTCCTGTTTCTAGTAGTGAGGTGCTATCAGCTGGCTTCTCTCGGCCTTTTTTCTTTTGAGGAAGCACTCGACCTGTTCTTCGCATAGTTTTAATTCCATCCAGGTGGTTGAGGGGACAACCCCCATGACTTTGAGGATATCAAGGGAGAGATTGTGATGGTAGGTCTGGAGTATGAACTCCTCTGTGATGGGATCTCAGCTATTCATCATCTTATTTAGGAAGCATTTGACGAAGGTGCCAACTGACTCTCCGTTCTTCTACTTCTCGTCCAGAAGAGCTCCAATTGATACTTTAGTGTCATCATTGAAGAAATTACTGAGAAATGTATTTTTTAGATCGTCCCAGCAGTTGATGCTTCCTAGCTTAAGATGTCGATACCAATCGAAGGTGACCCTACGAAGGGAGCCTACAAATGACCGAATCATCAAGGGTTCATGTCCAAAGATCATTCCCAGGTGGAATTTGAAGTAGATTAAATCCTGAGTGGGCGAACCTCTCTCGTCAAATAGTGTGAAGTTAATTAGATTGAACTTTGCTAGGTACGGTATTGAATCCCACTCTCTTGAGTATGGACACGGGATACCAGCCTTCTTCACCTCTTGAGTAATAATCAAGGCATTGATTTTTCTTTCCAGATCATTCATCTTTTTATCCTCACCTACATCTTTCTTCGAGCGATTTTGGAGAGGAACAACGGGGCCACCCCTAGCGTTTTATTGTCGATGGGACCACCCCCAACATCCATGTTGTCAGGAAGGGTATCAGCATTGATATTTTCTTCAACTTACAAATCACTATCTATCTGATTGGTAGTGTTGTGACGTCTAGATTCACCATGCTGATTTGATAAATCTTGAAGTTGTTGGGCATGTAAATCCTTGACCTATTATACGACCATCTCCATTTCGATTTTAAAATCTTCCTTCTGTTTGGCCAAGGCCTCTTGAAGAAGTGGAGTCATCTACTCAGTAGTGATCATGAACGATTCTTGATTTCGTCCCGTACTAGATACTGTATTATCTAAAGCGATTGTAGAGTTTGCATTTGATGCTTTATCATCTGAGGAATTCCCTCTCCTCGGTCTAGGTCAGATAGTCCCGAACCGTATCCCTTGTCGGCCATGTTGATAGTGACCTTCGGGAATTCATCAGCTTGACTGGTTGATCTTTTTTTGTTGAAACACCTTGACTTAGGTTTCGACGCTTCAGAGGAAAGCCTTTGGAATACCGAGATCCTCCATGGAATAGTCTTGGAGCAGCTACATTCTGATAATATTATTCTGATTAACCTCTCACAAGGACAGTGAGAGCCCGATCCTGGAGTACTTCTCTTTTGAGACTTGTTCGTACCCCTAGTTTGAATAGTTGCTCGAGAATTATTCAGTGCACCCAAGTGTTACTTAACAGGAGTTTTGCATCGATCTTCATGTAGAGGACCAAGGGGATCCTTCAATGAAATCCGAAACTTGAAGAGATCCACGCTGCCGTAGGGCTTCACTGGATATGCGAGAGCAAGAGGAATAGGATCGGCAGTTGACGGAGGCTTGAAGACAGACTTGTAGCTAGAATTTGGTGAGAGACACGACTAACATCTCTTCCCAAGTGGAGGTATCTTAGCTATTTTCGGTGCCGTTCTTGGCGTTGTTTTGGCCTTTGGCACCCAAACTTGCTTGGATTTTGGTGATTTCTTGACTACCTCTTCCTTTTGTAATTCTTGTGCCTTTCGCATAAGGATTCATGCGTTTGGAATAAATGTATAGTGTTTCTGGATGCGCTCCTCAAGAGTAGAACAAGTTCGTTTGATACGAACCCATTTGTTAGTCAGCGGTTGGGAGGATGAACCCATTGCTTGCTGCAGTGAAGGCTTAGTCATTTGGCGCCTTCTGAATTCTAAATCCACTTGATAGCGGAGTCCATCCACACATGAGGATAGGGTTGGTCCTTCACTTGCGGATCGTTCACTCTAGAGCTTTGGCAAATTGACGGGCAAGATGTTGGCGCCGTCTCTGACGATCCCTCTTCGTCTGAACTGGCGTATTTTCAACAAGAAACTCCTTGATTTTTGGGGAGTTGTTGTGAGCATTAGATCCGACTTCCTTGGACACCGAAGAGGAGTTTTTAACAGCACTTGGCGAAAATCGTCATTCTGGATCTTCAGATCTGATGACCAATGAACCTTCTTCAAGGAAGTGGTCTTCCTGCGCTTGCGAGGAGAGGAAGATCTAGAGGAGGAGGAGGATAGGTACCTCTTAAACTTTTGCTGGTCGAATTCATACTCGACCTCTGCTTCAACTGGGTTCATGATCATCGGCTGCGACACGACAGCCTCGGCAGTGAGGCTGTTGGCTTCCACTGTGATCGCCAGCGTGTTCGCGTCGAAAGTTGATTTCTTTGAGGAATTTATTACAACTTCAGGCGTTTACAACAAATTCAAAAGTGGAGTCTTTTTATAATATCTCTCTACACAAGGGAAATTGAAAAATTATAACTTTCTAGAAAATACACGTAGAGAGATCATTTATCAGTCTTCTACTTGTGTGGGATCGTTGTCGGTATCGGGGTTTATCCGCGGACCACCAAATAATCAGATCTGATTAATTTCATTGCCTCGCAAAGGAGAGAAGAAATTGAATTGAATGACTCAGCAAGGTGAGGCAAACACTCTTTTCTAGATCACAGTAACAGTGCGATCTCAAGGGAAGCGGATGAATGAGGCTGAAAAGGCTGCAGATCTATCAAACTTTCCTCCTTTTTGTCGAAAAACTCACCAAGAATTTGCTTTCTCCTTGTTGAAATTCGTGCTCCTCACTTTCCAATTCGATAGGGCTTCGCCGTTGCTCTGAAATTCCTCATCCTTGTGAATGAAGGCCCTAGGACTGTATTTATAGGCTTCAGAAGCTCTGTTTTGGATAAGAATAAATGATTTAATCTTATGCTCAGTTGTAACCACTTAACCATATTTAAAGATAGCCCCAAATTAGTTAAAGAGGCTCTAGACTAAAGGAATCCCAAAATCTTATCGAAAAACGGGTTTTCAGGAGGTTATACGGGCAAAAATAGCTTTTCTGGGCGTTAGACATCATTAGTGTCTCGTCCTTGGGCAGAGACACCATTGGTGTCTTTTCTGGGCTTGAGACATCATTGGTGTCTTTTCTTAGGCCGAGATACTATTGGTGTCTTTTCTGGGCGTGAGACACCGTTGGTGTCTTTTCTTGGGCCGAGACACCATTGGTGTCTTTTCTGGGTGTGAGGCACTGTTGGTGTCTTTTCTTAGGCCGAGACACCATTGATGTCTTTTCTTAGACCAAGACACCATTGGTGTCTTGGTGGTGTCTCGGCCTTGGCTGAGACGTCATTGGCGCATTTCGATTGTTTTGCCTCTAATTCTTCTGTTCGATCTTGAAATGACGTGATTCAAAATGCGTTTGAAAGCCAGAGCAGAGATCTACAACGTTCCCTAGGCGAAACACATGTGGGGTGAACAAGATATGAGTGGAGCTTCATCTTTTATCGGTGAAACGAAGCTCCCGATCGAGTCGTTTCTTCGCTATTTTGTCGTCCCGTTGACTCGTATGATTCGTCAACTTGCTTCACGTACTTGTTAGCTTTCTCACGACATTAGATAATCCTCGTTGACTTAGATAATGACGTTTATCATCTTTTCTTCGTCTTGAACTGCGTGCGGGAACCTATAGGTAATTTTTGACGCCTATAATTATTAATAAATTTTAATTTGGTACTAATATTAGATTAGATTAGCATATATCCTATTCACCCTCCTCTAGGTTAATTTTAGATTAGTTATATTATCCTAATTAGGAGTTGATTGAAGGAATTAATTGACTTAGAAAATCCAATTAGGATTCAAGTTAGAGTTCTAATAGGATTTAACAAAATCAATCTCTATATATATTGTATCAATCCATGGGCTTAACAACAAGAAAAAATCGAGATCTATATTCCATATTTGTTAGGGGTGTGTAGTTTCAACCTCTTGTAATCTCTTCTCAAAAGAAATAAGATCTTCCCCCCTTTCCCAGTGGACGTACACGTGATCGCGTGGAACCACATTAAATCTTGATGTTTGTTGTTTGTCTTGATTGCTTGGTAGATTTGGGGTTTCTTGTTTAAGTTTTATCTTCCACAACTTGCATACTCCAACACCCCTCCCTACCTCCCTTCAATCCTTGATCTACCCCCACCAAGTTACTATAAAAATTGGTATCTCGATAAGAATAAAGTTTCTAATTTCTCAATCAATTTTGCTATATTCTTGTCTTCTTCAGACATAAGCATCAGAGGTCATCGGGGTGTCAAACATTGGTGCCTTCTAACCATTCGTTAGTGCTTTCAAGAAGAGCTCAGCCCACAAAGCCACCAGCAGAGGAATTGAAGGACATCCTATAATAACCTCAGCTACAACAGATTCTCATCAACTGAATATTCAGCTTAAAGCATCATATAGAGAGAATGTGCCATGTCACCCTTCTTCATTGTTTTAAGGTGAAAACTAAACAAAAAGAGAAAAAGTTTATGAAAAATAGATTTTCTTTTAACACTTTTCTTTAGATTTTTGGACAATCAAATAGCCTTTAAACTAGAAATACGGCTTAAGAAAGGCCTGTGCCAAATACGAACTGAAGTATACAGAAAAAAGTTGCTAAAAAGAGCCAATTAAGTGCCATCACATAGTGATTTTTTGTGTATAAGTTTACGTGACGTACGTGTGATTGTGTATTATTTAAGTATAAATATTTGGTCAGAAAACACTATATGAATGCAACTAGCTTTAAAGAATATTCTAAAATATTCTAACCAAGCTTTCATAGATTTGTCACCTCTTCAATTTTGTTCATGATATTACCTGGGGATCCGAAAACTTTGCTCACATGGGGCAGGGACATAAGCGTAACTAGTATATAATACTTTATCTAGATATTAATGACGTAGACGTGAAAACAAGGAAGGCCGATCGGATATCGTTCCGATGTCGACGAGCCCTGACAACAGCAGGTAGAAAACAAGCTTGAATCCACAAGCCTTAGGTTTTTCAAACTTGAGAAGAAAAACAATGGGGAACAATTCTCTTGATTGAATAATTGAAAAGTTAATTTACAATTTATAAAAGGAACTAATATTTATAGCAAACTAAATCTATCCTAACTCTAATAAAAAAGAAACTCTAAGTCTAAAAGGAAAATACCAAATCCCAAAAGGAAACAATCAGAAAAAGAACTCTTTACTAATCTGACATCCGAGTCGACACGACGCGTCCCGACTAGCACCACCTTTTGTGTCGACTGGACCTGAGTCGACTAAGCATGTCGAGTCGTCCCGCCTTTCGTGTCGACTGGCATGTGTCGACTCATCCTGTCGACTCATCCTGTTGTCTGTCATCTCATCTTGTCGTTTCGAGTTGTCTGCTCGTCTTGGCTGGGTTGTGTTGACTCGTCCTGTCGTCATCTCGACTTGTCTGTGCTGTTGGGGTCTCGTCTGGTTTAAGTTGAGTCTCGTCTCGTCCATCTATTCAGTCTACTCGGCTGCTTTTCTTCTCGGTTTGTCCAATACTTTATCTCCTACATCAGTTCCTCCTTCTTTGGAAGAACTCGTCTCTGAGTTCTCATCACTCGAATACAACTTGATTGAAGGATGAAAGTCAGAAATATCCGTCATGTTAAATGTCACCGACATAGCCATTCCTTCTGGAAGATCTTCTACATATGCATTATCATTGATTTTCTTGAGAATCTTAAACGGCCCATAACGTTTCAGCTTAAGCTTACTGTATGTTCCAGCTGGCAGTCGTTCCTTCCGCAAATAAACCATCACCGTGTCTCCTTCATTGAATACCTTGAGTCGCATTTTCTTGTCCGCTCGCACCTTGAACTTTGCATTGGCTGTCTCAAGCTTTGTACCACTTCTTCCTATATATTGAAAGTATTTTTAGCCATTGAACTTGCGGCCTCACTGACCTTACCACTTGTCAGCAACTTCAACAATTCTTGGAGATATTGCGGTGTCTTCCTGTAAACAATGGAAAAAGGAGACATACCTATAGAACTATGAACAGTCATGTTGTAGGCAAATTCAGCTTGAGGTATAGCTTAATCTCACATCTTTGGCTTCTCTCCACATAAGCATCGAATTAAATTCACCAAAGTCCGACTGACCACTTCGGTTTGTCCATCCGTTTGAGGATGTGTTGTGCTAGAATACTTCAATGAAGTGTCAAATCATCTCCATAAAGTAGTCCAAAAAGTCACCAAGAACCTAATATCTCTATCCGAAACAATTAAAGTAGGAACACCATGTAGTCAAACCACCTCTTGAAAGAACAGTCGTGCAACATGTGGTGCATCCGAAGTCTTACGGCATGGGATGAAGTGAGCCATCTTTGAAAAACGATCCACTACCATGAAGACTGAATCCACGCCTCTTTATTTTCGAGGAAGTCCCAACACAAAGTCTATACTCAAATCTTCCCATATATCCTTGGGCACAGGTAGGAGAGTATACAAACTAGTATTCTGCACTTGCCCCTTTGCAACTTGGCACACTTGACAACTCCTCACAAGTGTTGCCAAATATTTCCTCAAGCTTAGCCAGTAATATCTCTCCTTAAGACTCAAAACAGTCTTGTCTCGTCCAAAGTGTCCACGAAGCCCGCCCCCATGTAAGTCTCAAACTATCTTTTCTCTCAATGACGTCCTTGGAATACAAAGCCAATTCCCCTTAAATAGAAACGCGTCCATAATAACATAGTCTCATGCGGGTTGTCTTGTCAAACACTTGGCCCAAACCTCCTGAAAGTCTTCATCATCAACATAGAGCTCTTTCAAATTGTCAAAAGCAACAACTTCGCCTCGCAATATGCTTAACAAAGATACCCAGTGACTTAAAGTATCGGGCACCTAATTGTTAACTCCTGACTTATGTCGCAAAGTAAAGTTGAACTACTCAAAGTATGAAGCCCATCATCCATGCATTTTGTTGATATGTTTCTAATTATTAAAGTGTTGAAGAGATTGATGATCGGAATAAATCACGAAATCGTTAGCAATGAGGTAGCTCTCTCAAGTCTTCAAAGAACAAAAAATAGCATATAGCTCCTGCTCGTAAGTACTCCACATCTGCTAGGCTTCATTCAACTTCTCACTCAAGAAGGCAATGGGATGCTTCTCTTGAGAGAGGGCGGGTCCAATACTGACACCACATGCGTCATATTCAAGCTCAAAGAGCTTGTCAAAATACGGAAACGTCAAGATTGGTGTAGTGGTAATCTTCTCCTTGATAAAGGCAAAAGCCGTGTTTGCTTCATCCGTCCATTCGAAAACGCCCTTCTTCTTCAAGCAATTCGTCATGGGGGCAACTATATAGCTGAAATTCCGAATGAAACGCTTATAAAAAGATGCTAGCCCATGAAAACTTCTTACGTACGTAACCCTTTTTGGAGTCAGCCAGTCCTTGATTGCCTTGACTTTGTCTTTGTCGACTTGGATCTCCTGTGAGCTTACCACAAACCCTAAGAACACTAGCTGAGTAGTCATGAACACACACTTCTTAAGGTTGATGTAAAGTTCATTCTCCTTAAGCACTTGGAATACTTCTCGGAGATGCAACATATGCTCCTGTTCATCTCAGCTATAGATGAGAATGTCATCAAAGTAGATAATTAAAAATATTCCTAAGAAAGGCTTCAGAATTTGGTTCATCAAACGCATAAATGTGCTTGGAACGTTTGACAACACAAAAGGCATCACCAACCATTCGTATAGGCACTCACTACTCTTGAATACAGTCTTCCACTGATCGCCAGGCCAGATTCGGATCTAATAATATCCACTCCTCAAGTTGAACTTCAAGAAGACACTTGCGCCCCCAACTAATCCAACATGTCGTCTAGCCGAGGGATTGGGAGTCTGTAGCGAATTGTAATCTTGTTGATGGCTCGACTATCTACACACATCTGCCAACTTCCATCTTTCTTTGGTATTAATAGGGCCGAGACTGCACACGAACTCATGCTCTCTCGGATGTGGCCCTTTTTGATGAGGTCCTCAATGGTGTCTTGTAAAATCTTCTTCTCCTATGGGTTCATGCGATAATGAGGAAGATTAGGAAGCACTGAACCCGGGATGAAATCAATATAGTGCTGAATATCTCTCATGGGTGGAAGACCCTCGGGCAGCTCCTCGAGAACCAACACGTCGAACTCCTTAAGCAACGGCTTCATCTTCTCTTGAACCTCAACGAGACTCTTCACTTATTTTTTAACAACTAAAGCAAACCTCTGTTTTAACTCCTTTGATCCAGCCAGAAAATCTCCCTTGTTGCAAAGAGAAACACGTTTGAAATTTTGATCCTTTAGGCTCTTTGGGGAGGGTGGAATTGGTGGTAAAATAATCTTCTTGCTCATCCATACGAACAAGTATTTGTTCTTCTTGCCGCCATGCTTAGTATCAACATCATATTACCACGACCGTCCTTACGTGATATGACACGCATCCATATCCACAACATCATAAGGTACAGAATCACTATAAGTCTTTCCTAGTGATAGTGGCACGCGGTATACTTCGGTCGCCTTCACAGAGGGGCCTTTTTTCATCTATCCGATGGTGTAAAGCACAGGTTTGGTCTCGGTTGGTAGTTTCAAGTGATCCACTAAGGCCTTCGATACTATATTTTCACATCTTCCATTGTCAATGATGAGGGTGCACACTTTGTTGTTGACCGAACACCGAGAAAAGAAAATTTGATGCTGTTGTGATGAGTGTGGTGTCTTTTGAGTTCACAGAAGTTGTTGAACAGCACACGACACATTGTCACCTTCAATTTCGGCAACTTCTTCCTCATACTCTTCTTCGGATGCTATGTGTTCATCCTCAGCCTCCTCATAATCCACTAGATTAACCTTTCGCCATTATGGGCACTTGTTGGACTTATGCCCAGCTTGGAGCCATCGAAAACACTTGCCGACCATCGGCTTGGCATACAGATTTGCTTGAGTCGTGGGGGGCGGTGGTTGAGTTGTTGACCGCTCGGCCAACCATAGGGGAACAGGTCGATTAGTCATCCTTTGCCCTACCGACTCACCTCTCGCCTTCTTGACCGAGCCTCCCAGTTCAGCTCGTCTAAAAGGTAACGTTTTGGAGGCTAATCTTTTTGCCTTCAGAGCCATATTGTGGGCTTCGTCCATGGAATACACATTGTGGATGGCCACTTTCTCTTGAATTGAGTACTTCAAACAACCAATATACTTGTCTACAAGTTGTTCCTCACTCATCGACAAATCAGAATAAGAAGTAAGATGGAAGAACTCTTTGGTATAGGTGCTTACTGTTCAGATTCCTTAACGTCATTATTCGAACTGATTGTAGAGGATTTGTTGATAGTCAAGTGGTAGAAATCTCACCTATAGCAACTGCTTCATGCATCACCAAACCTAAATTGGTTGTTTTCCTTGCCATCGCCTAGTGTTTTGAGTTTGATCCCACCATGTCGCGGCTCCTCCTTTGAGATGATAAGCTACAAACTTCACCTGGTTTGCTTCGGGAATATTAGCCATCTTAAAGAACTTTTTCACCTCGTAGAGCCAATCTAGGAAAGCCTCTATGTCCAAATTTCCTCCAAAGGAAGGAAGTTCTACCTTCATCCGATATTCTTGTTCCTGATGACGTCGGTCTTGTCGGTACTAGTTGTGACGAGGGTTGTAGCCCCTACCTTGACATCTGCCATAAGGCCGATCTTCTTCTTCTTCACTTGAAACATTGTCGTTCAATGGCTCTTCAAATAGGTGATCCTCGTCTGCTCCTTCGTCACTAGAATCATCATGTGGAGGGGGTTAGTTAAGGTGTCGTCTATGATGTGGAGGGGGTTTATTTGGGGATATTGATACAGAGGTGTTTGATATGGAGAAGGCTGATGCGTAGGGGGATGATATGGAGGGATTTGGGGCGGGCGTGGTTGATATGGAGGGGGATGAACTGGAGGGGGTTGGGGATTGTACAGGGGTGGATGTTGGGGTAGCCTAATTCTGAGTTTGCTTAGGTGAAGACCATCAACAAAGTTATTCCCATTGTTGAGGTGAATGGTAAGTCCTTCAATGACTTGTTAAAGGTTCTGAACAGACACCTCCAACATGCCAAATCTTCCATCCATAGAATCTATCCTCGGGAAAAGATCCTGAAGAGAAAGCTCCTTCTTACCATCACCTTCCATTATCAAGGATGTTGAAGATGAAGCTCTGATACCACTTGACACAGACGTAGAAATGAGGAAGGTCGATTGGATATTGTTCCGATGCTGACGAGCCCTGACAATAACAGGTAGAAAACAAGCTTGAATCCATAAGCCCTAGGTTTCTCAAACTTGAGAAGAAAAATAATAGAAAACAATCCTTTTGATTGAATAATTGAAAAGTTAGTTTACAATTTACAAAAGGAACTAATATTTATGGCCAACTAAATCTATCCTAACTCTAATAAAAAAGAAACTCTAAGTCTAAAAGGAAAATACTAAATCCCAAAAGGAAACAATCAGAAAAAGAACTCTTTCCTAATATGAAATCTGAGTCGACATGAGGCGTCCCGACTAGCACCGTCTTTCGTGTCGACTAGACCTGAGTCGACTAAGCATGTCGAGTCGTCCTGCCTTTTGTGTCGACTGGCATGTGTCGACTCATCCTGTTACCTGTCATCTCGTCTTATCCTTTCAAGTCGTCTGCTCGTCTCGGTGGGGTTGTGTTGACTCATCCTATTGTCATCTCGACTTGTCTGTGCTATTGGCGTCTCATCTGGTTTAAGTCAAGTCTGCTCTCGTCCATCTGTTCAGTTGACTCGGATGCTTTACTTCTCGGTTTGTCCAATACTTGATCTCCTACATTAACTAATGACACCAATACAAATACGATAGTTTGTTTTTAAAGTACTTAGGGGCTCGAGGTTTAATGAGGCAAAAAGTGGGGGGCAAATTGACATACGGGTTTAGTACTAAATGTTAGATCCTTTGTTTTGATGATGATTTACAAACACCATTATTTGTGCTAATTGTTTATTGAGCTATGTTGTAGATCACATATCATTAGCACCTTATATGGAGGATTGGATGGAAAATGAGCTATAATGATAATATCCATGGAGGTGGAGGCAAAGTGATGATGCAATGCTTTCAAGACCACCATTTGCATAAGAAGCTTCATCTACTCAAGAGCAAATATCAAGACTCAAGCATGTATTTCTACGTAAGAGATATTTGCTATTTTATTTTTCTCTCTAGTACTTATGTAGGCAAGTAGTTTGTTGATTATATTTGAAGCTCATGGGATATCACACTTTCAAAACTCGTATTTTGGTACTTTTGCTAAAATGATGATTTTCACACATACAAGGACCTTTTTTGCAAAATTTCTTTTCAAACAAGTTTATAAAAATGTTTATAAACTATTCCTAAAGTTTTACATTTTTTGGAGTTTATTTACTATTTTTAACAGAGCCTTGAAACTCAATTTCAAAATCGATTCAGGCTGATAACCTGTTATCAGTCGACTGACCAGTCGACTGATGACATCAGTCGACTAATGTATCGACTGATGAAACTATTTGCAATCATCAAAAGTTTCTGTTCTGTTTTGATCGAATGACCAGTCGACTGACGAATTGTCAGTCGACTAAAAATGATTGTCAGTCGACTGATGAGCTTGTATTTGAATATAACGTTCAGCTCATCAGTCGACTAATGATTCCCGTTAGTTGACTGATAAACAGTCTAACGGTTAGTTTTTCTCAGAATCTGTTTCTCGGTTTTTGTGGGATTTCCACCGGTTCTTTGCGGTTTTGGATGTTGTTTTCTCTTCCTATAAATACCAACAACCCCAACTATTTTATTAACTAAGCTTTCATTGTAAATCTCTTGTGTTTGAGTTTATTGTTTTCAAAGAGCTTCAACTTTTATTTGCTTTCACTATTTCAAAGCCTACATCCTAAGCTTCAATTGTAATCTTCTCTCTTGCCATAGGGCTGCTGTAAAGAGAGAGTTTCTCTTTGATTTTCTATATTATGAGCTTGATCTCATGGAGATATATTGTGTGGTTGTGAGATCTCAGTGGAGATCGTTGTGTAGAAGAACTTCCGGCTTCTAAACCGGGTGTGTAGTGGATTTTTCCTCGAGAGTGGGGAGCAGGGACGTAGGTTAGCGGACCAAACCTCGTGAACATATAGCGTGTCATCAATTGGCTAACTACCTCTATCCCTGCTCTCTTTTATTGTCATTACATTTTATATTTATGTGTGGTTTGTTGGAATATCTTTTAATTACATATTATTTGTTCATAAACCCTATTCCCCCCCCCCCCCTCTAGGGTCTTTCCCCCCCCCCCCCCCTCTAGGGCCTTTCAATTGGTATCAGAGTAAGGTCTTTACTGTTTGTTAGGCTTAAACCCCTTAGAGAAAAGATTATTATGGAGGCTTCTATGAATATGTATATGCTAGAAGGACAATCCACCACTAGGCCATCCCTTTTCACCGGTAGCAACTTTGCCTATTGGAAAGCTAGGATGAGAATTTATTTATAATATATTGACCTTGATATCCTAGACATTGCGGAGAAAAAAATATGTCATGAAGCTTAGTAGTGAAATGACCGAGGATGAGAGAAACTAGCTAACCTTAATATTAAGGCTATGAATGCACTAATTTGTGGTCTTACCCCCAATAAATATAAGAGAGTTTCTACATGTGCAACCGCACACGAAATTTACGAGAAGTAATGCATCACCCATGAGGAACCCCCCAAGTGAAGGAGTCTAAGATTAGTGGACTCATGCATGATTATGGACTTTTTAAAATGCTTCCAAATGAATCTATTGATTCTATGTTTTCTCGGTTCACTAACATCATAAATGAATTACATGGTCTTAACAAGGTTTTGGAGAATCAAGAGATGAATTACAAAATTCTTTGCTCTTTGACGCCGGCTTGGGAACCTAAAGCCACGGCCATCAAAGAAGCTCATGACCTCTCAACTCTAACTCTTGATGGACTTATTGGCAAGCTCAAGGTCCATGAAAAGAAGATCAAGGAGAAGGAAGAAGCAATCAAAAAACAACTGAGGAGCCACCCCAAAAATTAAAGTCCATAGCTATCAAGGGAGCAATCGAAGATTCGTCCTCCTCGGATAGTGAAGATGATGTCTCTAGAGAAATAGCACACCTCTCTAGAAGAATATCAAAATTAATCAAAATGAATAAAAATTTTAAGAATCGATCTAACAATAAATTTCCTTCTCGTATAGGTAAATGCTTCGAATGCAACAAACCGGGACACTTAGCCAAGGATTGTCTCAAGCTCAAGGAAAAGTATTTGAAATACAAGAAGAAGAAGGCTATGTATACCGGTTAGGATGAGTCCGAACCAAGTGATTCGGATGGTGATGATGAGGGCGCCAAGATTGCTCTTCATGATCAGAACATTTGCTTCATGGCTAATGAAGATGAGGTACAATCCGAAACTGAAAGCGAATCTCCCTATATGCAATGTGAACTAGAAGCGGCTTTAGAAAAATTAAACTTTAATTTTAAAACTTAGCAAAAGAATATTCTTCATTCAAAAAATTACATGTTTCTTGTGATTCTAAGTATGAGTAACTACAATCTTCTGTTGCTTTAAAAGAGGAAATAATAGGAGATCTAGACTTTGAAAACAAACAACTAAGATCCAAATTTGAGAGATTAGAGATTGAAAACAATAGAATTAAATCTAATCATGCTTACTCTAGTCATCATCATGTTAATAGAAGCATCAATCTCATGCTCCTACATATAAGAAAAGGTTTTTATGCACATATTGTATGAAGTATGGTCATATTTCTACTCATTGTAGGATTAAGAATAACATTGATCATTATGAGTTAATATGGGTACCCAATGGTACCAAAAATACTAACACTCAAGGACCCAAAGCTTGGGTACATAAAGGGTCTACAATTTGTTTGCATGTAGGGAACGTCTCGCACAAGACGTAAGGAGTTGTGGTACCTTAATAGTGGTTGCTCTCATCACATGATGGGCAATAAAAAATTATTTGTAACCCTATCAAGGATTGAAGGAGACAATGTCTTCTTTGGTGGTGGTGACAAATATAAAATTGTAGGTATTGGCAATATTGGTAAGGTACCTTCTCCCATAATTTAGGATGTTTATTTTGTTAAAGGACTAAATCACAATCTCCTTAGCATTAGTCAATTAAGTGACAAAGGCTTTGACATTTCTTTTAAACCAGATAAATACATTGTTAGTATGAATGTTAAAATTATTTTTGTTGCTTTTAGAAGATCTAATATTTATATTTTTGAGATGTATGAGCTAATAGATAAAAAAGTTAAGTTCCTTACCGCGGTGGATGGAGATCCTTGGATTTGGCACAAGAGACTTGGACATGATAATATGAAACTTATATCTAAGCTATCCAAGAAGAATTTAGTAAGAGGGTTACCAAATCTATCTTATCTTAAGGATTCTACTTGTGAGGAATGCGCCAAGGGTAAACAAACAAAAACTTCCTTCAAATCCATAAATGAGAAAATTTGCCTAGGGATGATGATGAGATTGAGGAAGGAATGGAGCTCTTACAACTAAATGATAAATCCTCAATGAACAAACTAATTGATGGGAAGAACATAAATGAACAAACTCAAGAAGAACTCCCCAAGGCTTGGAAGTTTGCACCGGATCACCCTAACGACCAAATTATAGGGAGTCCATCCAAAGGTGTTTTGACTCGCTCAAAAGCAATGAGCGAATGTGGTAATGTAGCCTTTTTATCCTAAATAGAACCTAAACGTATTGATGATGCTTTAAAAGATGAGTTTTGGATTTTAGCTATACATGAAGAGTTGAATAACTTTTAAAGAAATAATGTTTAGAAATTAGTTCCTAGACCAAATAATACTTCTATTATTGGAACTAAATGGGTTTTTAGAAATAAGCTTAATATAGTAACTAGAAATAAAGCTCATTTAGTTACCCAAGGATACAATCAAGAGGAGGGCATAGACTATGATAAAACTATTATACCGGTTAGAAGATTAGAATCTATTAGAATATTTTTGACCTTTACAAGTTTCAAAAATTTTAAATTATTTCAAATGGATGTCAAAAGTACTTTCCTAAATAGTTTTATTGAAGAAGAGGTTTATGTTGAGCAACCCCGTGGCTTTATTGATTCATGTTTTCCAAATCATGTATACCGGGTTCAAAAACCTTTATATGGGTTAAAACAAGCTCCTAGATCTTGGTATGCTCGCCTCTCAAGTTTTCTCATTAAAAATAGTTTTTCAAAAGGAACAATTGATAATACTCTTTTTGTTAGAAAATGGAAAAATGATTTTATTTTAGTTAAAATTTATGTGGATGATATTATTTTTAGTGCCACTAATGAATCTTTATGCAAGGACTTTTATAAAGTAATGCAAGATCAATTTGAGATGAGTATGATAGGAGAGCTCACCTTCTTTCTCGGTCTCCAAGTTAAACAATCCAATGATGGCATCTTCATATCACAAAGCAAATATGGTATGGAATTGGTAAAAAAATTGGGATGAAAAAAGTTCAAAACGTGCCCCAACTCCAATGAGCACTACCATCAAGTTGGATGCGGATGAAAACGGTGAAAAGGTAGACCAAAAGCTATATCGAGGTATAATAGGTTGTCTTCTTTATCTCTCCGTTAGTAGGTCGGACATCATGTTTAGTGTTTGTGCATGTGCACGTTTTCAAGCTTCTCCTAAAAAATCTCATTGGTTACGGTTAAAAGAATTATTAAATACATTAATGGCACCTTAGAATTTGGTTTGTTTTATCATAAAAATACTTCTTTTGATCTTTGTGGTTATTGTGATGCCGCCTTTGCCGGTTGTAGGGTGGACCACAAAAGTACGAGTGGTACTTGTCAATTTTTGGGTAACTCACTTGTATCTTGGGCATCCAAGAAACAAAATTGTGTTGTTTTGTCCACTACGGAAGCGGAATACATTGCCGCCGGCTTATGTTGTGCATAATTTTTGTGGATGAAACAAAATTTGGTTGATTTTAATTTACACTTTCATGATACAAAATTTTTTTGTGATAATACTAGTGCTATCAATATCTCAAAAAATTCCGTTTTACATTCTAGAACCAAACATATAGATGTACGGCATCACTTCTTGCGTGATCATGTTGAACGAAAAGATATTTCCCTTGTTTATATTAACACCAAATCTCAATTAGCGGATATCTTTACCAAACCCCTTTGTAAAGTTGATTTTTGCCGTATTAGAAATGAATTAGGTATGTGCATCTTTAAAAAAATATCTTTTTGTCTATTTTGGTTTTATTCTTTGCTCTACCATTGTCATATTTTTTCTTGATCCTAAAATGTCAAGCCATGCTTAAGCACACTTATTCTTTGCTCTACCATTGTCATATTTTTTCTTGATCCTAAAATGTCAAGCCATGCTTAAGCACACACGGGTACCAAGAGGAGTGTAGCGGTAATTTTTTCTTGATCCTAAAATGTCAAGCCATGCTTAAGCACACACGGGTACCAAGAGGAGTGTAGCGGTAAGACACCGGGGTCGTCCCAAGAGGAGTGGGGTAGGTGGAAATGCCTAGAGATATGTCATAATTCCTAACACTTAAGGGAGACACGGATAGGCCAACACTTAAGGTGCATTTGTGTGGGTTTTTTGCATGCATAATGTCTTTATTCTACGCCATTTTTTATGGTGACAAAGGGGGAGAGAAATCTCCTCATTTGTGCACATAGTAAGAGGGAGCCTTACAGATAGTGGGAGAAACTATCTATAAGCCAAATAATCTATTTTTACTTGCTCTTACATAATGGTTATTTGTCATCATCGAAAAGGGGGGAGATATCCTTTGTTTTGATGATGATTTACAAACACCATTATTGGTGCTAATTGTTTATTGAGCTATATTGTAGATCACATGTCATTAGTACCTTATATGGAGGATTGGATAGAATATGAGCTATAACGATAATATCCAAGGAGGTGGAGGCAAAGTGATGAAGTAATGCTTTCAAGAGCACCATATGCATAAGAAGCTTCATGTACTCAAGAGCAAATATCAAGACTCAAGTCATGTATTTCTATGTGAGGGATATTTACTATTTTATTTTTCTCTCTAGTACTTAATGTAGGCAAGTAGTTTGTTGATCACACATACGAGAACATTTTTGAAAAATTCCTTTTCAAACAAGTTTATCAAAATGTTTATAAACTATTCCCAAAGTTTTACATTTTTTGGAGTTTATATACTTTTTTTAACAGAGACTTGAAACTTAATTTCAAAATCGATTCAGGCTGATAACCTATTATCAGTCGACTGACCAGTCGATTGATAAAATCAATCGACTGATGTGTCGATTGATGAAACTGCTTACAATCATCAAAAGTTTATGTTCTGTTTTGGTCGACTGATGATTTGTCAGTTGACTGAAAATGATCGTTAGTCGACTGATGAACTAGTATTTGAATACAACGTTCAGCTCATCAGTCGACTGATGATTCCCATTAGTCGACTGATAAGCAGTCTAATGGCTAGTTTTTCTCAGAATCTGTTTCTCGGTTTTGGGGGATTTCCATTGGTTCTTTGGGGTTTTGACTGTTGTTTTCTCTTCCTATAAATACCCAACAACCCTAACTAATTCAGTAACCAAGCTTTCTGTGACGCCCCTGGGTTCACACAAGGCTGCAGTCCAAGATGAAACTAGAGATGTCAAACCTGCCATGCACTCACACATGTTTCAGCAGGTAAATTGATTTGTCAATTATGATCTACTCTTGTTTATGGTTTGTTCATATGATCATATTTATATTTAATGCTAGAATGAGGATATTAACACTTGGCTCCTAATCATTCGGAACATATGGTATATATATGGGGGTTCCTTGTTTGGATTTTTTGCTCGACGTACTAGTTCCATTTAGTTAGGGGTTAAGTAGGAGTATTCGCATTCTAGATCATTAAGTATATATGTTACAATATTTTATATCTGAAGATTTATGGTAATGTATTATTAATCTGTAAGATATATTTGCAGAATTTTAGGGACGAAATTCTTTAAGGGGGAAAATATAAAACCCTAAAAATTTGAATATTTTATAATAAATAATAATAAATGTATTATATTATGAAAAAATAATATTTATTAATGTTTGAGTATGCTAGAAATTGATTTGAGATCAATTCAATATATATATATATGAATATAGAACTGATATCATGCACACGCGCACGGGCCTGAATCTGAGAAAAATGACCGGTTAAAAGTATAAGTATTTTTTACAACAAATCAATTGGAATCGGAAACTCAAAAAATAAACGTTGTATGTATCTTCAAGAGCTTTCCAACAAATCTTATATCACCTCCTTCTGAGGTCGGACGTGAACGTTATGATCAAAATACCGAATGTCGTTTTCCTAGTGAGACTAAGTTTCCTGGTTCGGGTCAAACATGTTTGTTTCAGATTTACCTCTATAAATACTTGTGTTTTTCATAAAAATTCCTCTCTTTTTATCTATGAACCCTAGCAGCTACCCTCTCCCCAAACCCTAGATCTTTTTCTTCTAAATTTTGTGAGCTTTGTGAAGCACAATACCGACACGAGGGCGAGATCTTCGACGTGTGACAAGGGAGAATAGGTTGTTTGTACTCGTGGATTACTTGTTTATTTTAGCGGCTTAGAACAACGTTTGAGGCAAGATTATCTTCATCCAAACTCATCCCCATACTTAAATAACTAGTTTAGATGTTTAATATGTGTTTTCATGTTTAAATCTTAACTTGTGATGTTAAAAATCAGATTTCTTTTTTATGTTAAAACTTAAACTAATGCTAGATTAGTAATCTTTTTTACTGTTTATGATAGTATCATGATCGTGATCATTAGTGTTATTCATAATTTCGTTTATATTTGAGAAATTTAAGAAATATGCTAAATATATATCTTTCTGCAGAAAACTGCAGCACTTGTATAATCTTTAACTGCGATTTTGAGATAGCAAATAAACTCAAAAAATAACTAAATTAGTTCCAAATGAAATCTATATGCATCTAGTTTCTAAAACAGAAAACCAATCTTAAAAATAGTTGGTATAGAGAAAGATATAGTCTTTTTATTTATGACATGTCTTGCAGAAAAACTGTTGTACGTGTATGACATTCAATAGAAAACTGGGCATAGTATTGAACTCCAAATTGAGTTAAACAAGTGTCAAATTACATATATATATAAATCTAGTTTCTAAAACAAAAAACTATTCCTAAAAATAGTTTGTATAGAGAAAGATATATTCTTTTTACTAACAACATATCCTGCAGAAAAACTGTTGTATATGTATAATGTTTAACTGAAGATTTGGGATAACAAATGAACTCCAAACTGAACCAAACTTGTACTAATTGAAATATGTGTAAATCTAGTTTTCAAAATAGAAAACCATTTCTAAAAATAGTTTTCTTAGAGAAAAATATGCTAATTTTACTAACAGAATTCCCGTCTGTTTTTCTGCTCATTTTGTGGAGCTGTGTTTGTTGGACCCTAGAGGAGGGGTGATTAGGGTCTTGAAGCAATAATTATGCAATAAAAATTAAGACAATGCAATTCACCACAAAATGAAAAACCAAAGTAAAAGAGATAAGATTAGAGATCATTATCCAAGTAACGTGTGATGTGTTAACGAGGTTCGGTCTGCTAACCTACGTCCCCGCTCCCCACTCTCGAGGAGAATCCGCTACAAAACCCGGTTTGAAAGTTGAAACTTCTTCTACATAACGATCTCCACGAGATCTCACAACCACACAATTGATCTCTACAAGATCAAGCTCACAACAAGAGTAAATGGTGTAAAATCTCTCTCTTTATAGTAACCCTATGGCAAGGAGACAGATCACACTTTAAGCTTGGGATGTGAACTTGAAAACAGTGAAAAACAAGAATGAATTTTAGCTCTTTTGTAAAAAATAAACTAAACACCAAGGATTTGCAATGAGCTTGGGTGACTCTGAAGAAGGGGGTTATGAGGGTTTAAATAGAAAGAAGAACAGCAGCCAAAACCCATACCCAAATCCCCCAAAATCCCACAAAAAAGATTTTCTGATTCTATACCAAAACTGACCGTTAAGTGATCAGCGGTCGACCGTGTGATTTTTGCGGTTGACCGTGAAGTTTTCCAAGGTCAAAGAAAAGCTGGTGCAAAGGCTACGGTCGACCGCGACGGTCGTCCGTGGAAACTGTTTAACAGTTCGGTTGGACCCGTGTCAGTCAACCGTAGGAGTTCCCGAAGCCATCTGAATGAGCGGCTCGACCCCATGAGTTGACATATAGTTGTTGCTGGCTCCTGAGGGAAAAACCCTGGTGCGGTTGACCGTGGTGGTCGACCGCGAACTGATACAGGCTGATACCTGGTTTAAAACTGTTTTTGGCTGTTTTAAAAATCTGTAAAAATACTCAAATATTTTCTAAAAATTGTATAACTTTGTAAAATATTTTTAACACTAAAAACAAACCGTTTAGAAAAGGAATTTTGCAAATAGGTCCTCATACTTATGAAAAACAATATTTTATCAAAACCGTCAAAAATATGAGTATGAAAATATGTGTGTGATATCCCAATTGCTTCAAATGAAATCTACAACTACTTTCCTACATTCTAGCACTAGAGAGAAAATAAAAACAGCAAATATCTCTCACATAGAAATACATTTTTTGAGTCTTGATATTGCTTTAGAGTTGATAAAGCTTCTCATTGTGTTTAGTGTTCTTGATTAAACATTGCTTCATCACTATGCCTCCTCCTCTTTTGGATATCGTCGTTGTAGGTCATATTCCATCCAATTCTCCATAAATGGTACTAACAAGCTTAATATATATATTAACTATAATATCACTCAATAAGCAATTAGTACCGATAATGGTGGTTGTAAATCATCATCAAAACATAAGGGCTAACAGTGTTGCGCCATTTTGAGATGCGTTCACTGAGTTTTGAGCCTCTTGATGTTACACATATAGTCATGAATATGTTGTGTTATGCATTTGTGAACCCCAAGGGGATTATGATGAGTTTTGATTTGATCATATTCGAATTAGATATCGTTCATACACATGTTGGATATTGTTGATGAGCACAGCTCAGTAATATATGGGATAGTGCGTAGACATACCAGATATACATAGTTTATACATGAGGTGAATATCGTTGATGAGCTCAGTTAAATACTACATGAGGTAGTGCGTCGATATTCCATATGTACAAGCCATTGAGTCGGATTTTAGGAGGCTTGATCTAGCCGTCCGTCTCGCACTAGGGTGCGATGAGGCTCGTGATCCGTATTTCTAGGATACCTATTTGGTACTCCGTCCCGCACTCATGTTACGTACTGAGAACACGATGAAACTAATGAGCCGTGTACATAGTTCAGGATACCTATAGGGTAGTCCGTTACACTGAGACAATTACTTGATAGCCTAAGTATGGTAGATGTAGGTTAAGGATACGACCTATCACTGAACTATATGACTGAGATATGTTACTTTTAAAAGTATACAAAATTATGTGTTGGTATTTTATTCTATCTCCCCAGTGATAGTGGAAGATATTATAAATACGATGTGTTGATGTCTTATTTCTTTTACCGTCTTCTTTACTTCTTAGTTGGCATCAATGATTAGAGATTCACAACTTGAGACATATGGTATATATATGAGGATTTCCTTGTTTGGATTATTTCGCTTGACGTACCAATCTCGTGTTGTGGATTTTCTAATTATTGGTTTCATTAGATTATCTTTTCTTAGTTCGGTATTAATGTTTAGATATCTACAATTTGAGGCTTATAGTATATACATGAGGGTTTCCTTATTTGGATAATTTCACTCGACATACTACATCTTGTGTTGTAGGTTTCTAAATGTTAATCCCACTTAGATACAGGAAAAATAAATCTAGGTAGACTATGCTTAATAGATAGAGCATTCACTCCGTCTAGCAGCTCTTCCCCTGGGGATGGATGGAGGTAATTTTGCTGTAGTGCTCTGATGCTCTTGTTGTTATTCTGTTTGTTGTTTTCTCTTCTTTTAGATGGTATAAAGGTACGGAGAGCCGCAGGATGACGGAGTTCTTGCATAGTCACTGTCACATGAGTTTTTAGAGACTCCACGGTAGATTTTATATTTTATTCAAACTTTAGAGTTTTATTCTCATTTTGTAACGACAATGTGCCTTAGTGTGATTCTAGTTGATTCATGTTGACACTTTCATTTTGTCAGTTACCAGAGGTATTACAATTAAGACATGATTCTTTTTATTTATAAGATATCTCTTCCCATATCATGTCTATTGTTTCTATTTCCTTATTTTGCATGTTTTGTACATGCACTTCTTTTTGGTTCTACTAGAGGATATTGCTGTGATTGGTGAAACGTGTTTATACACAGTATGGGCGCATGGAAGGTTTGACATTTCTAGTTTTACCTTGGACTGTAACCTTGTGTGAACCTAGGGGCGTCATACTTTCATTGCAAATCTCTTGTGTTTGAGTTTATTGTTTTCAAAGAGCATTAACTTTCATTTGCTTTCACTATTTCAAAGCCCACATTCAAGCTTCAATTACAATCTTCTCTCGCCATAAGGCTATTGTAAAGAGAGAGTTTCTCTTCGATTTTCTACCATTGTGAGCTTGATCTCTTGGAGATCTATTGTGTGGTTGTGAGATCTCGGTGGAGATCGTTGTGTAGAAAAAGTTCCAGCTTCCAAACGGAGTGTGTAGTGGATTTCTCCTCGAGAGTGGGGAGCGTGGACGTAGGTTAGCAGACCGAACCTCATGAACATACCGCGTGTCATTAATTGGCTAACTACCTCTATGCCTACTCTCTTTTATTGTCATTACATTTTATTTTTGTGTGTGGTTTATTGGAATATATTTTAATTGCATTTTATTTGTCCATAAACCCTATTCGCTCCCCCTCTAGGGCCTTTCACTAAATATATTTTTTAGGAGGTTTGATGCAAGATAAATTCAAAGATTTTATCCGATATAGCCAGTAGCAGGCATTGGAAATTCAATACATGCAAAAGTTTATATTTTTTTAAATAAAACTTCTATTCCATTGCCCAAATGTGAAGTGCATGTACATCAAAGACTCAAACAAAAAAGACCCGAGCTACAAAAAATAATAAAAATAAAAAATTACAATAAAATTTCATAAACTTTCAACTCAATCCTTAAAATATTCATCTAAAGAATCATCATCTAAAGAGCTACTAAGAGAAACTGAGAGAATATCAAAATGTATAGCTCGAATCAGCTCATCAGGACTCCTTGCTTTATGCATAAAAATCTCTTGGTTTCTTTCCTGCCACAAGTTATGTGTCATTTGAGCATTGTTGAAAACCATTCTATGAGCAACCTATAGCAGCATGTCCTCCATCGAAATCGAGCCCAACCCTATTTGTAGCCAACAAGCCAAAACCTATCTTGTGTTAGAAACTTGGCAAGAGTAACAAGCCATAGGGCAAAACCACCGAATGGTGCTGAACCAGGTAGAGAGCTTGCAACAAGGCCAAACTTCGAATATAGTAGTGCATGCAGAAAGCTTGACATCACCAAACTTATTACATTCATAAACAAGGGAGAAGAGAGCATCAGTTCCACCAAAGTGAAGGATTGAGAAATCCCTAATCTTAAGTAATTGCTTCCACAACCAAGAGTCACATGCTTTGCTTTGAACAGTCCATACGGTCCCTCGTTTTAAATAATGCTCATGGGTTCATTTAATCCATAGGAAGTCTTTTTTCTGATGAATTTGCAAGAGAAGTTTAACCCCAATTATAATGTTCCATATATTTGCGGAGAACACCCCAAGACCTCGATGCTTTCTTTGTTGGTACACAGTGTCCCAAGCAACTAAAAGAATTTTTCCATGCATCATCAGTTCTCCTCCAAAGGAACCCTCTACATAGTTCATCAATATTTGCCAAGACTCTCTTAGGGAGGATAAATGACTAGTCCAGTATAAGGTTTGTATGTAATGATGCTGAATAGATCTGCATTATTTTGGCAACTCATGTTACTTGAATATCATATTTAGGTTTGTATTTGATTATTTTCATTAGTTAATTAAATTGAATATGTTCAAAATATGAAAATTATGCTAAACTTAAGTTGGTAAGAATTTTTAAGCTATGTTTGTTATTTTTCTTGTTGATACATTGTCCATAATAGATTGAAGAACTGGTTGACCTAACTACTCTGCTCACGGAGACATCACATCATTTGCGTAAATTAACTAACAATCCATGCAATATTTTAAGATAATATATCATATTAATTATTCAGAGCGCCCTTCTTCCAGATTCACCATCTATTCATATCTTTCTCCAAGAGAAAAAAAAGCCGAAGTTACATGTCATACTCACACCACCTATCAGATCACTGGTTTGATAACAAATTGCTCAACCTCCGTGGGAGGGAGGGAAATCTATTTTTCAAGAAAGTAGCTTTTCTTTAGCGTCTCTTTCTCTTTCTCTGATAAAGAGAACTGGTCCTCTCTTTCTCGATTTCCTTCTCCTACTCATTCTTGTGAAAGGATTTTGAGACCTGCTATAGAATACTCTTAGCTAGAGGAGAAAAGAGAAGAGAGGAGAATTGCTAAACTTATTTTCTTAACTTCATAAGTCAATAGAATCTTCCATTATAGTCAATTTTTACAAGTATATTTTAATGTCCATTCTATATTATCTTAGTAGTTACTGTTGCAAGTACTCTCTGGTCGGTCAGCTGATAAATCCTATCGGTAGACCGATATAATCTTGAATCTAGAGTATTATAAATTTCCTCTGGACGGTCGACCAATAGGATTTATCAGTCGACCTATCGAAGTTTGTTCTGGTGCATGTTTCATGCACTTCTATCAACCGATAAATCCTATCGGTCGACTGATCTGGAGCGGGCGGAGCGATTAAAATCCATCCTCTGGACGGTCGAGATATATCAGCTGACCTATCGAAGTTTGTTCTGGTACATGTTTCGTGCACTTCTATCGACCGATAAATCCTATCGGTCGACTGATCTGGAGCGGGCGGAGCGGTTAAAAGCCAAGGCGTGGCTTTTTGTTAGGGTTTCATATATATATATATATATATACTATATATAATATATATATATATATATATTATATACTATATATATATATGTATAGTATATGTAGTTATAATATGTATATATATATATATTATATATGTATGTATCATATATATATATATATATATGTATGTATATATATATAATATATATGTATGTATTATATATATATCATATATGTATGTATATATTATATATATGTATGTATATATTATATATGTATATATATATATATGTTTATATATATAATGTATATATATATATATATATATGTATATATATATTATATATATATATATATATATATATTTATGTATATATATATATATAATATATATATATATATATATATAGTATACATATTATATATATATATACATATATTATATATATTATAATATACATATATTATATATATATATACATATATATATACATATATATGTATATATGTATATATACTATACATATGATATGTATATATGTATATATATATATATATATATATATGTATATATATGTATATATATATATATATATATATATATATTATTATATATTATATATATATATATATATATATATGTG
This sequence comes from Asparagus officinalis, assembly GCF_001876935.1. NCBI lineage: Eukaryota > Viridiplantae > Streptophyta > Magnoliopsida > Asparagales > Asparagaceae > Asparagus > Asparagus officinalis. The sequence continues at coordinate 56,280,919 of NC_033802.1, forward strand.
GAGGATCTAACGGCGTCCTTGTGCGTGTGCGCGATGTAGTGTGTGCTGTGCATCCTATAATACTACATATAATTATATATTACTATATATATATATATATATATATATATATATATATATAATATCATATAATATATATATATATTATATATTATATTATACTTATATATATTATATATATATATATATATATATATATATATATATACTATATATATATATAGTATATATATATATATAATGCTATTATGTATATGTTGGTATATATGTACTTATATATATAATACAATAATATACATAACACTACATATAATATAAGCATACTTAGAGTTGATTGAGCACTTTGAGAGGGAGATTCTTTAGAGGTGAGTGAGATCTTATTGGTGAGGGTTAGTTAAACTTTTTGAGAGTTGTAACCCATTGTATTTCTCCTCTATATAGTAAAATCTTCCTATCCTCTCCCTGTGGACGTAGGCATCTTGCCGAACCATGTAATTCTTTATGTTTGCGATTGATATTGGCTTTTTATATTATGGATTATGCTCTTTGTGTTCTTTGTGCATTGCTTACCGACTTGTTGTGGATTGAGTCCGCTTTTGTTGAGAGCAACAAGTGGTATCATAGCAAGGTTTTAGATCTAGGGTTTGATTTAGGTGGAGGAAAAATTAGTGTTTGAAGCTTGGATTTTGGAGATCTAGGTTTCGCTGGAGGTAGTGTTACGGAGTTACCATTAGAGATATCGCCTTCCTCGTATGGTTATGAGATCATTTTGGAATCCCATCTAGGGTTCAATTTGGGTAATTTCACAACTCTATCAATTTTGAATTTTCCTCTACAATTTGGAGTTGGTAAGTATTAATAGGAAAAAGTGGTGATAGTAGCAAGACTATGTCGAGTATAGTTCAAGTTGCACTTCAGAGTACGAAGATCAGTGTTGTGAAGTATGACAAAAAAAATTAATTTTGGGTTATGGATGAGTGATGTACAGAATGCTTTAAATGCTCAAAACTGAGAAGAGACAATAATGGCGCATGAGCGGCCACCTAAATATAATGAGACAGTGTGGGACAAAATGAATAGAAATGCTTGTGGGGTGATTAGGTCTTATTTAGAACAAGAGTTGAAATATGCTGTTATTAGAGTGACGTCTGCGATGAAGATGTGGGAGATTCTAAAAAATAAGTATCTTACGAAGAGTGTTGAGAATCGGTTGCACTTGCTGCGGAGATTATTCAGATTCTAGATGTCCAAGGATACCTCACTTGCAGATCATGTGAACAATTATACAAAGTTATTGTCGGACTTGACAAATGTTGATGAGAAGATATCAGATGAGTACAAGGCGATTATTTTGTTAGGCTCATTACCCGATGAGGATTTTAACACTTTTGTGCTTACATTCTTGAATGGTAGATCTTCTATCACCTATAGTGAAGTTACAAATGCATTGATAAATTTTGATTTGAGGATGAAGGATTAAGAATCTTCCAGAGCTAGTACTTCAGGAGAAGCCTTGTCGATAAGAGGAAGGAGTCCTTATCCTAGAGGTCGTAATCAGGGTAGGTCAAAGTCTAGAGGATACTACCTAGTTGATAAAAACCAGTGTGCTTTCTGCAGAGAACAAGGACATTGGAAGAGAGATTGCCCGAAGCTGATAGAGAAGGAGAATAGCAAGAAGAAGGGCCCGAAAGCCAGTGAGGTGAATGTTACTATAAATGGTAATGATTCTGAAGATTCATACTTTTCTCTTTCCATTACTCCAGAGATAAACCATGCAGAAGCATCGGATTAGATGCTAAATTTTGGAGCTACTTATCATGTGACTCCTAGGAGATATTGGTTTGCATCTTTTGAGAAGCTCGATGGGGGTGTAGTGATCATGGAAAACAATCAGTCCTATGGCATTGTGGGATAGGTACTGTCAGGATTCGGATGTACGATGGAGTCGTTAGAGAGTTGACTGAATAAGGTTTGTTCCTCAACTGAAGAATTTTTTTTTCTGTTCGAGCTTTAGAGGCAAAAGGATTCAAGGTAACTTTAGAGAACGTCGTAGCTAAAGTTACTAAAGGATCATTAGTAGTGATAAAGGGATCCGCAATAGAAATCTCTATTATCTGAAGGGAAGTACCGATATTGGATAGGTAGCTTTAGTAGTTTTAGAGGCGAATCCTAGCAGACTTTGGCATTTTAGACTTAGGCACAAAGGGAAAAAGTCACTGCAGGAGTTGTGCAAGCAGGGATTATTAAGAGGAGCCAAGAGTGGAAAAATTAAATTATGTGCGACTGTATTCTTTGCAAGAAGACTAAAGTGAAGTTCGGGATAACCATTTCATAAAACTAAAAGTATCTTAGACTACATGCACACAAATGTAGGGGGTCCCACTAAGACAACATCACTTGGTGGGCGATATTGGTTCGTCACTTTTATGGATGACTATTCTAGGTGTTGTTGGTTATATACCATGAAACAGAAGAGTAAAGTCCTAGAGATATTTGTGGAGTGGAAAAATATTAGAACTACAGACAGTGAGAAAGATCAAGAAGTTGAGATCTGATAACGGTAGTGAGTATACTTCAGATTCTTTTCAGCAGCTATGTCGATACGATGGTATAGAGAGACACTTCATATTTATTCATACACCACGGCAGAAATGGATGGTAGAGAGGTTAAATCGGACTTTACTAGAGAAGAGCTGATGTTTGCTATCGCAGAGTGGTTTACAGAAGATCTTTTGGGTTGAGGTATTTACATATGCGAGCCACCTTATTAATAGGCTTCCCTCATCAGCGATAGAGGGGAAGACCCCTATGAAGATATGGTCGGGAGTACCAGCACATGACTATGATTAGCTCAAGGCTTTTGGGTGTCCTGTATTTTATCATGTTAAATCTGATAAGTTGGAACCTCGAGCTAAAAAGGTCATCCAGTTGAAAAGAAGATTATGGTGAGTAGAGACGTCACATTTAATGAGGCTTCATTCTTGTAGCCTCCTAGGTAAAGAACTCTCCGACAGTAGAGACATCGCAGATGGTGGAGTTTAATGTAGTCTCACAGAGTCCAGATGGGACTGTATCCAGTAGAGTGTCGACTGAGGTTATGCCAGACGAGCACAATGATGAGTTGGAGGATATAGGTACAGCAGAGCAAAATCAGTGACCGACGGCTAAGGTTCAGGATTCTATAGGAGTTCAGAGACCTAGGAGAGACATATTGTTGCTAGCACGATATACAGATACAGTGGTTGCTTATGCACTTCCGGTGAAGAGTGTCGATGAGATGATACCTACTACTTTCAGAGAGGCTGATCAGTGTTCAAAGGCTAATATGTGGCAGGGTGCTATGCAAGAAGAGATGGAGCCTCTTTACAAGAATGAAACATGGCAGCTTGTCGAACTTCCAAAAAGGCGGAAGGTGATTGGTTGCAAATGGTTGTATACCAAAAAGGAGGGCATTAAAGGCACTCTTGTGAGATTTAAAGCTAGGTTGGTAGCAAAGAGTTATGCACAGGAATTGACCACAATGAGGTCTTCTTTCTGGTGATAAAGCATTCTTCTATTTTGATCTTACTAGCTTTGGTGGCGTAGTATGGATTAGAATTACATCAATTAGATATAAAGACAATATTTCTTCATAGTGATCTTGATGAAAAAATTTATATGACTCAGCCATTGAAGTTTCGAGCTGTAGGGAAGAAAAAGTTAGTGTGTAGACTAAAGAAGTTGTTATACGGGTTGAAGCAATCTCCAAGATAATGGTATACGCGATTTGATGAGTTTATGCTCGACAAGTCATACATAAGGAGCCAGTTTGATCCTTGCGTGTACTATCGCAAGCTTCATGGAGGTGCGTATATTTATTTATTGCTTTATGTAGATGACATCTTGGTTGCTTTCATTTCTAGATCCGTCATAGATAAATTGAAGATACAGCTTTCAAGCGAGTTTGAAATGAAGGATTTGGGTGAAGCAAAACACATTTTGGGGATGGAGATCAACAAATACAGAGATAATGGCAGAATTTATTTAACACAGGTGGCTTATTTGAAAAGGTGTTACAGCGATTTAATGTCAGTATGGAGACAAAGCCAGTTAGTATACCTTTAGGAGCCTATTTAAAGCTTTCATCTGGTTTTTTACCAAAGTCAGTTAAAGATAGAGAGTGGATATCAAAGACTCTGTATGCTAGTGTAGTGGGAAGTTTAATGTATGTAATAGTATGTACAAGGCTGGATCTATCACAGGTAGTTAGCATGGTTTCTCGATATATGCATGACCCGGGTTTGGGTCATTGGGATGCTGTGAGATGGATATTGAGGTACATTTGAGGTACTCTCAATGTTGGTTTGATGTTTGAACGGGACACTGGTGGTGGGGAATTATGCATTGGATACATAGATTCTGACTATGCTGGAGATTTGAACAAGCGTCGGTCCACGATGGGGTATGTGTTCACTTTGACCTGTACGCCTGCATGTTGGAGATGCATCTTGTAGTCTACAGTTGCTTTGTCGACGATAGAGGTAGAGTATATGGCGGTTACAGAGGTTGTTAAGGAGGCAATATGGCTTCGAGGACTTTTGGAGGACCTTGGTGTTTCGCAGCGGTCTGTCATCGTTCATTGTGATAGCATGAGTACTATCTATTTGGCGAAGAATCAACTTTCCCATGCTAGGACGAAGCACATCGACGTTCACTATCACTTCATCTGGGATGTTCTTAAAGATGGAGATGTGGAGCTTGTGAAGGTCCACACCAAAGACAATCTAGCAGATATGCCCCCCATCAGCAAGTTTGATCACTGTAGAAACTTGTTGTAGACTTGTGCTTGTTGAGGCCTGTTGCAGCCATTTGGAGGAACTACAGGTGGCTTGATCCCTTAAGAGAGGGGGTACGTAGGCAACCATATTGGTACAACCAGATTTGGATAGTCGACACATTAGTGCTCTTGTTGGTGTCGGTTCAGTTTTGGGAACACTTCACCTAGGTGGAGAATTATTGCAAGTTCTCTCTGGTCAGTCAACTGATAAATTCTATCGGTTGACCGATATGACCCTGAGTCTTGAGTATTTTAAATTTCCCTTGGATGGTCGACTGATAGGATTTATCAGTTGACCAATCGAAATTTATTCAGGTGCATGTTTCGTGCACTTCGGTCGACCGATGAATCCTATCGGTCGACTGATCTGTAGTGGGCGGAGCGGTTNATATAAGCATACTTAGAGTTGATTGAGCACTTTGAGAGGAAGATTCTTTGGAGGTGAGTGAGATCTTGTTGGTGAGAGTTAGTTTGATTGTTTTGAGAGTTGTAACACATTTTATTTCTCTTCATATATTAAAATCTCCCCATCCTCTCCCCGTAGACATAGGCATCTTGCTGAACCACATAATTCTCTGTGTTTGTGATTGATCTTGGCTGTTTATATTATAGATTGTGCTTGTTGTGTTCTTTGTGCATTGCTTACCAACTTGTTGTCGATTGAGTCCGCTTCCGTTGAGCGCAACAGCTGCATCACAACAAGGTTCTTTATACTGGAGACATTTTATCTTCATTCTTATTCTTGAAGTGACAGAAGGGGTTTGTCCAAGCATCATCTCTATACTTTCTCTTAACGACTTGGGGTGGCACACTAATAGAAAAACAAGCGTCCTAGATAGATCAAACTCGAAGGAATTTTTTCCATCTAGTTTGCCTCAAACTAGACGAAAAAATTTAGTCTAGTTTCATCCATCTAGTTTAAGGCAAACTAGACGTAATTTTCTGTCTGCTTAATTAGATAGTTTGTATTTTTTATTTTTTAAAAAATGTGGGACAAACTATCCTAGATGGAATTTTTCAGTTCCCGAAAATGCTATTTTTTGCGGTTTTTCACTATTAACTACCCTGATTATGTTATATCATGATCCAAAGCCTCTCCAACCGATTTGAAGCTATCTTGAAACGTGGTTAAGTAATTACAACTAAAGATAAGAGGGAATCGGTCGTTCTTATCCAAAAACCGAGCTTCTGAAGCCTATAAATACAGCGCTAGGGCCTTCATTTGTACAGATCTAAAATTCTCGAGTCTCGACGAAGCCTTGTCGAACTAAAGAATAAGGAGCATGAATTTCAGAGAGGAGAAAGAGATCTCGGCAAGCTATTCAGCATAAAGAGGAAGAGTTCGAGAGATCTGCATCCGTTCATCCATTTTCTTGATATCGTACCTAGTTGCGACTCTTAAGAAGAGTGGGTATCTCACCTTGCTGAGATATTCACTTTAGTTTCTTATCTTCTTTGTGAGGCAACAAAACTTATATTTGGATTTGATCAGTCGGTGGTCCACGGATAAACCCCGGCACAGTCTAAGATCTCAAGCAAGCAGCGGTGGTAAACGTCTGTTGCTTGTGTTTTAAGAGAGTTGTAATCTTTTGTTTTTATTTTTGTTGAGTTCATTATAACGACTGAAGTTGTAATGAGTCCACTAATGAAAGAATCAACTTTCCACCAAAACAATAATTAACAATAATCAAGAAGCATATAAGTTATGCACTTTAATGATAAGACTATTATTTTATTAATAATAATTATTTACTTTAGTGCTAATTAATCTTGAAGAACTGTTATGTAGACTATAGGATATTATTATAATAATAATTTGTACTTTTCTAATAAAAATATAAAAACTGAAGCTTTTCGTTTGTCCCACTTTCTTTTTTTATCTGCTAGACATCTTTTCACCATCCCGCAATTCCAATAAATTTTTAGTAAAATATAAATTTTATAATTTTAATTTAAATTAATTGTATAATTCTAAAAATATTAAAATAAAATTAAATAAAAGGGCAAGAAGAGATGTGATCTAATTTTTTTGGTGTGGTTTGAAGTGTGAGGAAAAATAAAATTAAAAAAAGATGGTTCTAGTTTTTACTACGTAGTTCTAATTTAAAACTTGGAACAATTTGAAAGATTAGAACTCTCTCCTTTCTATATAGTACAAAAGGGGGATAAATATCTACCGTTATCCTAGTTCTAGCTTTTATCCAGCTCCAGTTGACTAACACTGTATAATTTTATCAAAGCTCTAGCTCCAATTGACTAAAACTATAAAAATTTATCCCACAAATTATCTCATTTCTTGTTTTGTGTTCTACTTAACTAACCCTCTCCCTCCTAGTGAAGTTCCTCACATAGTGAGAGAGAGCGGGGTAGGGGTGGCGCTCGCTCATCATATAAAATTGGGCCATTTGATCTAGGGCTAAGATGTTGCCTCCAAAAGCGAGTGTGTATGATAGTTATGTGTGATAATATATATATATATATATATTAATATATATATAATACGAGAGAGAGAGAGAGGAGAGATGAGTTAGTGTTTGGTACTACAAACCATAAGATTATTTGGCTGTGGTAGTGAGGTGTGGCTTATTGCCATCCACAGACCGATTGCTAATTCCCAAACGCCACTGCTCCAACCCATATGAATTTGGGGGTCTCGATTTTAATGAGTGGACGAGGAAAGTACGCACCTGCAGCTACCGAGCAGCGAGAAAATTTATGCTTGGTACCCAAAGCATTGATCCCATTTTCTTTTAATAATATATGTATATATATATATATGATATATATATTATATTATTATATATATATATAATGTATATATAGTATAGTAGTATAGAGTATATATATATATACTATATATATATATATATATATATATATAACAGAGAGAGAGAGAGCATAGACTCCAGAAAATAAAAAACTATAACCTTAAGTTTGATGTCTCATGCAAGACTTCCTACTCACTCAATGTTATTAATATAAAAAACCTTCTCGATGTCATAGCATAGGATCCGCTATGTAATGTTAGTGGCTAAAATAAATTTTAGTGGAAAAGCTTTTTGGCTATCCCACTTATAAGTTGACACAAGTTTTTACCCAATATATATATATATGATATTATATATATGTATATATAGTATATATATAGTTTATATATAACAGAATCTCGACAGTACGCTTTGCCTATGAGCATGAATGCTTACGCATTCATGCCTTTATGGGTTTTTCTGCAAAAATCCTACGATGAATGTTAAAGGCTCGTGATAATTTCTGCATTCTCTCTCTCCCTCATACTAAAGCCCCAAATCAGCCCCAAATCCTTACTCTCTTCCTCCTCCGTGAAAAACGTCGATAGAGTCCCAAATCTGCACCAAATCAGCCCTAAATCAAGCATCGGAAAACGTCGATAGAGTCCACAGACGAACGATCAACTCCGCCAACGAAAAACCTCGAGGTCCATCAACTTTGCCGACCGAATCTGCCTTCAGTTCCTCCGACATGATCTCGTCGTCGGCTATCGTCGTCTCTCCTCCTCCGTGATCTCGCTGTCGACCTCCTCCTTCGTCTTTAGCCCTCCTCCGCGATCTCGCCATCGACGAAATACCTGACCCAGTGAGTTCAAGAAGTAAATTTTTTTTGTAATTCAAGAAGTAATTTTTAAGAAGTAATTTTTTTGTAATTCAAGAAGTAATTTTTCACGAAATACCTCAAGGAAATCATGGTGTTTGAGATGATAGTGTTTTTTTTATAATTCAAGAAGTAATTTTTAAATTTCAAAAAGAGATAAGAGGGTAAAAAGCCTTAGTAGAAAGTAGATGAGAAGGTTTTGGGTTTGAGGAGAAAAGGGACAGACTAATAAAAACCAATGACAAAATGATTGGGTGATAGTCAGTTCTCTTTGGTTGCAGGTATCGAAGCTTTTGTGAGAAATGGAAAACTTGGACAATGAAGTAGGGGCTAGCTGTCAAAATGTAGCTAATAAAGTAAACTCGGATGACGATAGTTTGACATATACTCCTCAAGTATCAGATGAGTTGAGGTAAAAAATGGGCAAGAATTTGATACAATAGATGATGTTGTGACATTCTACAATACTTATGCTAAAGTAGTTGGCTTTAGTATAAGGGCTTGGACTACTCAGAAAGAGACAGGAAGTGGTGAAATAAGAAGGAAAGAGTATGTTTGTTTTAAACAAGGAAAATCTCCAAGAATCACGGATGTTGGAAAGAAAAGAAGTCGAGGAAGCTTATGTCAGGATTGTACTACCAAAATTATAGTTTCAAAATCAAACACTAAAAAATACATTGTTACTATTTTTAATGAGGAGCACAGCTACCCGTTATCAACACCATCAAAGGTTCATCTTTTAAGGTCCCATCGTAACATTTCAGTCACAACAAAGTCTCTAACTAAACAATTATCCATGATGAATATACCTCAGCATCAACAATTCAGTTTTCTTAGAGTACAATCTGGATGTATAGAAAATATTGGGTGCACTCAAAGAGATTTGTATAATCATGAAAGGGATATCCGTGCTGATTTGAAGGAGCATGATGGTGAAATGTTTTATGAGTATTTAAAATTAAAATAAGGAAAGAATCCCTCATTTACTTTTCAAATTGAGGTCGATGAGGAACAAAAGATTACTCGTTGTTTTTGGTCCGATGCAAGATCAAGGCGGGCTTACAAATTTTTTGGTGATGTTGTAATCTTTGATACCACTTATAACACTAATCGCTATGGCCTTATATTTGCACCAATAATGGGGGTTAACAATCATGGTCAAACTATTATTTTTGCTTGTGGTTTTTTAAATTATAAAAGCATTGATGATTTTATATGGTTATTTAATCAATTTTTAGAAAGTATGTCTGGTGGTGCCCCAAAGATGATTATTACCGATCAAGACCCAGCTATGACTAAGGAATTCCCTCGTATTCTTCCAAATACTTTTCACAGGTATTATAGTTTGTACATATTATTGAAAATATTTATATACATAGCCCATCATTTAACACTTTATTTAATTATATTGACAAGTATTGTAGTTGGCATATATTAATGAAATTTTCTGAGTAAATTAATGCAGTAAAGTATAGTATTTATAAGAGTGAGTTCTCGGATTGTATTTGGAAATCGGAGACTCCTAAAGAATTTGATTTACAATGGGAAAGTCTGATTAAGAAAAGTGGGTTAGGAAACAAGTGGTTGCAAGACCAATATGAACTTCGGTCAAGATGGATTCCTGCATATGTTAATCAATATTCTTAGCTAACATGTCAAGTAGTCAACGAGTAGAAAGTGGACATGCATTTTTCAAGAAAATTGTTTCGAAGAATAATTCATTTGTGGATTTTATGATACAGTTTGGCAGGGGATTAGTGCACCAACTTCATGAGGAGTTGATGGCCGATCATAAAGATATAATTGAGAAACCTAAACTTAGAATAAATCTTGACTTTTTGGAGCAACTGGTTGATATTTACACGAAAATAAGATCTATTACAAGTTTGAGGCTGAAGTGTGTGACAGCTTTAACTATAAGTTGTTGTTTGTTAGGGCAACCGACAATCAGAGTGTGTATCAAATTCAAAGAAAGAAGCTCACAACAAGTCATAAGAAATGTAACATAGAACGTTTACCACTTTCAAACACCAAAGGTTTTTGTGTGGGTATGGCGTAACTCCAACATATCATAAAATACATCACTGATATCCTCGTGAATTAGTAACAGTAAGAAAGGATACATCAAAACTGGTTTCATCCGAAATAATCTTCATATATTCAAACAAGGCATAATAGCAGAACAACTCATTCTTCCGCTCACCACTGAGATCAATGCCTCTCATTGCCAACAACATACATTTGTAAATAACACTACACACTGCATTTTTGTTAGAATCAACCCACATTTACAAATCACATCACATACCTTTTACAATGGACAAGGCAACAAATACTGCAATGATACATATTGCAAACATTAATATTATAAACATTGAACCTAATGCAAAAACATAGATCGGGGAAATAAAAAATTTCCTTAAATTTTCCTTGTCTTTATCTAGATTATGCTGCTCCGGAAATATTTGTTGTTGAAATTGAAGCGGTGTCTGGACAGGTCTTGAGCTGGATGCTGAATCGCGATCGATGGTGTGCTTCTCACATTCACTCAAAGCCTCTTCGTACATTGCAAACCCTTTGTAGGAGGCATTTGGAAATTTATCAACAATGAATTTACTTCCTCCCAATTATCAAAAATGTTTCATTGTCGACCTCTCTTCACAATATAAAAACGCTTTCTTGCTATGGATAACCTGCGTCAAATAGAGCTAAATCTGGAGTAGATAAGCATCTGGTCTCACTAAGATACGTATCAACTAATGCAAACAATATATATATATATATATATATATTTTCCTTTCAATTTTTCCATTATTATTTTTTCATAGAAGCTATAATGACCTATTAATGCATCACAAACTACTAGAAAGAGTTCCCAGATCTATAGATGAGAGGATATGCTATCAGAATGGAACCCACAACACCCAAATAATCATGTCGGAACCCAAAATAGTCCTTCAGGAAATTGACCACTGATTTTGTTTTTCCAAACACCATGATTTCCTTGTGAATATCCCCATACTGTGAAGTAAATAGGTCATTCAAAGTCCAGGACAATGGGCTTACATAGTAAAGCCAAATCCACCACTTTGGTATTTTCTGCAAGGAAGCACCAAAATCACACGAAAATAAGCTTTATCTATCAGCCGAGCTCAGATATATAAAATTTATGTAGGATACCTTCGGTGTGAAAGTCAAACATTTAAATAGAATAGTTGGAAGATAGTCAACTTAAAAACATACATGTATAAGGGCTAGTTTCTCAATTAATCCTAAGATTTTCATACATCGATGTACCTGTAAACTATGTCATTGGAAATCATTCCTTACACGTTTTGGGATATGGCAGATGGACAGTAAAAATTGCACATCATGATTAAAAGCACAAATATAAGTTGCGGGTACATTCTAAATAACTTGTAATGGTTGTAAACTAATATAAAGGAGCATCAGTTCCATAATGACATACAGTTAAGAAAGTGAACTCACTGGGCCAGGTATTTCGTCAACGGCGAGATCGTGGAGGAGGACTGAAGGCGGAGGAGGAGGTCGATGGCGAGATCGCGGAGGAGGAGAGACGGCGAGAGCCGACGGCAAGATCACGTCGGAGGAGCTGAAGGCGGATTCGGCCGGCGAAGTTGATGGACCTCGAGGTTTTTCGTCCGCGGAGTTGGTCGTTCGTCGGCGGACTCTATCGACGTTTTCCGATGCTTGATTTGGGGCTGATTTGGGACAGATTTGGGACTCTATTGACGTTTTCCGCGAGGAGGAAGAGATGAATGATTTGGGGCTGATTTGGGGCTTTAGTATGAGGGAGAGAGAATGTAGAAATGATCACGAGCCTTTAACATTCATCACGGGATTTTTGCAGAAAAACCCATAAAGACATGAATGCGTACGCATTCATGTGTATAGGAAAAAGGATACACAGTCGATTTTGATAATAAAAAATTAAAATCAGGCTACAGTGAAAATTTGTTCTAAAAACAAACCTCTGTTCATCATCTTTTCCGCGTTTCTTGCTGGCGTTTCGGCGGGGTCGTACGATCCACTGGCGGTGCGTGATGACAAGGAGCCGAGTTTTAGGGGATTGAGTTAGATTTGCACTGATAAAACTAAATAAATAAATAAATAATTTTTTTTATATAACTACCCTTTGCTTCTTTTTCTCTCTGAAAGAGAACGAACGAAGCTAGTAACCCAAATCCTCCAAAGAGCTCTGCCAAAGAACTCAACCACAAACCCTTTTTTTTTTCCAACCTCCCAAACTCTCCACAACAGACCCAACAGACCCCTCTTCCTCCCCTCTTCCTCCTATAATTCCTAAGTTCTCTTTCTGTGATATTTTTTGGAGAAAATAAGGGATACCTATTGCAGTGAAGGGGATCTCTCGGGGACTTCCATTTGGGATTTTTCAGCAACACCCTAAGGCAAGATTATTTACCATGTTCAAGTTAACCGTTATGCTAAAAATGTGACTTTTGATCCTAGAACGGAAATTTTAGAAATTTTGATTATGTTAGAATTTAATTTTATCTAGTTTCCTTACTGTTAGATTTTGGTTTCATGATCTTTTGGGTTAAAATTAACCTCGTTATCTAATTTATTAATTATGTTTTAAATCATGTTAAATTCTTGGGAAAAATGTGTCCAGGCCCCAAAAACATAAACTTCATGTGCTGCAGCCCCTTCTAGTTTTCCCCATGTGGTTCAGCCCCTTGAAGTGTGACGTTTTGTGCTGCAGCCCCTTTTTAACAATTATTACATGCCAACTAAGCTAAAATCCCCAAAATAACCTTACCCCCTCTCCTCAATCCTTCAAACCCAGTTCTCTCTCTCTCTCTCTCCCCCCCTCTCTTTAAAAACAATGGCTTTCTCAAACTCGTCGCTCTGGCTCTCGCCCTCCTCGCCGTCGCCACCTCCGCCCAGGCTCCCAAGCCTCCCCCGAGTTCGTCGCCGCCTCCCCTCCTCTCCTCCGCCCGACCTCGTCGCGGTAGCTCGTCGTCGCTCCCCATCTCGCCCTCGACTACGCCGGAGTTCGTCACTGTGCCTGCCACTTTTGAACCCATAGTATGGTAGGCCGGAGGAGGATGACCAAGAGAAAAGAGTGCATGATGCTCAAGAAAAGTAAAAATGAAGGGGACAGAATAGAACTAACATTGTGCAGATTAGAACTAACACTGTAGACAGAATAGAACTAACATTGTAGACAGAATAGAACTAACATTGTGCAGATTAGAACTAACACTGTAGACAGAATAGAACTAACATTGTAGACAGAATAGAACTAACATTGTAGATAGAATAGAAGTGTAGACAGAATAGAACTAACATTATAGACAGAATAGAACTAACATTGTAGACAAAATAGAACTGTAGACAGAATAGAACTAATATTATATACAGAATAGCATATTCTTGTACTTTAACTTGGAACTAGATGCAACTTATGACTCTGTCTAGTTTCTGGTATTGGTTTATGATTCAACAAATGAGCATGCTCATATTCTTTACAGAAATTTACACCCTGTCATTAGATTGAAATAGAGCATTCTGGCTGTTTCGTCATTGGTTGACAATAACAGTATCAGTTTCTTAATGTGTTCCTCTGCCTGTTTAAGCTCTCGAGCTGGACTTCTGGATTACTATAGACATGTAGTTCGTTTGCATACAAGTTTTAGTGGTTTGAAATTGACTACGTGGTTACAGTTTTCTATTTTGAAAATGGGAACGTATCGTAAATCATGCAGCATTTTGCTCATTGGCAACATTTTGGCTGACTACTATTCTCAATTCTGTAAACAGGAACCATGCTTTGAAAATGGGCAAAAGCAGCGGGAAGACTCTACACAATTGTCACGAGTGTGAAGAATCTGCGAGACATGCCGGAATGCCTCAATCTTTACTTCGAATCCCTTCAATCAAGTTCGTGCCGCTTATTGAGTTTGTAATTTCTGGTGTTACCAACCACAATTATTTCTGTCTAGAATTGTCCAAAATACAATCACCCTATAAGAAAGTTGTTGGGTCAATTACAAACTTGGTTGAAGGGATTCGAAGTAAAGATTGAGGCATTCCGGCATGTCTCGCAGATTCTTCACACTCGTGACAATTGTGTAGAGTCTTCCTGCTGCTTTTGCCCATTTTCAAAGCATGGTTCCTGTTTACAGAATTGAGAATAGTAGTCAGCCAAAATGTTGCCAAGGAGCAAAATGCTGCATGATTTACGATACGTTCCCATTTCCAAAATAGAAAACTGTAACCACGTAGTCAATTTCAAACCACTAAAACTTGTATGCAAACGAACTACATGTCTATAGTAATCCAGAAGTCCAGCTCGAGAGCTTAAACAGGCAGAGGAACACATTAAGAAACTGATACTGTTATTGTCAACCAATGACGAAACAGCCAGAATGCTCTATTTCAATCTAATGACAGGGTGTAAATTTCTGTAAAGAATATGAGCATGCTCATTTGTTGAATCATAAACCAATACCAGAAACTAGACAGAGTCATAAGTTGCATCTAGTTCCAAGTTAAAGTACAAGAATATGCTATTCTGTCTATAATGTTAGTTCTGTTCTGTCTACAGTTCTATTCTGTCTACAATGTTAGTTCTATTCTGTCTATAATGTTAGTTCTATTCTGTCTACAGTTCTATTCTATCTACAATGTTAGTTATATTCTGTCTACAATGTTAGTTCTATTCTGTCTACAGTGTTAGTTCAAATCTGCACAATGTTAGTTCTATTCTGTCTACAATGTTAGTTCTATTCTGTCTACAGTTCTATTCTGTCTACAATGTTAGTTCTATTCTGTCTACAATATTAGTTCTATTCTGACTACAGTGTTAGTTCTAATCTGCACAATGTTAGTTCTATTCTGTCCCCTTCATTTTTACTTTTCTTGAGCATCATGCACTCTTTTCTCTTGGTCATCCTCCTCCGGCCTACCATACTATGGGTTCAAAAGTGGCAGGCACAGCGACGAACTCCGGCGTAGTCGAGGGCGAGATGGGGAGCGACGGCGAGCTACCGCGACGAGGTCGGGCGGAGGAGAGGAGGGGAGGCGGCGACGAACTCGGGGGAGGCTTGGGAGCCTGGGCGGAGGTGGCGACGGCGAGGAGGGCGAGGGCCAGAGCGACGAGCTTGATAAAACCCTTGTTTTTAAAGAGAGAGAGGGGAGAGAGAGGGGGGGGGAGAGAGAGAGAGAGAACTGGGTTTGAAGAATTGAGGAGAGGGGGTAAGGTTATTTTGGGGATTTTAGCTTAGTTGGCATGTAATAATTGTTAAAAAGGGGCTGCAGCACAAAACGTCACACTTCAAGGAGCTGAACCACATGGGGGAAACTAGAAGGGGCTGCAGCACATGAAGTTTATGTTTTTGGGGCCTGGACACATTTTTCCCTATATATTAACACTTGCTAAAATTGTAAGGTCGTATATAAACAATAAATTGTGTCATCATCATTTCAAACCTAAAAAGCGATTGGTCCAGTTTCTTACACTATGTTGGGTCATGTCTCAAAATATTTTTTATTCCATTCACACCGTAAGAAGATCCAAAGCATAAAGCCATAGTGATTCTTTTCACACTATCTAAAAGTTCTGAGGTATTAAGTCCATATGCTCCTATATAAATTTGTTAGCTAATATGCTCTTTATCAAGAATCTGAAAAACAATTGCGCATTCCCCTCATTAGTGGCATTTATGATTTATATACCAACTAATTGGGACGGCAAAGGCGGTTGTAATTTTTAGGGATCTAAATTGAAGCTTCAAAAAGTGTAAGTTTTTTATACATGAAGTTATTGTTGTGCCGTTAAATATACTACGAGGACTCTAACCTCTAATGATCACTTAGATCCAAAACTCTGGCTTAAATCCTTTCATTTTGGCTTTGGATGAGGAGTTTGATGATTTAATATTACGCTTCCAAAGATGTTAGTGTCGACAGTGTGTTTGATTCAGGCATTAGCTTGTCCAAACATAGAGCAAGCCTACGCCCGAATCAAACACATTGTCGAGAACGCTAGCATTTGAAAGCATCAAATAAATTAAATCCAAGCTCCCGAAGTATGGGATTGAAGTTAGAATTGGGATTTATGTGATCATTATTCAACCGATCGATCAAATGGCTCCGGACTCGTTAGGATGCATTCTGAATCTTTGATGGTGTAAGAGCATCTCCTACAAGCTCCTAATTGGGAGTCCTTGTTGGAGAGCTCTCAACACCTCTCAAGCCATAGCCCACTATTTTCAATGCCACATCAACCTCCTAACTAATGTTCATCTCCAACAAACTCCTAGTTAAGACCTCCAACAATATCAAAAAACTCCTCTTCTATTTTAGTTTTGTTACACATTACTTTCAATCATAAATCTAGTACAAGATAATATATGATAATTAGGAAGAACTAATAAGGATGTGATGCGAGTACAATCATAAATCTAATATTTAAACGACTAATTTTTAAATGGCTAATTTTTAAACCTTACTGTTCATGAATTTTTTTTTAATCTCAACGGCTAATTTACTATTCATGTTAATTTTGAAAAATCATCAACGGCTAAATTTTAAACGGCTATTTCTGAAGGGTACAAAGGTAGGGGGTTTTTTGTTAAAAAATTTTAATGGCTTTTTTGCTCCCAAGTGCTCTACAAATTTGTGGAGCGCTTGGGAGCTCCGTGGCACAAGCCCCTAGGCTTTGTGCCACTCCAACCCAAAGAGCTCCCTTGGAAGCTTGTTGGAGCATCTCCAGCAATCTCCCCACTACCACCTTAGCCTTAGGAGGTAAGTGAGAGCTTGTTGCAGATGCTCTAAGCTCATCCAACACAGAGCCCAAGGCCCTCTATATCCATTAATGCTCAAATCATTCTTTTCGTCAGCATCAACGTAGCACTACGTTTCACATTGGATCTTTTTGGTATATCCTTGTTATTTAAGTTCCAAACGTTATTACCACCTAATATACTTTATTTTAATCTCAAGTCATCGATTTTAAAAAAATTATAACAATATGTAAACATAAGGGAGATGACGATGCAACTCGTCATCACCGTCTTCAAGATCGCAGTTTTCTTCGCTGCTGTCACGAACGCCCGGAAACAATTCACCGCACACGATCGCCGGACGCCGTTTGAAAAATTGTTGAAGAATAGAATTCCGCTCCCAAAACTCATATTTAAATTCGACATAGTAAATTCATTGAGAGAGTAGAGAGAGATGAGATGAGAGGAGAAAGAGACGAGATGAGGAGGAGAGAGAGAGTGAGAGAAATGATATTATGGTCTTCACATGTTTTAAACTCTTGAGTTTTGTGTTTTGGAGGCTTATGTAATTATGGAATTGTTTTTGAGGGTTTTGGGAGCGTTGAGAAAGTCTTGGGTGCGGGCGGAATATTTGTAAGTAAATTGGGGGCTATAAACAATTTTCCCATATTTTTATTTGGATAAATATATATATATATGAATTCATTAATTTTATATTTCTGGCTTGTTACGTAAGCTTCCATAGGCTTGTTGTCGTGAGAGCCTAATATCAGGAGAAGAAAACTCATAAGAAGACTTGTCCTTTTCTATAAATAGGAAATGTAGATATAGACATACGAAAAAACTAAGTCATACTTGTATCCTGAGAGGGACGCGTGGGGGCATCTTCTTTTTGAGGGACTTGTTTTCGAAGACCTTGGGAGATCTTGGAGATTTTTTAGAAGAAAAATGATACATGCACGTCCTCAGGCACACCACAAACCACACTTCCTCTCTATCTACAGTGCAGGGGCCCCCATATCAGATTTAAAAAAAAAATCTGATGTGATACACCATGCACTGTAGATAGAGAGGGGGTGTGGTTGGTGATGTGCCTGAGGGTGTGCCTGTAGCGCCTCCCTTTTTAGAATAGTAATTTTAGGTATTCTAAACTTGTTATTTTCTAATTTTGATAAGGTATTATAATATAAATGCTTTTACCATTATTTTACATATGTTATGGTATGATATGATTTCTAACGTGCTGGCGTCCCCCTCTGCACCACGGGACCGTCTAGCTAGGTATGGTACACTGGAGGAGGATAACTGGGCGACACATTAATGCCATAATATGTACTTTGTAAACAAATATCATAGCCCAAAGCCCATTTATGTTCAACATATACCCCCATCCTTAAGCAAAAGACCAGTGAGCCCAAGGGCCACAAGCTAATGGGTTCAATTCAAACCCACACGAACCGTATAAAGAATAACCAGACTTGAAATTACAGAGGGTTTTCGTCTGCCCGAGATTCCTGAGCCCGTGATGATTTTCTGGGAACTGGGACCTTTTTTCCACTTCCACCTATTTTTGACCAATCTTTTCAGTCTTGTTTTCCAAATCAAGTAGTTAAATCCTAAAGCTGCAATTTGTTCTTCTTTGTCATTTTCATGTATTGTTGTCTTTTTTTACTTTATTTATTTACCTATTTTGGGCTGATTTTGTTCGCGTTAAAGAGCATCCGTGTACAATTTTAGAATTGGGTAATTTATTTTTATAGTCAATGCAAATTATATATGTATGTTTTTTTATAATAGGTTTCATAGTATTTTTCTTTTATCATTGCAGTTATATATTAATTTTTAGCCCCCCAAAAGTTGAAATTATGCCTACGCCATTGCTTACGTGCATCAAATTCTTCTGTGCTGTAATATCAGGGATTGATGATTGAAGCATCTCCAAATAACACTGCTCTCGAAGAATATTCATCCAATCTAATCCGTTATCTAATTTAGCACTTTGGAAATCTTTGCATCAGAACATTTCCTATATTTCATTTATTGATGAAATTGTATAGTTCTCGTTTGCTACTCCTTCATTTGGAATTAATGAAATGAAAGAGTGCTTTGAAATAAACTCAAAGATGGGGATACTCTTCATCGATTGATTGTCAATCATCTTCCTTTGGTATGAAAATTTTGGTGATTTAATTTTAAGCTCTCAACTCTTAAATATGTTACTTCGGTAAGGATTTGGACCCCCTCCACTATCAAAAAAGTAATGAAGGAATCATTACTTAATAACAACTATTGATTATGTAGTGGGTGGTCATAATTTTTTTCTTTAAATGCAAATTAGAAATGACGGCAATACATATGTTCTGGTAAGTGTTAAATTTAGATGGTATCACAATTACACGTTAGATAATCAATGTTAAAAATAGTGATGTCTCCACTATAGTAGAGAAGATCCAGGTGCCTTCGACAACGTGTTTGACTCCGGCATTAGCTTGCCGAAACATTGATCCAGTCTATGGTCGAATCAAACGCATTGTCGAAAACCCTAACAGTTGAGAGCATGAAATGATCAGCATTTATCTATAAGCTCACAAAGCATGGGATTGAAGTCGATCAGAACTGGGCTCTAAGTGATCATTATTCAACCCATTAAGGGCTACGGATTCGTTAGGATGATAACGTACGGTGTAAGCTCATCAAACACAAAAAGCCCAAGGGCCCGATAGCTATCCATCACCCAACTCAGTCTTTTCGGTTAATGATGGAATTTCATTTGGGATAATCTTAGTATTGCACGCTTCCCTGATCAGGTCATGATTGATTTAATTAGACAGAGTGATCCTGGCCTTAATTTTCTCCGTATCTATTTGTGTTGTGCATGGAGCACCTCCATCACGTCATTGATGACGCAGTTCAGCCCGGTAGTTGGAGACCTTTTTGTTTTCGGTCAAAATGAGCCAAAAGTCTCTCACTTATGTTTGCTGACGATTTAACCCTAATTGCATGAAGAGGATGACATGGGGTTCGGGTGATGGATTCAGTGTGAAATTTAATTTTGTCAGATGTCTGGGCTTCAGGTTTGGGCTCCTTAGCTGATCAAGCAATTTGTCTGGTTCCGGAGGAACATCTCGAGCTCCTTATAAATGCTTTTGCATGCATTTGACGGAAAATGGAGTAAGACATGATCAAGCCAATCTAAAGTGAAATTTATCTGGAAGTGGAAGTGGCCAGAAAAAAAATCAATATTTTCTCTGATTAATTAGCTGCTCTAGACAGATTACCATGCAAGAATATAGCTTATATATTTTGAGAGGTTGCGGACATGCTAGATATATCTAAAATTTCTTGATTCACCTTAAGGGGAAGCTCCTTCTTCAATACATATGAGATTGATCGATTAGATCGCTTCAAATCTGCAATGCATTTGGGGTTTCACAAACATTTTGAATTGGTACATGTTATTTTTAGTACTTACTACTTGTTGCTACCTCTGGAAATGGTGCAACTCTAGCTTCAATGTTTGAGGATGATTTCATGAGGCCACAGGCTAGGATTTTTATAATCTTGAACATGGCCAATGATATCGGGAAAAGCCCTTGTCTCTACTCATATTAACAATGCTCCTAAGGAGAGAGTCGATCGAGGAATGG
This sequence comes from Asparagus officinalis, assembly GCF_001876935.1. NCBI lineage: Eukaryota > Viridiplantae > Streptophyta > Magnoliopsida > Asparagales > Asparagaceae > Asparagus > Asparagus officinalis. The sequence goes on from NC_033802.1 coordinate 56,301,780, forward strand.
GTGCCTCAAAAAAATATTGCAGATAGATGAATATTAGTAACTTGAAAGCAGTTATAGATGGTCTTACTTCTATGAAAGATTGTAATGCTGTGAATATTGGTATTATGAAAGAGATTAAGGGATTGGTGAGCATGACGAAGGTTATATTTCGGGTACACATATAAAGAAGGCAACAGAGTTGCTGATTGGAGAGCCAAATATTAATGTCTTCATCAGCTATCAACTGATATTCTCTACTTTGATGATCCACCTAATTCTATAATTCCAGTAATAATTGAATGCACGTCAACTAGGCTTGCTTGTTTACCTAATATTCTAGAAAAGGAAAATTATAGGCAACATTATTGTGGATACGTGTGTGCGCGCGCGTGCGCGCGCGTGTAAAATTAATGACAATGCGCTGAGCTAAATCCAATAGCAATATAGTCCATCTAGTTACTAGTGACATATATGTTAATGATTTTAAATGTATTATGTTGTGATTGTGAGCTGATATATAGTTCAATTTATTCTAAGCACAGGTACAGCCTTCGCAAGTTGGTACTAATTAATAGATTGGATTTGTGTATGTAGGGATGAAATTTGAAAAATGATTGGTTGACTCTGGCTCTCCTTACTTTTAAAAGCAAAATTCATCATATTCATATCCATTTTATTAATTTCTGATAAATGAGACGTACCAAACTCAAATACCAATCTTAGTGTTTGTAAACCACTTTGTATGCTTGCATTGAGTAGAAAAATGTAAGAATATTGCTACTTTATCTTTCTGGAGATGCATAATTTTGTGTGATACTTTTTTATTGTTTGACAATTTTATCGTTATTATATGTTCATTCCAAAATAATATCTTGCTTTACCATCGATTTTGCACTTTCTTTATATAGAAAATTTATCTAGCACGTTGGTTATCATAAAGCCAATTTGGTGCGCGTGCTAGATCTTCATATTAAAAAATGTCCCTCCATCTTTTTTTCCCCTTAACTTAGTCCATCTGCTTCATGTTAGATGTAGAATCAGCCTTATATAAACTCTTTATTAAAAATTAGAAGAACCATGTTACCCTATTGAATTTGAAGACATAAGAAGTGTCTAGCTAGCGGTTCATGTTAAATAAGAACCTTTCTATCGCCTTCTCTCCCATCAAAACAGTTACCAATAATTCACATCCAAAACAGTCCGTGAAATTAAAAAAAAAATTGATTGACAATACCTCTCTCCAAAACGACAGAACAAAAGGAAACCTGAACTTAGGGGTGTCCAAAAAGCCCGGAGCCCGGGCCCGGCCCGGTGTCCGGCCCGGGCCCGGCCCGGTCGTGCCCGGGCCCGGAAACCCGGGCAAAACCCTGGGTCCGGGCCGGCCCGGGCCGCCTTTGCGAGCACGTCCGGCCCGCCCGGGCCCGGTAACAGTGCCCGAAAAATGGCACGTGGCGCTTCGGAATGCCGGCCGGTCCGGCTCCGGCTCCGGCCCATAACGGTCCAACGCGTGTGACCGTTGACCCGGTCCGGGCCCGGCCAGCCGCGCCCGGCCCGGCCCGACGGCTCACAAAGGTGGCCGTTGCCCGGTCCGGGCCGGGCCCCGGCCGATACGGTCACCCAAGAAGTGACCGTTGGACCGGGCCGCGGGGGCTAAACCCGCCGGCCCGGCCATAACGGTCACAAAGGTGACCGTTGCCCAGCCCGGCCCGGGCCAAATCTGGCCTAACGGCCAGATTTGGTCTTTTGACCGTTTTGCCCCTTAAAACGGTCAAAAAACGGCTAAAAATCGAGGGTTTTTTGGTCATTTACCTAGGGGGCTGCTTCTATAAATAGAGGGGGGGTTTCAATTCATTTTCTGACAACAAAACTCATCTATTACTCTCTCTACTACTCTCTTATACAATCTTATACTATCTCATACTAATATACTTATATACTATCCTATAATCTTTTGTATTTTCTAATACTTCCAACAAATGGCTTCTGGGTCTGATTATGAAGAGCAACATGCAACTCCTACCGATCCAGAGATGAGTCCTCCTACAACAACTCCTCCTCATCCTACCGGTGTTAATCCTGAATCTGGTGGCGACGAATCTACGGCACCAAGAGCTCCAAAAAGGCCGAGGTCTGATGTATGGAATTTTTTTGAGAAGATAGACGTCACCAAGGATGAACACGGTAGGATCATCTCTCAGAATGCGAAATGTGCGTTGTGCGGCCAGATATTCAAAGCTCATCATAAGAGCGGCACCAACCATCTCAAACGGCATATTGAAAAACACAACAAAGGCCAAAATCTACAAGGTGATATCCGGCAGTCTATGCTTTCCCAATCATCCTCTTCAGGTACCCTCGGCAGTTGGAATTATGACGCTGCCCGAGCCCGGAAATGCGTAATCAGGTTTATTGTTCTTAAAAACCTTCCTTTTAAATTAGTAGAAGATGATGAATTTGAAGATTTATTTAGAGATGGTTTTTATCCTGCATTTACAAAATTTTCTCGTCAAACCTGTCAACGTGATATTTTAAAATATTATGTTGAGGAACAGGGAAAAATAATTTCTTATTTTAAAAATTTAAACTGCAAATTTTCTTTAACTTCTGATATTTGGTCATCTAGAGTGCAAACTGGTTATTTATGTATAACAGCACACTGGATTGATGAAAGTTGGAAAATGTTTAAAAGAGTTGTTTCTTTTATTGCAATTGAAGAGTCACACACTGGTATTAATGTTGCAAATTTAATTGTTGAAGAACTTATGAAACTAGAAATTGATCAAAGAATATTTACTCTTTCACTAGATAATGCAAGTAATAATAATGTAGCTGTTGATTTTCTGAAAATAACTTTGTCATTGCCATGTCATGGTGAGCTTTTTCATGTTAGATGTATCTGTCATATTTTAAATTTAATTGTTCAAAGTGCATTTTCTGAAATTAAACCCATGATAGAAAAAGTTAGAACAGTTACTAATATGCATAATGCTTCTGAAATGAGAATTAAAAGATGGAAACAATGTTGTAAAAGAAAAAATTATAAGCCTAGACTAATTCCAAAAGATGTTGACCATAGGTGGAATTCCACCTATGCAATGTTATCTGTAGCAATAGAATATAAAGAAATTATAAATGATTTTATAAATTTTTATGCTTCTAGTTCTAGCTCTGGTAGTGCTTATGGAATAACTGAAGATGAATGGACAGTTATATGTAAATTAAATGAGATGTTACAAGTTTTTTATGATGCTACTATGTTATTATCTGGTTGTTATTATCCAACTATTACTTTAGCTGCTTTACAAATTTTAAATATTCAAAAAAATTTTGCAAAATATCGTATGGATGATATTTTTGGAAATATAATTTTTCAAATGGAGAGTAAATTTAATAAGTATTTTAGGCCTATTCCTCATATTTTTGGTATTGGTGTTCTTATTGATCCATGCTTGAAGGAAATTGGCCTTCGAAGTTTGTTACAATCATTGTATGGTGGACAGATTATAGACTTAGATGATGGATCCACCCTTACTGCTACTACTCATTATTTAGCTATTAGAAATTATTTTCAAACCTTATATGATGAGTATGCAGCTAGATATGGTGTAGCTACACAACAGTCTTCAGCTTCGGCACCTTCAGCTTCGAGCACAGGTCGAGGTAAAAGTGTAAGTTTTGATAGGTATGCAATGGTAGCTGAACTAACTGGTGGATCTGGAACTTCATCAGGATTAGATGTTTCTGAAATAGATGAATATTTTTCTGCTTCTTTAGTTAGATGTCAAGGAAATGCTTTAGATATTTTGCAATGGTGGAAAGTATATGGATCAGTTTCATATCCTATACTTTCCACCATGGTTCGTGACTTACTATCAGTGCAGGTTTCGACTGTAGCCTCGGAATCCGCTTTCAGCACAGCAGGACGTTTGATCGACGACCACAGGACATGCTTAGATCCGTATACTGTACAAGCGGTGATGTGCTTACAGGATTGGTGGAGATACGAGAAGCGAACACAAGGCATCGAACGGATTGCTATGATTGAAGATAAATTTGAAGAGTTGGGACTAGCAGATAGATATAATGATTAGATAATATTCATAAAATTGTAATTTTGTTTTCTTAGCTTTAAATTTGAATTAAATTATTTCGAAAAAAGTTGCAAATGATAGTGATATGGGTGAGTAGGTGCCAACCTAGTTGGGATGTACTCATCTATTGTGATGCGACGAATTTCGAAATAAATTTATACTTGTAAAGGATTTGTAAAGGATTTACCGATTATTAATAAAGAAGTTATTTTTATCATTTTTTGTACTTGTAATTTATGTCATTTCATTTCAAGCTATTAATTAAATTTATGACATTTTTTATAATAATTTATGGTTTATGGTTTTGTTAAAATTTAAAAAAAAATTTCTAAAAAAAAATCAAACCGGGCCGGCCCGGTGTCCGGCCCGCTCAGGCCCGGGCCCGGGCCCGGGCCCGGCCCGGACCACCCGGGCCCGGGTCCGGGCTTGGGTTTTGCCCGGCCCGGGCCGACCCGGATGGACAGCCCTACCTGAACTAATTAATTATAGTGAAATCAAAAGCAGATAAAACAACCACAAGGGAAATGTAAATTATGATATGTATTTCATCCAAAATTGATCTTTCTCTTTATTTGTACTAGTATTTTTGCCCGTACTAAGCATGGTCTTATTGCCATTTATCAATCTTACTTTCATTTGTATATCATTAGGTATGAAAGTGTTTTGGTCGAAAGTTGGTTTCTTCATTAAGGTATTCATTACAACTCCAGTCGTTACAATAAAAACAAAAAGATAGTCTTTTTATAAAACTCATACACAATGAAAACAGAAAATTACAACTCTCGTCAAAACAATCACAACAGACGTTTATCACCCGCTGTTTATGTGGGATCTTTGCCTGTGTCGGGGTTTATTTGTGGACCACCGAACGATCAGACTAGATTTCGTTGCCTCACGAAGGAGACAAAAAAACTAAAGCAATTATCTCGGCAACAGCGAGATAATCACTCTTCTCAAGATCACATCAACAATGTGATCTCAAGGGAAGAACTAGGCTGCAGATCTGTTGAACTCTCCTTCTTTATACCGAAGAATTTGTTGAGATCTCCTCCTCCTCTCTGAAATTTGTGGCTCTTCAGTCTCCAATTCAGCAGGGTTTCGCCAAGGCTCGAGAATTCCAGATCCATGCAAATGAAGGCCCTAGGGCTGTATTTGTAGGCTTCGGGAGCTCTGTTTTCAGATAAGAACGGTCGATTCCCTCTTATCTTCGGTTATAACTACTTTACCATGTTCTAGGATAGCTTCAGATAAATTGGAACAAGATCCTAGCGGTTAACGGGCGAAAACAGTTTCGAAACGACCTTTTAGGCTGGGAGACACCTTGGGTGTCTCGGCCATGGCCGAGACACCTTGGATGTCTCCTGCTAAGGCTCAGGCACTGGTCAAGTGTGTCGTGGTCATTTTCGCCATGGTCAAGCGTACCTTGGGTGTCTTATCCTCACTCGTATCTTTCTTTGAGCGATCATAGGGAGAAGCGATGTAATCATCCTTCATATTGTTATCATCCGAGGGACCATCCCAAGCATTGTTATCAGTGGGAGGAGTATTCATGTTGGTATTCTAATCCGCTTCTCGATGACTATCAACTATAGGCATCAAAAATTACCTATAGGTCCCCGCACATGGTTCGAGACAGAGAGAATATGATGAACATTACTATCCGAGTCACAGGAGCTCATTCGACAACGACAAACACATAAAGTGAGTCGACGGACCATACGAAGCAACGAAACTTTGGAATAACGGGAACAAGAGCTGATCGGGAGCCCCACGTCATTTACGAAAGACGGAGCACCCCTCGTGTCTCATTTACTCTATATATGATTCAATCATGGGACCCTGTAGATCTTCTTACCGGCTTTCTAATGCATATTGAATCACGTAATTCTGAGTCCGGACGACGAATTTACGGTGAAAATAAACTCGACGAACCAAAACCAGAAAAAGCCAAACTGAGACACCCCGTGGTGTCTTGGCTTGGCCAAGACACTTATAAGTATCTCGGCCAAGCTAAGACACCACAGGGTGTTTCGGTTTGTAATGACCGTAAATTTTGATACTAGTTAAAATAATTTTCTAGTATTTAAAATATTATATTATATTTTATTAATACTTTTCCTAATTTCTGGAATTTTCTGAGTTTTTAAAATAAATAAATAATAAAATGTATAGTCTTGTATTATTTTTAATTCTGCTAAATATTAATTTACGGTTTAGTGATTTTTATATATAATCATTTGGTGATTACAATTATTAATGACCTTGTTATTATTGATATAACCTAAGCATAGTATAGTAAATATTTTCCATAATATTTTCTCCCTTAATTCTCTCTCTTTGAATTCTTTCCATAATCACTCACAATCAATCCCCTAATCACTATTTAACACATTCCTTTTTTTAATCCCGTAATTCTCTCCCTCTCTCTTCAATAATTCACTCCAGCTCACGTTTCTTTTCTCTCTCCAATCTCTTTTCAAACCCCAGCAAATCTTCTCTCTCTCCAATCCTCTCTCTGTCCTCTTATTTCCATCACAACCATCATCTCTCCCTTCGTTCTCTCTCTCCATCAGCTCACCCCAAATCCCTCCTCTCCTTCTTCCTCCAAAGAACCCAACCAGACCTCCTCCTCCACCCGAAACCGAGCACCTAAGCTCGCCCTCCTGAACACCGGATCAGACCCCTCGAGCTCCGCCCTGCCGCGGTCGCCAATCCCACTGCCTCGCCGCCTCCGACCTTCACTTGGCCGCTAGCTCCCCCTTCGCGTTGCTACAGCCGCTCCTCGCCTCCCGACCACAAGCAGCATCCCCTGAGACCTGCCACCGTCGCCCTCCCGCAAGCGACGATCCCTACCTCCTTCACCTACAGCACAACCACCCTCCTCTCGTTGTTGCTCTCTCCCCACCGGCCGCCACCTTGCCCCACCCCTTCGCGGCCGTCAACACCAGATCCGCCTTCCCCTCGCTCTGACCCCCTGCTGCCGCCTGACCTTCCGCCGCCTTCACATAGCCTTGACAACCCCACCCATCTCCGCCGTCCTCCCTAACTCCAGATCTGCCACCGCAGGCCCCTCCTCAGTCCTCCTCCTCGCCATTAACTCGCCTCAGACCGACTCCATATCAACTGTCCTCGCTCGTGCCCCTACTCTGCTTGAGTTCACCGCCGGAACAAAAAACGCTCGCAGCCGTTGCCTCCACGATCGCCCCAACCTCACGTACGTCCGACGAACCCACCTCGGTCGCTGTCCCTCCTCTGCTTTAGTCCCGTCGCCTCTTAGATCTGAACCGCCATCCGCCCTGCATAGTCGAGATCCCCCGCGGACGTCGAATTCCGTTCGACAAAAACCCGAGGCAAGATCCCGCTCCTCTTGACTCGGTCAATTCCTATTAATATCTCTTATTTTAATTACTTGCATAAATTAAATTATAATTGTGATTATCTGCGTGGGTTGATGAAAATATCGAATGAGATAGAAATTATGTGATAAATAGATATTTTCAGAACCAATTATTCATAGATAAATAATGTATTTGGTTGGGCTAAACAGAATTTATTTAGTTAATTATTAATTATTTTAGAATTTTTATCGGGGAAGGAAATTATTTTTTAGAATGATACAATATTTTAAGAAGTTTATTTTGGCTAAAGTTATTTATTTCTGTGCTTTAATGATTGTGTGATTGATAATGGAAGAACACGACGTTTCATGTACATTAACCACCGACATGTTGGACACTTTGTTATTATATCACTCATGTCATATAATGCACACCTTGATTTCATTCGCTAGCTTATATAGTCCATGTCATGTTATCGGATATGTTGTTTGTTTATTTCCAGGCTCGCACCAAGTGAATCGGTTTTCGCATCTGGGTGCGTCTGAGGAGCGTGATCGGATATGCTTGATTGGTTTATTTCCAGCTGCGCACCAGTGAATCGTTCGCACTGGGGCGCTTGGTCTGAGGTGATTATATTGTGATTGTTGTTATTTTCCGAGTTCGCTTCGAACGCAGTGAATCGTTTCGCCAGCTGGGGTGGGTGAGGGATGTTGTATTGTGATCGTTGATTATTCCCAGGCTCGAGCAACCAGTGAATCTGGTTCGCCACCTGGGGTGGTCATGAGACAGTGTATTGTGATTTCTTAGGCCCATCAGTGGATCGTTCGCCCACTGGGGCGGCCGTCTGAGGTACTAGTGTCGAGATTGTGGACTGTAACCAAGTATCGACTAAGTGTCTGAACTGTTGTTACTCCCTCGTGATGTGAGATGTGAACCAGTGACTTGTGATAGGATGGCTCAGTGTTTTCTTTCCATACATAGATCGGGGTTAATATTTAATTATTTACAATTTGAGACATATGGTATATACATGAGGGTTTCCTTGTTTGGATTATTTCGCTCGACGTACTACGTCTCTTGTTGTAGATTTTTAAATATTAATTCTATCTATTGTATGATCTTGTTGTTTGGATGATTAGACTGATGGCTAGCTGCATGATCTCGTTATTTGATCGATTTTGGATGCTTTATGTCTATCATGTTTTAGTAGCGTTTTTCATGTTGATTTGTGGATTTCAGTTGTACGTCTTTTGTTGTTTCTGTTATCGTATCGTTTTCTCTGTGTGAGATGTGACCAGTGACCTGTTATACAATGGCTAGTAGTATGATCTCGTTACTTGGATGATTAGTCTGATCATTAGCTACATGACCTCGTTACCCGATCGGTTTTGGATTCTTCTGATTATTATATTCTAGTGGTGGATTTCATTTAGATTATTACTATTATCATTATTATTGTTCTTGCATTGGTCATTCGACCGTTTCTACTTTCCTTGTGGGATCTTGCCGTACGTTATGTGCGCTGACGTACACCTGTTTTCTCTGGTGTACGTCAGACTTAGGAGAAGAGCAGGTTTAGCAGGAGCCAGAGGATTCACAGCATGAGTACCTTGAAGACGGTGTAGCAGAAGAAGTTGAAGCTTAGTTATTTGATCCTAGTTTTCTTTTTATAGCATTTCTTTCCGCTGGATCATTGTATTTTATATTTTTAGTATTTCGTTCAGATAGTCTTGTATAAGGGCATGTTTGACCCTAATGTTATGTCTTGGATGATATTCATTTGTGATATGTATCTTTTTCATTCTGAGTTGTTCATTGTATTCTTGCTATGTGTGATCGGGGACCTGTGACTTCGCATTGTTTGTATTTCTTGACGCTTAGCGTATTAGATTGAGAAGACGGGGTCTAGCACTTATCTCTTCTCAGTATAATACGTCGTGGGCTTGTTCGCGTCTCGATTCCCCGGTATTTTGGGAAGCGGGGCGTGACACCAAGACACTCAGAAGTATCTGTAATACAAAAAACGCTGATTTTGGTTGTTTTTGATGATTTTTCGATCGTTAAACGCCTGGATTTTCTCCAACTGATCTGATAATGTGGTTGAGTGGTTTTAACTAAAGATAAGAGGGAATCGACCATTTTTATCTAAACACAGGGCTCCTGAAGCCTATAAATACAGCCCCAGGGTCTTTTTTTGAGATCTGGAATTCTCGAGCCTTGGCGAAGCCCTGTCGGACTGAAGACTGATGGAGCATGAATTTTAGAAGAAAAGAGGAGATTGATCAAGTTCTTCAGCACAGGAAAAAAGATTTCGTCAGATCTGTAGTTCCCCATATTCGTCCCTTAAGATTACCCTGTTGCGGTAATATTAAGAAGAGCAATTATCTCACTGTTACCGAGATAAGTGCTTCGGCTTCTTGATTCCTTCACGAATCGACGAAACCTCAGATCTGATCTAATCGCCAGGTGGTCCACAGATATTGACATCCCCGTCACCGGCCAAAAACCCATGTGAGCAAGAGACGATAAATGGATCTTGTGTTATTTTCGAGAGAGTTGTAATTCTTTTATTTTTGTTACTTGAATTCTTTGTAAATGAATAAAGTTATAATGAAATCAGTAATGAAGCCACTTTCGAAGAAAACAAACTGGTGACCATAGTGGGAGCCAACAGCCTCGCTGCTGAGGTTGTCGTGACGTAACCGGCAATCAAGATCCGGGTGAACGAAGAGGTCGAATGTGAATTCGACCAGTAGAAGTTTGAAGAGTATCTCTCTTCCTCCTTCTCCAGATCCGCCTCTCCTAGCAGGCACAGGAATACATCCTCTTCTAGGAACACTCGCTAGACTTCAGGCTCAAAGATCAAAGATCCTCTCGCCGCCGCTGCACCTACACCTCGCGACACCCCTGCGACGTCCAACGAGGTCGAAGCTGTAGAGCTGAACCTTCCCTCCGCCGTGAAGATAACTGCTGAAGGCGCACCAACGTTGTCAAAGAGGGCGTGCTAAAGACGGCGTCAACGCCTTCCGCGTTAACTGGCTAAGGGTTTGGAGCAAATGGACGGGATCCGCTATGATATGGATCTAAAATCTAGGCAGCGCCGAGAACAACAATGGAGAGCAACCAACCCCTCCTCTAAAGCAGAGAAGAATGAGTGGGTTCACGTTAAAAGGACCCGCTCTACCCTTGAGGAGCAAATCCATAAGCACCGCGCATTGCTCGCGCATGCCCGAGTCCTTTTGCAGAAAGCAAAAGAAATGTAGAAGGAAGAGGCAGTTAAGAAATCGTCCAAGCACAAATAGGTGTGGATGCCGAAGGCGAAGTCAGCGCCTAAGGGCCCGTTTGGATAATAGAAGTATTGGAAGTAAGAAGTAGGTTACGGAAGTAACTTCCAAAACTATGAAATAGGAAGTAGCGGAAATAACATTTTTTTTGTTTGTTTTATATATTTTTAGAAGTAATGGAAGTAGAACTTCTTCCTCTTCATTTACTTTTTTTGTTTGGATAATATTTGAAAATATTACTAAGAAGTAATTAATGCATGTTGCTTCCATTTTATTCTTGTTTGGATTGTCATTGAAATAGAAAGAGAATTGTTATTGGGATCAAATTGAGGGTAAATGCTCAACGAGGACCCTGTGCAAGATGTATGTGCCCGAATTGGTGAATTCTATGTTAAAAACCTTGTATTATTAATAAAGGTCCACATCATTACTTTCTTCTGGATAAAGTCTTTAGGCTTAAATTATAAAGCTCCCTGAAGGTCTCAATCAAATGCAAGTTGCTTTTTGCGAAGCTTCTTATATCGGTCTATCATTGAATTCATATATATGCATGATAATGACCTTCTGATTAGCATCTTTTTCAGGTAACTCATATTCAATGGAGTCTCCGTTGAAACAAGAATATCCATATTCCTTCAAATTAAGCATAATCACACAGAAAGACCAATAATCCCATTTTTCAACATAATATCTTTTACTCACACAGACTATTTATCATCAGTTGGATTTAATTAAACCTATTACATTTACCAGCGGTACAAGAAGATTATCGTAATCCACGCTTCAAAAATTAAACTACTAATGAAAAAAAATGTTACATAAAATTGTATTATACGAATTCATACAGATTGCTACATGGAATCATTATATCAAGTATTGGACGGACTATATTGTCCTATTCCCTCTTAATATTCAATCTGCGAACAAATTACTATGACGAATGTGGGTACAAAAAAGAACTTTAATTGGCTCCAATTAACCCTCCTCTAATTATCTCTTCTCAACATGGGCTCTTCCATCAGCAACAACATTCTCACCTCCATTAGAGTCCCCAATTAATTGCAAGGATACAGAAGTAAAATCAAGATGGTCAATATTCTCTTCGTCGTACATGGATACAGAAGTTTGTTCATCGTGCATGGCTACACTACCTACATAGCCTCTTTGCCTCTATGCTTCATCGATGAATCCATGTTACAGAAATGATATGAATATATCAACAATTAGGCACCAAAAATGAAAAAAAGAAGGAAAAGAAAAAGAGAAAAAGCAACAAACATTCTACCTACAAATATATATTAAGATGAGAAAAAGAAAGTGTTATTAAGAAATAGCTGAAAATAAATAAGAATCATAGTCTTATTGTAAGCTCAATTCATATCAAAGTCCAACACGCATAATTGACAATAAATTAGTATCATTAAGTTTAAAATAAAATAATAAAATGCAATCTCAAAGAAGACTATCCATACTAGAAAAATAGATTAAATCGAGAACCATTTATTAAGGGGTGTCCATGTTTCTGAAACTAGTAGTTCCTCTCTGATCGTTGTCCAAAGTTGATCGCCTACCTATCCTCTCCAACACGTTAAGAATCCTCTTTCTCTGTATTGGTTCGGGCAATACCATAAAAGCCTTCGCTTCAACTTCATTCTTGTAGTATTCATCGAAAACCAGTTCAAGATCATCTATGGAAATATCTTGAAAACCAAAAACCTTATCAGCAAGAACCTCAACCCAAGTTCGCTCCTTCAAACCAGTAATGGCAATGGCTACCTTTCCCATTTCCTCCACAAGTTTCTCACCAATAATTATTTGGGAGTCCTCCCTTTTCTTCTTCTTTACTGGACGAGACGATTTACCACTTACAGTTCCTGGCTTGATAAAAATGCTCGAAGGCTCCACTCCATTTAATTGTGATACACGAACTCCATCCATACCAAGATTATCTACAAGATCATCTTCGTCGATATTGATAGTTGGAATCTCTTTATCAATGTCAGGGTCATAACTTGTCTCTCTGAATTCTCCTGTAGCATGATCCTCACAAATAATGCGAAGTTCTTCATATCTTGGAATTGGACAATTCAAATAAGGCTTGTATTTTGGATGTCTCTGTTTGTAAGAAAAATAGAGATTGTTAATGTGGTATATCAAAAAGAAAAATTTAAATTAACTTGGTGGACAAAATTAAGATATTAAAATACCTCGATAAGCTCAGCATATGTCGTAGTGTCAAGTGTAATCATCTTACTCTCTTCATCCCATCCGGCTCCACTAAGCTTTTTTGCTTCACAAATAAGTTTCCACTTGTCTTTGAGGGTTCGTAAGTGGTTCTCGACATTGTATGTAGTATAATTTTCTCCAAAGATAGAATTCACATGCTCAGCAGCCTTTTTGAAAGCAGGGGCTTTAAATGTCTTATACACTTTATAACCATTATTTGCAAGTTCTACCAAGCAAGAAATTAATGCCTCGATATGTGGAGGTTTCCATTTTTTGTTACTAGTTCCTTTTTTCCCTCCTGTCAGAGCTTCTTTGTTCCCGGTTGACTTTCGTTTCTTCCCTTCATTCGTATGCTTTCCATCTTTTGAAGGAGAATTAACCTCAATACTTGAAATTGAATTTTGTGTAGCATTATTCTGGGAGCTTTGTGATCGTGTAATTTGTTGGCTCAAATTTATGGGTGGGAACCCAATGGGAGTTCCACCAACATTAGCATTCATGAATTGTTGATTAGTCGAATCTCCAAGACAACCAAAAACATAAGCGTTTCCAAGAGCGTGTACTCCTTGAGAACGAGAGAAGTGTGGCGATTGTTGATCTAGTGTTGAAGTGACTTGAAAGTATCCAGTCCTGTTACCCCCGTATGCACACTTTTCTATATTCTCCATTGTCCTGTGATATTGTAAATATTCATAGAGACAACAAGAATAAACTTTACATTATGACAATTAGAAAGAAAAACTATAAAATTAGACATACATATATTGAAGCTCATCATAAAAAAGAATATATCAATAAAGAAATGTCATAGATACACAAAATTTGGTTTCCAATAAGCTTGATAATAGGAAAAACAAAAAAACAAACTTGTTCGCTTAATGATCTAGCATATATTGGTGGTATCAATTAAAACAATACAAAACACAAATACTAATCACCTAATCCAATTTCCACCTCATTCCCTTCCTTATATCGAGCGCAATATTCTATCCACATAGACTTTGCTATTTCATCTCTTTTCTTTAACCAAATAGCTTGTGCTTCTTTCTGTTCCCTTTTGCTTAAATTGAGCATGCTAACGTCAGATTCTTCATTAGCAAATTCACACTCTCTTTCATCAAAAACTACATCTTCTGTAATGTAACGATCATCTGGATCAACTATCATTATATAATTATGTAGAATGCAACATGCAATAACAATCTTGACATGTGTTTGAAATGGAAAATCAGGCCTACATGTTAGAATTTTAAAACGATTTTTTAAAATTCCAAATGAGAGAGAATTCACATGCTCAACGGCCTTTTTGAAAGCAGGGGCTTTAAATGTCTTATACACTTTATAACCATTATTAGCTCTCGATGGTTCAATGGTTCTCTACCGTCTTGCTCTTTAAGATGGTAGCGCACGCCACGATAAGGTGCAATGAAACCGGGCATTGTCGTATATCCAGCATCGCAGAGATAATATTTATCTACAATATTAACATGAAACCAAATTATTAAATACTTCTTTTTAAACTAATTAAATTAATTTTGAATTTAGTTTATATTTTAGTACCTTTTATCAAACGCAATCCCTTTGGAGGAGGCATAGACAATGCATCCCTCAAAACTGTAAAGTCATTAGCGGACCCTTCCCATCCAGCCATGACATAACAAAATAGCTTATTAGGTGTAACAACTCCAAGCACATTTTGTGTGGGACCATCTTTACGACCATGAAATCGAGCAACTATATTATCAGGGACAAACGCAGCAATGTGTGTTCCATCAATCATACCAATACAGTTCTGACCATTTAAACATAAATAACATATAAATTCGCCATTTTATATTACATATTACCTTAAGAAGGATAGATATAAATGATTGAAAAATAATCCACTTTACCTCAAACCAATGGTACCAAGTTGATCTACAATGAATCTCATCAGATAACTCACCACTTGCTTGCTTCATTAGTAATGGTCTCAGTTTTAATATTGCCACGAGGACTAAATTGAAGTACCTACTAATAGTTTCGCCTGAACGTACGAAGTTTATACCAACAACCCTATTTTTCGCATTATGCCCTACTATGTGTAAAAACATAGCAACTTGCTCCTTGATGGAAACATATATGGTATCTTTAAGAAGTCTAGACTTTCGTAACATGCGAACAAGGTTAAAAAATGGACCTCTATCCATTCTTAAGTAGTCATATGCAAATGTTCTGCCGCCATAGAACAATCGGTAGATATAAGCATTTCTCAATGAATCTCTCAACTCGGTTGGTTCCCTAGAAGTTACTTCTCTTTTATTCTCAAACAACATAAAGTAAGCACACACTATACACGCCACATATGCAGCAAAACAACTTAGTGTAGCATCTCTAGCTTTTGAAGGTTCCATATTCTACATAAAACAAATAAAACAATGTTATAAAATCAAAAAAGTCAGCGCATATGGTTATTATAAAAATTCGCCAATTTATTTCTCACATCAACAAAAAATTAGCTTGTGGTTGTTCCCTTGTGGTCAAGTAGTCAAGGGTTGTAATTACCATTAACCTTTCTTTAGCTCTGTAGAAACCTTGTCAAAACCCTTTTATAGAATACTCCTTACCCTCCAGTAATTTGGGTGCTGCTAGCTAGGTTTTTATTAATGTTATGCAGCTGAAGTGATATAGCCAACAGAGTCATGTATTAGTTTTATGCGAAATCATAGGTTTCCAAGTCCTGTAAATATGATATAGAACATTCTTTTCCATGAAAGTAATAACGTTTCAAGATGTCTTTGGTGGGATGGCATGGCTTTCTACATGTGCAATGCTTGAGGACTCCCTGGGAGATTTTTTGCGGCTGAAAATTTCAGAGGCAGTGCAAAAATGTATAGACTTCACATGTGCATTGTATTTTTTTTCTTTTTTGGGTTTAATGTAGTTTCTTGTGTACATATGTATTTTATGTCTAGTTATAATTTCTTTGTTTTCATATGTATTATTTAAATATCAACCGGATTAACAATTGCATGTCATAGAATAAGAATATGTCTCGGAGGCAGCTCATATATTTGTACCATATGACATTAATGATTATAGGGAACCATGAGAGAATTTGCATACAAAATAAACTTAAAAAAGAGAAAAGGTTTTAGATGAAACAATTAGAAATAGAACAATTAGCCAAAAACGGGGAATGTATTCATAATTTATGAATGAGAGCTTACAAAATTTGACAATTCATGGTTTCGGCGTAGACAATGAGTATACTTGAGTAAAATTGAGTGGAAAGATTCATAACTGGTAACCAACATAAAAAAACCAAGCATTTGATCATGCGTAATCATCCAATGTTAAATACCTATCATTCCAACTATAGCTACATATAATGAGCAAAAATTTTGCAAAATAACTAGACATAAAGATCACCAACATTTTTTTTAAAAATAATCAAGAGTACCAAGAGAATGCACTCCATATTATCAAACTGAGCAATCTCTCTATCACCCAAAACACCTAATTTCAGCACAGATCACCACGAAGAAAGAGTTTCCAAGAGAAAGGTAGAGGCTTTTTTCAACAGCAATAACCTATCACAAAAATCCCCAACTAAACCCAAGGAACAAGCCAAAAATGAGAGAAAAATCCTTTAATTTCCATCATCATCACAAGATAGAACAAGTCAATTCAAGCTTTGAAAAAAAACTCAAGTGATTCTATCGTGTGAGTGTGTCGATTGCATGATAAAGTCGGAGGAAAGTGGGAAATGGTAACCCTAAACGATGAGTTTTCCCCAAAGAAAACCTTCAACACGAAAATAGATGGATTTCGTACTTCTTTATTTGGATTAATTGGAGTTTTCCCCAAAGAAAACCTTCAACACGAAAATAGATGGATTTCGTACTTCTTTATTTGGATTAATTGGCTTTCATAGCCATTTCTCTCAGTTTTGGGATGGAAATCGGAGAGGGAAAAAAAAGGCTGAGCATGGAGGGGTTTTTTAGTTCAAATCTTTAATCTTTACATACCATTTTGTTGAAGCCAAGAGGTACAACGATGTAGAAGGATTCTTTTTTGCCGCGAAGACGGCGGGGACTAGAACCGCGAGTTTGAGGGAACCGCGAAGATGGAGAAGAGTCGGAACCGCGAAGAAGGAGAAGAGTCGGTTGGTTGTGAGGATATAGATAAGAAGGAAAATCTGATCACTTCCTAATTATTGTTTTGAGAATCATTTTTTCTAGTGGACCCCACCCAATATTCACTTCCGTTGTATTTCGGTGTCTTTGAAGACGGAAAAATATTAAGGAAATGAAGATGCCACGTAGATGCCACGTCATTATTTAAGGAAGTAGCGGAAGTTGATTTTCAAGAGAAACAAACATCTATTTTTGCTTAGAAGTAACAGAAGTAGACTCTACTTCCTCTACTTCTGCTTTTTCACAGTTACTTCCGTGCAAACAAACAGGCCCTAAGGCGAAAGTGAACGAAATTACAGTCCGGCCTTCGTCAACTTCAGATCACGTTTCCCCTGTCCCCGTACCTCTGACAGAACCATATGGTAGCGTGGATCTCACCAAATTCAGGGTTACCCTAAAAGACTGCCTTGGTCCTCTCCCCGAAGATCGAGGTAAAGCACTTGTGAAGGAACGATTGGGGCCATTGAAAGGTTCCCAAACAACAATTCAGGCTGGGGGTCGTACTAATCCCCCTAATAACAATAAAGGGAAAGCCCCTATGACCAACCACATCGGATTGCGAGTCGAAGTTCAAGAGCACGTTAGAGTTTCACGCTCACGAAGGTGTAAATCTGAGTGAGTGACTCTTGGAGACGCCAATGAAGCGTCATATCCCCAGAGGGAGAAATGTTCGTCCGGTGACGACATTATCCTAGGAAGTCATGCCAACACATAATAGGTTGCTCCGGTCATTAGACCAACGAGTTGTACTATCACTTCAGGGGTACGAATAAGTCCCGAAAAAGAAATACCCGAGACACTGATTCACGCTGTCTGTGTGCCAAGATAATTAAGGTGGTGTTGTCAGAATGCTGCTGCCCTAAGGCTCCACAAAGAGTTTCAGTATTTGAAAGAATATCCAACGAAACATTCAAGGCTAAGCCGAGGCGTTTTTGCAGAAGAAGGTCAAGTAGCACAAGTAACGAACTCTTGCGAGTCACTATCAACATGGTCGACAAAGGCAAATCAGTACGATGCTTCAGTCCTGAGCCTTTTACAGAAGTATCTCAATGCATGACTTGGTTGCGATCTAGAACTGTCAGACCTAGACCCTGAAGGTCATGATCCTCAGATGATGAGACGTCTGATGCTTGCTCTGCATTGGCTTCCGATGATACGGCATCCAGTACAGGACAATCTTACGAATCGTTCATGATTAACGCCGAACAAATGGCTAAGATTCTCGAGGAGGCTTTAACTAAGCAAAAAGAGAATTTTAAATTTGAAATGGAGATGACTATGCAGGAAATGAGAGATATGCATAGCCAACAAATTGTGCCACTGACGAATCAACAGGGGGAGTCCAGTCGTCGTAATAACCCTAATCAGGTTGACAGTGATCGGGAAGCAGACAAGAACATCAATGTGGAAATCCCTCCCATTGATAACAATGCTGGGGGTGGACCTTCAAACGACAACAATACGAAGGAAGACCATGTCACTTCTCCCCATAATCACTCGAAGAACGATATGAGCGAAGATAAGAAGATGAGGGACTTAGAGAGCAAAATCAATACCTTGATGAGTGCTCGAGAGGTAAAGAAGACCAGCATTCTGTGTCCTTACCCGAGAGAGTGAGATTCGATCCCGTATCCGGTGAAGTTCAACCTGATCAACTTCACGCCATTCGACGGGAAGGGCTCGCCCACTCAGCATCTAATCTACTTCAAGTCCCACTTGGGCATGATATATGGCAATGAAGCATTGATGGTTCGGTCATTAGTTAGCACCCTTCGTGGGCCTGCCTTCGATTGGTACCATCGTCTCAAGCCTGGAAGCATCAACAGCTGGGACGATATAGAGAGCTCATTCCTCAAAAATTTCTTTGATGATGACGCCGAGGTATCCATCAAGACACTCTTCAATGAGAAACAAAAAAGACGGAGGAATAGTCACCGACTTTGTTAAACGCTTCTGGAACAAGGCGATAAATTGCCGAGATCCGATCACGGAGGAATTCATCCTACAAACTTTCCACAACAACCTCTCTTTGGACGTGTTGGGAGTTATGGGATTAAACCCGTCTAAGACTTGGAAAGATTTGAAGATGCGGAATGAACAAGCCGAACGCTTCCTCAGAAGGAAGAAGATCGAAAGAAGCCAATAGTCAATGCATGCGGTTGCTAGTGATAATAATCAGACGTCACAACAACAACCTCAAAAGCAACAAAGGGCTCCAGATTCGGGACTCCAAAAAGAGTACTCTTTCAAGGATAAGGAAGTTCCGGATATTTTCGAGTACCTCCTGAATAACGATGAGATTGAGCTACCACCTATTAAAGATCAGGAGGGAGCTAAGAGGGTTACGGACCCAAACTACTGTACGTACCATAGGAGGGTTCTCCATCCTACTGAGGTTTATTTCGGTCTAAAGAACAAGATTAAAGCTCTAATCGACTCTGGCGCCATAAAGCTAGAATAAGCCGAATGACGGTGCACCACTACGAAGAGTATACGAGTATAAACTACTCCTCGATACTCCAACAGGTATATGAGTCTAAACTATTTCCTTTCTTTCACGGAAAGTTCCTGGAGGGTTCCATGCATGGTACTCTTAAGGATAACCCGATCATACAGCTGAATATAATGATAAACCTAGTTTCGTAAGAAAAGCTGGGGGTGGATGGTTCATGTAACGGGAAGTTCTCGGAAGAATGCTATATGTAATTTTCTTAGAGATAACCTGATCATTACAAACAAAGTGATAAACACTAAACCCCATAGTGATTTCCGAACACTCTTTTGCTGAGACAAGATTCAATTACTTTGTTGGATCAATCTTCCTTCACAAAACTCCCATTGGTGTTTGACGACTCATAGTCTTCCACCACAAAATCCTCACCGATCAGACTAATTAATGATGGGACCACCAAAATTCCTTTCGGTGGAATCCACTCAAACTTCCAATGCGTCTGTGCACATAACATTCCCATTGTTAAATTCCAGACATAATATGTGGAATTTTAATATCCTGATCATTGACGATTGTCGAACCCCTCTGTGTTAAGTATTTGTCACTTAACACCAGGAACCCCCTCTGAGTGACTTGTACAAGTCAACACTCCTACTATGATTTATACTCCCACTCTCACTGTCTACCAGGTCAAACCTTTAAACAGTTAGGACCACAACCAAAATCACCTTTCTATTCCTTTTATGAACGAAAAGTCCACAAATTGAACGATCAAACCTTTAAACAGTTAGGGTCGTCTCAAATTCCTATCTTGGTCAAACATTTAAACAGTTAGGACCACAACCAAAATCCCTTCTCGATTCCTTCCATGAATGAGAGGTCCACTTTCGATTTGAGCAATCAAACCTATAAAAGTTAGGATTGATTCCAACCTCACTTGGTCAAACCTGCAGATAGTTAGGACCAAAACCAGAATGCCCCTTTTCGATAAACGAAAGACTTCCACCTTTTCTTATTCGGCCAAACCTATAAAAGATAGAGCCAAAATCGGAATTCCACCTCAATAAATGAGGAATTCTTTTCTTGGATTAAGCAACCAATCCTATAAAAGTTAGGGTTGCTTGAATCTTTCCGATTCTCGGAGTGGAGATACCACTCCAAGTTTTACTTTTTCGGATTCTTAGGGTGGAGATCCCACTTCGAGTTTCTTTGGCAACTGGAGATAGAATATAAAATTCTTCCTCTTCAGTTTCGGAAGATAGAATATAAAATTCTTCCTCTCCTATTTTTCGACACCATCCTTCAACTCTATAATCCGTGCCTTACACGCACGGAGAATTTTATCCTGAATCCTAAGTAGGGATAAGTCAACGCCTAATACGCATTGCCGGTTTAGTCTTTTACCGATTGAAGAAGACACCAGAATACCAATCTAGGGCATTTTATCCTGAAGCCTAAGTAGGGATGAGTCAGTGCTTAAACCGCGTTGTTGGGTGGTTCGTTCCCGTGAAAACGACCGAGTCTACGTATTCAGCATCGTAGCAACAAAATCCACGCCTTTTATGTATGGGGAATTTTATCACGAATCCTGAGCAGGGATAAGTCAATGCCTAACCCGCGTTGCCGGTTTAGTCTTTCACCGATTAAAAAAGACACTAGAATTCGAGTCTGGGGACTTTTATCCTGAAACCTAAGAAGGGATAAGTCAACGTCTAACACGCGTTATCGGGTAGTCTATTCCCGTAAGAAAGACGAAGTCTACATATTCAATATCGTAGCACTAAAAGAGTTAACTCTTTTAGCACAACGTTATATGCGGAACGGACTTAAACAATCCGTATGCAAGCCTGATTCAAACAGTAATCGGTAAAGGCACGTCAAATCCGTTGATGGCTGAGGATTTGCCAAAAAATCCTGAGTCTGTATCTGATACATGCGGCCGGGTAGTCTATTCCCATGAGAAAGACGAAGTCTACGTATTTAATATCGTAGCACTAAAAGAGTTAACTCTTTTAGCATAACGTTACATGAGGAACAGACTTAAACAACTCGCATGCTAGCCCGACTTAAACGGTAGTCGGTAAAGGCTCATCAAACCCGTTGATGACTGAGGATTTACCAAAAATCCTATAAACGTGATAGTCATTAACGCACCAACTTCATTAGTTAGTCTCGTGGCTTGTGCATCCGACAACTTCAGGATAAGATCCATACCTACAGACGAAAACAACTTTAATAGTTGGTCCTAAAGCCACAACTATTGGGACCGCCATACTCCAATACCTTAAGAGCTTAAACTGTGTATACTCTAGCAAACATACCAGTATAAACTGTGTTGTTTGTGGAAAATTTGAAGTAAAAAGAAATGAAGGAAAATTAATTTGTATTCCTTTAATCTCAGTTACAATTGGATTTCCGATTACAAAAGAGAGGAGAATGAATTTGATTCTCCCCTTTGTTTAATTCTGGGTTCTTCACGGTGGCGATGAAGTGCCTCTCTTGAATGCTCACGTCGAGTTTGCTCTCTGTTGACGATCCGATGTCCTGTTTCACTGGAACGTGGTCTTCTCCTCACGATTTGACGTTGTGGAGAACTCAGAACGAGTTTAAAACTCTATGAAAGAGTTGATTTAACCGAAAGTCGGTTATAAGCCAAGGATGAAGAAAGCTCCTGTTGCCGAATGTTGCTGAGGGATGACGTCGATCTCCTCAAAAGCCTGCCCAAGGATCTCTTCTGTTGCTGCCAAGAAGTTCCAACCGACCGAACCCCTGAACTGAATTGATTTTCAGTTATTTATAGGGGATTAAGGGGTGTAATCACCTCCTTAATTCGCTCCTAAGTGGGGCTAATGGGATGTAATCGCCCCGTAAATCACTCCCGAGTGGAGTTGTGATCCCCTCAGATCGTGGAGAATAGTTTTGAAACTATTCAGCTCATGTTTGAACGAGTCAAATGCAAAATCCGTATTCTGGTGTAAATTCTGCGTTCAAACGCAGTGTCTGGAAGCTTGAACGCAGTGTCTGAAAGCTCGAACGCAGCGGCTGGAAGCTGCATTTGCATCTTGTTGGAAGCTGCGTTTGGCGGCTTGGAAGCTACGTTTGCGGCCGAACATGAGCTGTGTTGGCGACCGAATCTGAGCTGCGTTTGCAGCTTTTGGAGCTGTGTTTGCGGCGTTGGAAGCTGCGTTTGCGGCCGAACATGAGCTGCGTTGGCGGCCGAATCTGAGCTGCATTTGTAGCTTTTGGAGCTGTGTTTGCGGCATTGGAAGCTGCATCTGAGCTGCGTTAGCAGCTTTTGGAGCTGTGTTTGAGCTGCGTTCGTGGCTATGAACGTAGCGCATCTTGATGCTGGTACGCGGGGAGGACTTCCATATCTTGATTTGAAGAGACCGTCGATTTGTAGTCTCTTTCTGTCAGAGCGTTACAAAGATCATTGTTTTGTAATCTTTGCTTTAGCTCTTTGACATATGAGATTCGTCAGATTGTAACTCTCGATGTTGATTGTGAAGGTTGTTGATTAGAGTTTTCATCAGTTGTTGCGAATGTCGTCAGATTGTAACCTTCATCAGTCTGCGTGAAAGTCTTCAAATTGTAACCTTCTAGAAGTCGTCAAAGTGTAACTTCCATCATCGGTGTTTGATGGGGATCAACTATCTGCAGTGATTTTTAGACAGCCTACAGAACCTCCTCCAAAGTTTTTAAAAGTTCATGGTTGACTGGGACGAATTTTTGGAATACTTTGGATCTCAACTCTGATCTCGGAGCTGTTGATTCCTTGTCATAAGGAGTTGTTCTTTGCACCCGCTTCAAAGGCATCTTAGTTGAAGGGATTTTCCACGCATGACCTGTGTGATAATGAGCTTCAAAGAGAAACCGTAGCGACGGTACAAGTTACTCATGAGCAGAAGCCACCAAACGTCACGTCACGGCTCACCTCCACTAAGCTGATAGGCCTGCAAATATGCATAGGATTTTTGGCAAACCCTCTGCCATAAACAAATTTGATAAGCCTTTACCGAGTACCGTTTGAGTCGGGCTAGCATGTGGATTATCTAAGTCCGTTCCACATGTAATGTTGTGCTAAGAGAATGAACCCTCTTAGACTTGATGTTATGATTTTGAATACATAGACTTTATCATTTTTACGGAAAAAGACTAACTGGCAACGCGTATTAGGCGTAGGCTTATCCCTACTTAGGATTTGGGATAAAGTTTCCCATGCGTGAAAGACATGGATTTTTGGTGCTACGATGTTGAATACGTACACTTTGTTGTTATTTCTTCCTATGTTACTTGAAACACTGAAAGAAAGTTGAGAGGTGTAATATTAACTTGGCATGAATTTTTACTTAGAGTGAAATTCAAAAAATTTCTTTATTATCACTGGGATAATTTCAGAAAATCTCTAATCCACTGGGGATTTTATAATGAAAACTTGCTATTCTTGTTAAAAAAAGGATTAACAAGTTCATTGGGGAGGGTTTGACTGTTAGAGGTATGATGTTAACCTAACAGTATTTTATGGACCTATCGCTCTATTGAAGAGAGTGGATAAGTTAATTATGTCATCAGAGGTGTGGGATTAACTTGACGGGTTTTTGGACCTATCGCTCCATTGAAGAGAGTCGATAAGTTGATTTTGTCAGAGGTGTAGGATTAATGTAACAAGAAAATGTTGCGATCGGAGCAACTTTGTGGACTTATCATCCTATTGAAGAGGATTGACAAGTGGATTGTCAGAGGTTTGGTGTTAACATGACGGGAATTTGTTGCGATCGGAGCAACTTTGTGGACTTATCATCCTATTGAAGAAGATTGATAAGTGAATTTTGTCAGAGGTGTGATATTAACGTGATAGGAAGATGTTGCGATCAGGGAAACTTTGAGGACCTATCGCTCTATTGAAGAGAGTCGATAAGTTGATTTTGTCAGAGGTTTAGTGTTAATATGACAGGAATTTGTGTTGCGATTGGAGCAACTTTGTGGACTTATCATCCTATTAAAGAGGATTGATAAGTGGGTTGTTGTCAGATGTATATTGTTAACGTGACAGGAATGTGTTGCGATTGAGGCAACTTTGTGGACTTATCATCCTATTAACGAAGATTGATAAGTGGATTTTGTCAGAGGTTTGATATTAACTTGACAGGAATGTGTTCTTGTGACTTGCACAAGATTTTAGGAATTAGCGTCTCACTGGGGAAACTTTCTAAATGAGTTTATCATCAAAAGCGATAAATTTTGATGCTTGTGATTTGAACAAGATTTTGAAGACTTAGTGTCTTGCTGGGGAAGATTGAGATTTGAGCAATTTTTAGGACCTATCATCCTATTGAAGAGGATTGATAAGTTGATTGTCTGAGGTGTATTGTTAACGTGACAAGTTGGGAGTGATGCAAGTTGAATGCATACTCTGTGGGGATGATGATCGTCAGAAGTGTAATGTTAACTCGACGATATGAAAGATTCGTTACTCCTAATCCAATGGATTCTAAGTAACCAACCAATGAACGCATGGCCCTATTGACTCAACTCGTCGCAGACAAGGCCAAATCTCAAAAGACATATTCGCCACCCAGGCAAGAATCTTCCCGGAGAGGAAAAATGTCTTCATCCCGACCTCACACAAGCGAAGGGAAGGGAAAAGTGGTTGATGACACGGCTTCTGACCAAGAAGCCTACAACCTGGAATCTTCCTCTGATGAAGGAAGAGAGACTGAGAACGAGCGTAATCTTCCTTTGTCGAATACTCTCACGTCGTCATAGGTTGGGTAAAACAACGTTCGTAAATTGGTCGAACACCAACAGTTTGACTGCATATGAGCAGCATTGACATCCTGAGAGGACCGTAGGAATAAGTCGTTCACATTGGAATGAACGAATGACTTGTTGCATCGGTCTTTCTCTCAATATGAACTCTTTCAAATCTGTTGTAAAGATTCGAGGAGAGTTACTCACTGATCGTGAGGTTTGAATTGGAACCCCCAGTCCATGATTGGACAGGACCGGCTCTTGATAAACATGGATCTGGTTGAGATGCCTTGAATCCATGAACTTCAGATATCCGCCCCTCAATATTGTCGCGCTACGCAGAGTATTCGGGGGTCCACGGTATACACTAGGTTCTGTATTGAATTTAGTCACCCGAACGCATGCCTGAGCTCCAGGTGTTGCTGGTTAAACGCACCCTTGAGGGCTGCGTTTAGCTTGGCTTATGTAGAGCTCGTGTTGAGGCTCACAAACGCGGAGCTCGCGTTAATTGGAGGATCGGCTGTTTTGGAGTTGTGCCGAAGCTAAGTCTTCTCCTTCAGAGAGGGGACTGTATGAACAGTGCAATCCCCAAGGGAGATAGTCCTTTAACGAGTCGGCCATAACTGGAGCTTTAGTCTCCTTGAAGACTTTGCGGATCTTGCGCATAGCCTTGGGGCTAAGGGATCCGGAGGAGAGGGCCTCCTCAAACTTGGCTTGATCAAACTCTACCATGAGAGTTTCGACGGTTGTTCCAGTGAGATGAACATCGGAATGCACCACCACTTCTTCGTCAGAGAAGCTAGTCCCCAGCAGAATCGCCATCTTTTGTTTGTGGAAACTTTGAAGTAAAAATAAATGAAGAAAAATTGATTTGTATTCCTTTAATCTCAGTTACAATTGGATTTTCGATTACAAAAGAGAGGAGAATGAATTTGATTCTCCCCTTTGTTTAATTCCGAGTTCTTCACTGTGGCGATGAAGTGCCTCCTTCGAATGCTCCCGTCGAGTTTGCTCTCCGTTGATGATCTGATGTCCTGTTTCACTGGAACGTGGTCTTCTCCTCACGATTTGATGTTGTGGAGAACTCTGAACGAGTTTAAAACTCTATGAAAGAGTTGATTTAACCGAAAGTCGGTTGTAAGCCAAGGATGAAGAAAGCTCCTGTTGCCGAATGTTGCTGAGGGATGACGTCGATCTCCTCAAAAGCCTGCCCAAGGATCCCTTCTGTTGCTGCCAAGAAGTTCTAACCGACCGAACCCCTGAACTGAATTGATTTTTAGTTATTTATAGGGGATTAAGGGATGTAACCACCTCCTTAATTCGCTCCTAAGTGGGGCTAATGGGATGTAACCGCCCCTTAAATCACTCCTGAGTGGAGTTGTGATCCCCTCAGATCATGGGAAACGGTTTTGAAACTGTTCAGCTTGTGTTTGAACGAGTCAAACGTAAAATCCGCGTTCTGGTGTAAATTCTGCGTTCAAACGCAGTGTCTGGAAGCTCGGACGCAGCGATTGGAAGCTCGGACGCAGCGATTGGCTGCGTTAGCATCTTGTTGGAAGCTACGTTTGGCGGCTTGGAAGCTGCGTTTGTGGCCGAACATGAGCTGCCTTTGCAGCTTTTGGAGCTGCGTTTGCGGCGTTTGAAGCTGCGTTTACGGTCGAACATGAGCTGCGTTGGCGGCCGAATCTGAGCTGCGTTTGCAGCTTTTGGAGCTACGTTTGCGGCGTTAGAAGCTGCATCTGAGCTGCGTTTACAGCTTTTGGAGCTGTGTTTGAGCTGCGTTCGTGGCTATGAACGCAGCGCATCTTGATGCTGGTACGCGGGGAGGACTTCCACGTCTTGATTTGAAGAGATCATCAATTTGTAGTCTCTTTCTGTCAGAGCATTACAAAGATCGTTGTTTTGTAATCTTTGCTTTAGCTCTTTGATATGAGAGAGTCGTCAGATTGTAACTCTCGATGTTGATTGTTAATCTTTGCTTTAGCTCTTTGATATGAGAGAGTCGTCAGATTGTAACTCTCGATGTTGATTGTGAAGGCTGTTGATTAGAGCTTTCATCAGTTGTTGGTAACTCTCGATGTTGATTGTGAAGGCTGTTGATTAGAGCTTTCATCAGTTGTTGCGAATGTCGTCAGACTATAACCTTCATCAGTCTGCGTGAAAGTCTTCAAATTGTAACATTCTGAAAGTCGTCAGAGTGTAACTTCCATCATCGGTGTTTGATGGGGATCATCTATCTGCAGTGATTTTTAGACAGCCTACAGAACCCCCTCCAAAGTTTCCGAAAGTTCGCGGTTGACTGGGACGAATTTTTGGAATACTTTGGATCTCAACTCTGATCTCGGAGCTGTTGATTCCTTGTCATAAGGAGTTGTTCTTTGTACCTGCTTCGAAGGCATCTTAGTTGAAGGGATTTTCCACGCATGACCTATGTGATGATGAGCTTCAAAGAGAAACCGTAGCGACCTATGTGATGATGAGCTTCAAAGAGAAACCGTAGCGACAGTACAAGTTACTCATGAGCAGAAGCCACCAAACGTCACGTCACGGCTCACCTCCATTAAGCTGATAGGCCTGCAAACATGCATAGGATTTTTGGCAAACCCTCAGCCATCAACGGATTTGATAAGCCTTTACCGACTACCGTTTGAGTCGGGCTAGCATGTGGATTATCTAAGTCCGTTCCACATGTAATATTGTGCTAAGAGAATGAACCCTCTTAGACTTGATGCTATGATTTTGAATACATAGACTTTATCATTTTTACGGAAAAAGACTAACCGGCAATGCGTATTAGGCGTATGCTTATCCCTACTTAGGATTTGGGATAAAGTTCCCCATGCATGAAAGACATGGATTTTTAGTGCTACGATGTTGAATACGTAGACTTTGTTGTTATTTCTTCCTATGTTACTTGAAACACTGAAAGAAAGTTGAAAGCGCCAGAGGTGTAATATTAACTTGGCATGAATTTTCACTTAGAGTGAAATTCAGAAACTTTCTTTATTATCACTGGGATAATTTTAGAAAATCTCTAATCCTCTGGGGATTTTATAATGAAAACTTGATATTCTTGTTAAAAAAGGATTAACAAGTTCATTGGGGAGGGTTTGACTGTTAGAGGTATGATGTTAACCTAACAGTATTTTATGGACCTATCGCTCTATTGAAGAGAGTCGATAAGTTGATTGTGTCGTCAGAGGTGTGGGATTAACTTGACGGGTTTGTGGACCTATCGCTCCATTGAAGAGAGTCGATAAGTTGATTTTGTCAGAGGTGTAGGATTAACGTGACAAGAAAATATTGCGATCGGAGCAACTTTGTGGACTTATCATCCTATTGAAGAGGACTGACAAGCGGATTGTCAGAGGTTTGGTGTTAACATGACGGGAATTTGTTGCGATCGGAGCAACTTTGTGGACTTATCGTTTGGTGTTAACATGACGGGAATTTGTTGCGATCGGAGCAACTTTGTGGACTTATCATCCTATTAAAGAAGATTGATAAGTGGATTTTGTCAGAGGTGTGATATTAACGTGACAGGAAGATGTTGCGATCAGGGCAACTTTGAGGACCTATCGCTCTATTAAAGAGAGTCGATAAGTTGATTTTGTCAGAGGTTTAGTGTTAACATGACAGGAATTTGTGTTGCGATAGGAGCAACTTTGTGGACTTATCATCCTATTGAAGAGGATTGATTATCATCCTATTGAAGAGGATTGATAAGTGGGTTGTTGTCAGAGGTATATTGTTAACATGATAGGAATGTGTTGCGATTGGAGCAACTTTGTGGACTTATCATCCTATTAACAAAGATTGATAAGTGGATTTTGTCAGAGGTTTGATGTTAACTTGACAGGAATGTGTTCTTGTGACTTGCACAACATTTTAGGAATTAGCGTCTCGCTGGGGAAACTTGCTAAATGAGTTTATCATCAAAAGCGATAAATTTTGATGCTTGTGATTTGAACAAGATTTTGAAGACTTAGCGTCTTGCTGGGGAAGATTGAGATTTGAGCAATTTTTAGGACCTATCATCCTATTGAAGAGGATTGATAAGTTGATTGTCAGAGGTGTATTGTTAACGTGATAAGTTAGGAGTGATGCAAGTTGAATGCATACTTTGTGGGGATGATGATCGTTAGAAGTGTAATGTTAACTCGACGATGTGAAAGATTTGTTACTCTTAATCCAATGGATTCCAAGTAACCAACCCCCAGTCTTGATTAAGACTTAGCAGGGGAATAAAAAAGAGGTAGACAAGGCACATCGCCTAGTGGGGCACTATTTATGAAGTCGGAATAGAGACACATCACCTGGTAGGCCATTATCTGATGAGTTTGACTATCAGAGGTAGCTGTTAACGTGATAGTTGTGGACTTGCCATCCTATTGAAGCGGATTAGCAGATTGATGGACTATCAGAGGTAACTGTTAACGTGATAGTTTTTTTGTGGACCCGGCATCCTACTAAAGAGGATTAGCTTTAGTGGCCGTAGTATCTCCCCCTTCTGACTGAGGAGATTGGGCTTGGTCCGATTGCTCAGGAGAAGGTTGGGTTTGGTCCGATTGCTCAGGTTGATCCTGCCTACTTTGTTCTTCAGCTTTGATCCTGGCAATAATCTTTTGAGCCTGTTCTCCTTGAGAGATTAGTTGTCTCCAAGAACGATATTCTGCAACTCCGATTCGGGCTAGGAGGTCGGTCTGCAAGTTGTTTCGACAGGTCTCTACTAAAGTAGACTGTGTCATACCTGACGAACACCGGAGAGCCATGGTTCGAAACCTCTTGACGAAGGCTTTGACGGACTCCCTCTTCTTCTGCTTAGTGGCGAGAAGGGTATGGATGGAGACTTCTGTATCCTCTTCAAAAAATCTTGACAGGAAGAGTCTCTCTAAATCTGCCCACCTTTGGATACATCCGGCAGGTAGTTTCCTGAACCATTCAAAGGCAACTCCCTTAAGGGTGCCAATGACTTCAAATTTTGGAGGATAAGGGGCTGTATCCCATTCGGCAGGATAGGGTCTGACAACTCCCTCGTCTTGGAGCTCGCTTCTGTTGGCCATGACATTGAGGCGGGCTTCCAATTCTTCCATTTTGGCAGAATGGAGATTACGCTCGTTCTCAGTCTCTCTTCCTTCATCAGAGGAAGATTCCAGGTTGTGGGCTTCTTGGTCAGAAGCCGTGTCATCAACCACTTTTCCCTTCCCTTCGCTTGTGTGAGGTCGGGATGAAGACGTTTTTCCTCTCCAGGAAGATTCTTGCCTGGGTGGCGAATATGTCTTTTGAGATTTGGCCTTGTCTGCGACGAGTTGAGTTAATAGGGCCATGAGTTCATTGATGGCCTCCTGCTGAGATTTGATCATGACCTCCTGCTCAGCAATTCTCCTTACCAGGTCTTCATGGTTTCCCGTCATATAAGCGGAGCTCTCATGTTCAACAAAAGAGCTTGATGATTAGGACTCTGCAATGGCTGAGTGTTCATCATCGGACTTGGTTCCTCTGGCTAGCCTCCGATAGTTGACGGGGAGAATGGCTCCCGTTCGCGTCCGAGTGCGTTGGTAGACTCCTTCAAACTCATTACTTCCGATCACATTGATAGTGACCCCAGGATATTCGGTCTCTGGAGACTTCTTCCTGTGAGAACGTCATCGTAGGTTGGGCAAAACAACGTTCGTAAATTGGTCGAACACCAACAGTTTGACCGCATATGAGCAGCATTGACATCCTGAGAGGACCGTAGGAATCAGTCGTTCACATTGGAATGAACAAATGACTTGTTGCATCGGTCTTTCTCTCAATATGAACTCTTTCAAATCTGTTGTAAAGATTCGAGGAGAATTAGTCACTGATCGTGAGGTTTGAATTGGAACCCCCAGTCCATGATTGGACAGGACTGGCTCTTGGTGAACATGGATCTGGTTGAGATGCCTTGAATCCATGAACTTCTTATATCCGCCCCTCAATATAGTCGCACTACATTCGATGGTCCACGGTATACACCAGGTTCTGTATTGAATTTAGTCACCCGAACGCATGCCTGAGCTCCAGGTGTTGCTGGTGAAACACACCCCTGAGGGTTGTGTTTAGCTTGGCTTATGCAGAGCTCGTGTTGAGGCTCAGAAACACGGAGCTCGTGTTGATTAGAGGATCGGCTGTTTTGGAGTTGTGCCGAAGCTAAGTCTTCTCCTTCAGAGTGGGGACTGCATGAGCAGTGCAACCCCCAAGGGAGATAGTCCTTTAACGAGTCGGCCATAACTGGAGCTTTAGTCTCCTTGAAGACTTTGCGGATCTTGCGCATAACCTTGGGGCTAAGGGATCCGGATAAGAGAGCCTCGTCAAACTTGGCTTGATCAAACTCTACCATGAGAGTTTCGACGGTTGTTCCAGTGAGATGAACATCGGAATGCACCACCACTTCTTCGTCAGAGAAGCTAGTCCCCAGCAGAGTCACCATCTTTTGTTTGTGGAAAATTTAAAGTAAAAAGAAATGAAGGAAAATTGATTTGTATTCCTTTAATCTCAGTTACAATTGGATTTTCGATTACAAAAGAGAGGAGAATGAATTTGATTCTCCCCTTTGTTTAATTCTGGGTTGTTTGTGGGGAAATTTGCAGTAAAAAGATAATGAAAGAAAATTGACTTGTATTCTCTCAAAATCGATTACAATTGGATTTCCTGATTACAAAAGAGAAGAGAATGATCTGGATTCTCCCCTTTGTTTAAATCTGGGTTCTTCACGGTGGCGATGAGATGCCTCCCTCGAATGCTCGCGTCGAGTTTTCTTCTCGTTGACGATCCGACGTCTTATTTCACTGGAACATGATCTTCTCCTCACGATTTGACGTTGTGGAGAACTTGCGTGGCAAGTTTGAAACTCTGGACGAGTTGATAACTCTGAATGAGTTGGAAACTCTTGAAAAAGAGTTGATTTGAGCCGAGAATCAGTTCTCAAGCCAAGGATGAAGAAGCTCTTGTTGCAGATCTCCCAAGCTCCAGAAATGCTCTAAGGATCCTCTTGACGAGCCAAGAAGTTCCAACCGACTGCCCGAAAGATCCAGCCCCGAACTAAGTTGATTTCTTAGTTATTTATAGGGGATTAAGGGGTGTAACCACCTCCTTAATTCGCTCCTAAGTGGGGCTAATAGGATGTAACCGCCCCTTAAATCACTCCTAAGTGGAGTTGTGATCCCCTCAGACCTTGGGAAACGGTTTTGGAACCGTTCAACTCGTGTTTGAACGAGTCAAACGCAGGCCCGCGTTCTGACATGAATTCTGCATTCAAACGCAGTGTCTGGAAGCTTGAACGCATCGTCTGGAAGCTCGGACGCAGCAATTAGAAGCTGCGTTTACAGCGTTGGAATCTACGTCTGAGCTGCGTTTGCAACGATTTGGAAGCTGCGTCTGGCGATGATTTGAGCTGCGTTTGGCGGCGATTTGAGCTGCGTTTGGCAGCGATTAGAGCTGCGTCTGGCAGTGATTTGAGCTGCGTTTGGCGGCGATTTGAGCTGCGTCTAGCAGCGATTTGAGCTGCGTCTGGGTTGCGTTTGCAGCGATTTGGAAGCTGCGTCTGCGTTTGCAGCCGAACATGAGCTGCGTTGGCGGCCGAATCTGAGCTGCGTTTGTAGCTTTTGGAGCTGCGTTTGCAGCTTTTAGAGTTGCGTTTGAGCTGCGTTCGTGGCTATGAACGCGGCGCATCTTGATGTTGGTACGCGGGGAGGACTTCCACGTCTTGATTTGAAGAGATCGTCGATTTTTAGTCTCTTTCTGTCGAAGTTTGCAAAGATCGTCATTTTGTAATCTTTACTTTAGCTCTTTGATATGCAAGAGTCGTCAGATTGTAACTCTCGATGTTGATTATGAAGGGTGTTTGATTAGAGCTTCCATCAGTTGTCGTGAAGGTCGTCAGATTGTAACCTTTAGCGATCTACGTGAAAGTCTTTAAATTGTAACCTTCTGGAAGTCGTCAGAGTGTAACTTTCATCATCGGTGTTTTGATGGGGATCAACTATCTATTGTGATTTTTAGACAGCCTACAGAACCCCCTCCAAAGTTTTCGAAAGTTCGCGGTTGACTGGGACGAATTTTCGGAATACTTTGGATCTCAACTCTGATCTTGGAGCTGTTGATTCCTTGTGGTAAAGGATTTGTTCTCTGCACTTGCTTCGAAGGCATCTTGGTTGAAGGGATTTGCACGTAGGACCTGTGTGAAGGTATGCGCCATAATCCTGCTTCTGGAATGTGGGGGTGGACCCTGCATTTTGAACTTGAGATGCGGGTCTCACCCTTGCATGTTGAATTTGGAACACGGGTGTGACCTCGGCGTTCGGTTTTTACATCGCGGGTCTGACCTCAACGTTTTAAATTAAGACATGGAAGTGGCTTCCGTGCATTTTTGACTAAGTCTTTGAGACTTGTCTTTGGCTCATTTGTTTTAAGTCTCGACTCACATCCATTAAGCTGATGGGCCTGCGAACTCTCTTAGACTTGATGCTATGATTTTGAATACATAGACTTTGTCATTTTTTACGGAAAAAGACTAACCGGCAACGCGTATTAGGCGTAGGCTTATCTCTAATTAGGGATCGAGATAAAGTCCCCCATGCGTGTAAAACATGGATTTTGGCGTTATTAATAACAACCTGCTACGATATTGAATACGTAGGCTTTGCCATTATTACGAGAATGGGCTACCCGGCAGCATGTGTTAGATGCAGACTTATCTCTAATTAGGGGTCGAGATAGATTCCCCCCAGGCATGAATCCTGGTGTCCTTTTCACGGCGAAAGATTAACCGGCAACGCGTGTTAGGCGTAGACTTATCTCTAATTAGGGATCGAGATAAAGTCCCCCATGTGTGAAGGCATGGATTTTTGGTGTCGTTTCTTCCTATGTGGCTTGAAACACCGAAAGAAAGTTGGAAGCGCCAGAGGTGTAATATTAACTTGGCATGAATTTTCACTTAGAGTGAAATTCAGAAATTTTCTTTATTATCACTAGGATAATTCCAGAAATTAATTAATCCGTTGGGGATTTATAATGACAACTTGCTATTCTTGTTGAAAAGGATTAACAAGTTCATTGGGGGGGGGTTTGACTGTTAGAGGTGTGATGTTAACCTAACAGTATTTTTATGGACCTATCGCTCCATTGACGAGAGTCGATAAGTGGAAAGTGTTGCGATCGGAGCAACTTTGAGGACCTATCGCTCTATTGACGAGAGTCGATAAGTTGATTTTGTCAGAGGTGTTTGATATTAACGTGACAAGAGAATGTTGCGATCGGAGCAACAGCAACTTTGTGGGCTTATCATCCTATTGACGAGGATTGATAAGTGGATTGTCAGAGGTGTTTGATATTAACGTGACAGGGATGTGTTGCGATCGGAGCAACTTTATGGACTTATCATCCTATTGACGAGGATTGATAAGTGGATTGTCAGAGGTGTTTGATATTAACGTGACAGGAATGTGTTCTTGTGACTTGCACAACATTTTAGGAATTAGCGTCTCGCTGGGGAAACTTGCTAAATGAGTTTATCATCAAAAGCGATAAATTTTGATGCTTGTGATTTGAACAAGATTTTGAAGACTTAGCGTCTTGCTGGGGAAGATTACGATTTGAGCAATTTCGAGGACCTATCATCCTATTAATAAGGATTGATAAGTTGATTGTCAGAGGTGTATTGTTAACGTGACAAGTTGGGAGTGATGCAAACTGAATTCATACTCCGTGGGGGTGATGATCGTCAGAAGTATAATGTTAACTCGACGATGTGAAAGATTCGTTACTCTTAATCCAATGGATTCCAAGTAACCAACCCCCAGTCTTGATTAAGACTTAGCAGGGGAATAAAAAGAGGTAGACAAAGCACATCACCTAGTGGGGCACTATCCATAAAGTCGGAATAGAGACACATCACCTGCTAGGCCATTATCTGATGAGTTTGACTATCAGTGGTAACTGTTAACGTGATAGTTTTGTGGACCCGCCATCCTACTTGAAGAGGATTGGTGGGGGAATTTGGAGGAAAAGGACTATCAGAGATGACGGTTAACATGATAGTTTTGGTGGACCCTCCATCCTACTTGAAGAGGATTGGTGGGAGAATTTGGAGGAAAATGACTATCAGAGGTGACAGTTAACGTGATAGTTTTGGTGGACCCGCCATCCTACTGAAGAGGAGGATTAGCTTTAGTGGCCGTAGTATCTTCCGGTTCTGACTGGGAAGAGTGAGCTTGGTCCGATTGCTCTGGAGAAGATTGGGCTTGGTCCGATTGCTCAGGTTGATCCTTCCTACTTGGTTCTTCAGCTTTGACCCTGACAATAATCTTTTGAGCTTGTTCGCCTTGAGAGATTAGTTGTCTCCAAGAACGGCATTCTGCAACCCTCATTTGTGCTAGAAGGTTGGTCTGCAAGTTGTGTCGACAGGTCTCCACTAGGGTAGACTGTGTCATACCTGACGAACACCGGAGAGCCATGGTTCAGAACCTTTTGACGAAAGCTTTGACGGACTCCCTCTTCTTTTGCTTAGTGGTGAGGAGGGTATGGATGGAGACTTCTGTATCCTCTTCGAAGAATCTTGATAGGAAAAGTCTCTCTAGATCCGTCCACTTTTGGAAACATCTGGTAGGCAGTTTCCTGAACCATTCAAAGGCAACCCCCTTGAGGGTGCCTATGAACAATCGAGCCAGTACGGCGTCGTTTGATATCACATTCCCAGTTTGTGACTTGAAATGATAGATATGTTGATTCGGTGATCCCGTGCCGTCAAAAGTTTGTAGCGTCGGGACTTCAAATTTTGGAGGATAAGGGGCTGCGTCCCATTCGGCAGGGTAGGGCCTGACAACTCCCTCATCTTGGAGCTCGCTTCTGTTAGCAATGATATTAAGGCGGGCTTCCAATTCCTCAATTTTGGCAGACTGGAGATTCTGCTCATTCTCCGTCTCTCTTCCTTCATCGGAGGAAGATTCTAGGTTGTGGGCTTCTTGGTCATAAGCCGTGTCATCAACCACTTTTCCCTTCCCTTTGCCTGTGTGAGGTCGGGACAAAGACGTTCTTTTCCTTCGGGAAGATTATTGCCTGAGTGGCGAATCTATCTTCTGAGATTTAGCCTTGTCTGCGACGAGTTGAGTCAACAGGGCCAAGAGTTCATCGAGGGTCTTCTGATGTGATTTGAGCATGGCCTCTTGCTCAGCAACCCTCTTTGCAAGATCTTCAGACTTTTCTGCCATGTGGGTGAAGTTCTCATGCCCAATGAAAGAGCTTGATGATTGAGACTCCGCAATGGCTGAGTGTTCATCATTGGAATTGGTTCCTCTAGCGAACCTCCGATAGTTGACAGGGGGAATGGCTCCTATTTGCGTCCGAGTGCGTTGGTAGATTCCTTCAAACTCGTTAGCGATTTCTCTGACGGTCGGTGAACGACTTGTCTCTGAGTCATTGGAACTATGACCTGAGGCTTTCCCTCTGCCAATCACATTGATAGTGACTCCAGGATACTCGGTCTCTGGAGACTTCTCAATCACATTGATAGTGACTCCAGGATACTCGGTCTCTGGAGACTTCTTCCTGTGAGAACGTCGTTGTTCGTTAGGCAAAGCAACGTTCGTAAATTGGTCGAACACTAACAGTTTGGCCGCATATGAGCAGCATTGACATCCCAAGAGGACCGTAGGAATCAGCCGTTCACATTGGAATGAACGAATGATTTGTTGCATCGGTCTTTCTCTCGATATGAACTCTCTCAAATCTATTGTGAAGATTCAAGGAGAATTGCTCACTGATTGTGAGGTTTGAATTGGAACCCCCAGTCCATGATTCGACATGACTGGCTCTTGGTGAACATGGATCTGGTTGAGATGCCTTGAATCCATAAACTTATTATATCCGCCCCTCAATCTAGTCGCGCTCCACTATATACACCAGGTTCTGTATCGAATTTTTTTGCCTGAATGCATGCCTGAGCTCCAGGTTTGGCTGGTGAAACGTTGTCTTGAAGTCTGCATTTTGGTTCTGAAACGCATATTTGAGACTTGCGTTCATTTTGTGGAACGCGCCCATGAGGGTTGCGTTCATTTTGTGGAACGCGCCCCTGAGGGTTGCGCTCAGTCTTCTTCACACAGAGCCTATGTTTGGGCTCATAGATGCGATAATTGCATTCTGAAATAGAAACGCAGGGCATAGGGTCGCGTTTAGGCTCACAAACACGAAGCTCGTGTTGACTTGAGGATCGATATTCTCAGAGATTTGCTCGTCGTAGGGATCTCCTCCTGCGTCGAGCAGCATTCTTCTTAGCCTGCTTCAAGGCCTTTGTCGCCTCAATAGACATCTTTCGACCCGATACCCGTCGTCTTGGCGCGGGTTTGGCTGAAGCTGAGCCCACTCCATCGGAGGAGGGGCTGTCCAAGCAATCTGGCCCAAAGGAGAGGTCTTCCTTCGGCATAGGAGCAACATTTGGAGCTTTAGTCTCTTTGGAGACTTTGTGGATCTTGTGCATAGCCTTGGGGCTAAGGGATCCGGAGGAGAGGGCCTCCTCAAACTTGGCTTGATCAAACTCTACCACGAGAGTTTCGACGGTTGTTCCAGTGAGATGAACATCGTGAGTTGATAACTCTGATCGAGTTTAGAACTCTTGAAAAAGAGTTGATTTGAACCGAGAATCGGTTCTCAAGCCAAGGATGAAGAAGCTCTTGTTGCAGATCTCCCAAGCTCCAGAAATGCTCTAAGGATCCTGTTGATGAGCCAAGAAGTTCCAACCGACCACCCGAAAGATCCAGCCCCGAACTAAGTTGATTTCTTAGTTATTTATAGGGGATTAAGGGGTGTAACCACCTCCTTAATTCGCTCTTAAGTGGGGCTAATGGGATGTAACCGCCCCTTAAATCACTCCTGAGTGGAGTTGTGATCCCCTCAGATCGTGGGAAACGGTTTTGGAACCGTTCAACTCGTGTTTGAACGAGTCAAACGCAGGCCCGCGTTCTGACGTGAATTATGCATTCAAATGCAGTGTCTGGAAGCTTGAACGCATCGTCTGGAAGCTCAGACGCAGCAATTAGAAGCTGCGTTTGCAGCGTTGGAATCTACGTCTGAGCTGCGTTTGCAGCGATTTGGAAGCGGCGTCTGGCGGTGATTTGAGCTGCGTTTGGCGGCAATTTGAGCTGCGTTTGGCAGCGATTAGAGCTACGTCTGGTAGTGATTTGAGCTGTGTTTGGCGGCGATTTGAGCTGCATTTGGCAGCGATTTGAGCTGCGTCTGGGTTGCGTTTGTAGTGATTTGGAAGCTGCGTTGGGTAGCGGTTGGAGCTGCGTTTGCAGCCGAACATGAGCTGCGTTGGCGGCCGAATCTGAGCTGCGTTTGCAGCTTTTGGAGCTGCGTTTGCAGCTTTTAGAGTTGCGTTTGAGCTGCGTTCGTGGCTATGAACGCGGCGTATCTTGATGTTGGTACGCGGGGAGGACTTCCACGTCTTGATTTGAAGAGATCGTCGATTTGTAGTCTCTTTCTGTCGAAGTTTGCAAAGATCGTCATTTTGTAATCTTTACTTTAGCTCTTTGATATGCAAGAGTCGTCAGATTGTAACTCTCGATGTTGATTATGAAGGGTGTTTGATTAGAGCTTCCATCAGTTGTCGTGAAGGTCGTCAGATTGTAACCTTTAGCGATCTACGTGAAAGTCTTCAAATTGTAACCTTCTGGAAGTCGTCAGAGTGTAAATTTCATCATTGGTGTTTTGATGGGGATCAGCTATCTATTGTGATTTTTAGACAGGCTACATGGGTTCTTCACGGTGGCGATGAAGTGCCTCCCTCGAATGCTCCCGTCGAGTTTGCTCTCCGTTGACGATCCGATGTCCTGTTTCACTGGAACGTGGTCTTCTCCTCACGATTTGACATTGTGGAGAACTTTGAACGAGTTTAAAACTCTATGAAAGAGTTTATTTAACCGAAAGTCGGTTATAAGCCAAGGATGAAGAAAGCTCCTGTTGCCGAATGTTGCTGAGGGATGACGTCGATCTCCTCAAAGGCCTGCCCAAGGATCTCTTCTGTTGCTGCCAAGAAGTTCCAACCAACCGAACCCCTGAACTGAATTGATTTTCAGTTATTTATAGGGGATTAAGGGATGTAACCACCTCCTTAATTCGCTCCTAAGTGGGGCTAATGGGATGTAACCGCCCCTTAAATCACTTCTGAGTGGAGTTGTGATCCCCTCAGATCGTGGGAAACGGTTTTGAAACCGTTCAACTCGTGTTTGAACGAGTCAAACACAGATCCTGCATTTCGGCATGAATTCTGTGTCCAAACGCAGTGTCTGGAAGCTCGGACACAGCGGCTGGAAGCTGCGTTAGCGGCCGAACATGAGCTGCGTTGGCGGCCGAATCTGAGCTGCGTTTGCAGCTTTTGGAGCTACGTTTGCGACGTTGGAAGCTGCGTTTGCGGCCGAACATGAGCTGCGTTGGCGGCCAAATCTGAGCTGCGTTTGCAGCTTTTGGAGCTGCGTTTGCGGCGTTGGAAACTGCATCTGAGCTGCATTTGCAGCTTTTGGAGCTGCGTTTGAGCTGCGTTCGTGGCTATGAATGCGGCGCATCTTGATGCTGGTACGCGGGGAAGACTTCCACGTCTTGATTTGAAGAGACCGTCGATTTGTAGTCTCTTTCTGTCAGAGCGTTGCAAAGATCGTCCTTTTGTAATCTTTGCTTTAGCTCTTTGATATGTGAGAGTCGTCAGATTATAACTCTCGATGTTGATTGTGAAGGCTATTGATTAGAGCTTTCATCAGTTGTTGCGAAGGTCGTCAGATTATAACCTTCATCAGTCTGCGTGAAAGTCTTCAAATTGTAACCTTCTGGAAGTCATCAGAGTGTAACTTCCATCATCGGTGTTTGATGGGGATCAGCTATCTGCAGTGATTTTTAGACAGCCTACATGTGTCAATGCCGGGCAATCCGAAACCTTAGGTCAACGCTGGTCAACACGTAACCCTAGGTCAACGTCAGTCAAGCCGTTGTAATAAAAAAGTCAACACCAGGCGATTCGAAACCCTAGGTCAACATCGGTCAACGTGTAACCCTAGGTCAATGCCAGTCAACGCATTGTGATGAAAAGTCAATGCCGAGCGATCCAAAACCCTTGGTCAACACTGATCAATGTGTAACCCTAAGTCAACGCCAGCCAACACGTTGTGATGAAAAAGTCAACGTCAGGCGATTTGAGACCCTAGGTCAATACCGGTCAACGCGTAACCCTAAGTCAATGCCAGTCAATGCGTTACGATGAAAAAGTCAACACTGGGCGATTCAAAACCCTAGGTCAACACCGGTCAATGCGTAACCCTAAGTTAACGACAGTCAACGCGTTACGATGAAAAGGTCAACGCCGGTCAATGGGTAACCCTAGGTAAACACCAGTGAACGAGTTACAATAAAAGGTCAACGCTAGTCAACACGTTATGATGAAAGTCTATACGAATCAATATATCATGATGGAGATAGTCAGTTCAAAGTTAACTCGACGATACGAGCCAAAATCAACTCACCGGTTTTGATTCAAGATTTCGATGATGGCCAGACGATAAACGCAGCGTCGGGAGAACTTTAGCTACTCATCGAAATATTGAATAGATTGAAAATCGAAGGAGTCAAGAATCAAAACTAGCAACAGGTCCTTTTACACTGAATGAAGGTTGGACCGATCATATCCAAAATATTTCAGGCTCATCTATAGAAGAAACGAGACTGAAACACTTTGGTGGGGGGTATCTGTAAGCATCAAAAATTGCCTATAGGTCCCCACACATGGCTCGAGACAGAGAAAAGAAGATGAACATCGCTATCCAAGTCAAAGGAGCTCATTCGATAATGACAAACACATGAAGTGAGTCGACGGACCATACAAAGCAACGAAACTTCAGAATAATGGGAACAAGAGCTGATCGGGAGCCCCGCGTCGTTTACGAAAGGCGGATCACCCCTCGTGTCCTATATACTTTATGTATGATTCAATCATGGGAGCCTGTAGATCTCCTTACTGACTTTCCAACACAAATTGAATCACGTAATTCTGAGTCCGGACGACGAATTTACGGTGAAAACAAACTCGACGAACCAAAACCAGAAAAAGCCAAACTAAGACACCCCGTGGTGTCTTGGCTTGGCTGAGACACGTATAAGTGTCTCCGACCAAGCCAAGACACTTCCAAGTGTCTCGGCTTGGCCGAGACACTCTCAAGTGTCTTGGCTTAGCTAAGACACTCAGAAGTGTCTGCAATACAAAAAATGCCGATTTTGCTTGTTTTCGGCGGTTTTTTGATTGTTAACCGTATGGATTTGCTCCAACTGATCTGATAATATGGTTGAGTGGTTTTAACTAAAGATAAGAGAGAATCGGTTATTTTTATCCAAACACAGGGCTCCTGAAGCCTATAAATACAACTCCAGGGCCTTCATTTTTTTAAGATCTGGAATTCTCGAGCGTTGGCGAAGCCCTGCCGGACTTAAGACTGAAGGTGCACAAATTTTAGAAGAAAGGAGGAGATTGATCGAGTTCTTCAGCGCAGGAAAGAAGAGTTTGTCAGATCTGTAGTTTCCCGTATTCGTCCCTTAAGATTACCCCATTGCGGTAATCTTAAGAAGAGCAATTATCTCGCTGTTACCGAGATAAGCGCTTCAGCTTCTTGATTCTTTCGTGAATCGATGAATCCTCGGATCTGATCTAATCGCTAGGTGGTCCACGGATATTGACGTCCCCGTCACCGGCCAAAAACACACGTGAGCAAGAGACGATAAACGGATCTTGTGTTATTTTCGAGAGAGTTGTAATTCTTTTATTTTTGTTGCAAGAGACGATAAACGGATCTTGTGTTATTTTCGAGAGAGTTGTAATTCTTTTATTTTTGTTACTTGAATTCTTTGTAAGAGAGTTGTAATTCTTTTATTTTTGTTACTTGAATTCTTTGTAAACGAATAAAGTTATAATGAAATTAATAATGAAGGCAACTTTCGAAGAAAACGTCAACTTAGTTGGGATTATTACGACAGCTGAATTCTCCCTGTTGATTCGTCAACGTCGTAATTTGTTGGCTGTGCATTTCTCTCATCTCCTGCATGGTCATCTCCATTTTAAATTTGAATTTTTCTTTCTGCTTGGTTAGAGCGTTCTTAAGAATTTTACCCATTTGCTCTATGTTGATCATAAATAATTCATAGGATTGTCTTGCGCTTGACGCTGTATCATTGGAAGCCATTGCAAAACAAGCGTCTGATGTTTCATCATCTGAGGGTAGTCCTTTCTGCATTCTTTGGTAATCCCTTTGTCTAATGGTTCCCAATCGCAATTGGGTCATACACTAGGATACTGCTAAAAACTGATCGGGACTAAAGTGTCGTGTTAACCTCCCTTTGCCGGTCATGTTGACACACACTTCTGAAAATTCATCATTCTGAGCGGCTGGTTTCTTTCTACGAAAATGCCTTGGCTTGGACTTAGAGGTTTCAGTGGGGATTCTTTCAAATACCGAAACTCTCTCCGGGGCAGGCTTGGGACAGCAATATTCTGACAACACTGCATCGATAATTTTGGCACAAGGACAATGAGTGTCCACTTCTCGGTTACTCCTTTTCCGAGACCTGTTCATACCCCCAGCACGATAATACAACTCATCGGTCTGATGACCAGAGCAACCCATCGTGTGTTGGCACGACCCTCTAGGTATAACTTCGTCATCAAACGAGTACACTTTCCTCTGGGAATTCAATGCTTTGTTAGCGTCTTCAGGAGTCACATGTTTGAGGCTACATTTTCCTGAGCATAGGACCTCAACAGGCTCTTAGACTTCAACACGTAATCCAATGCTATTAGTTATAGGGATTTTTCCACCATGTGATCTCTTCCACTGCTTAGGAGGACGATTACGATCCCCAGCCTGATAAACCGTTTGGGATTCATTCAACGAGCATAGGCATTCTTTAACCAGGGCTTTGCCTCAACCCGCGTGTGAAGGTTCGAGACGATCCGTGATCTTCATCTTAAATCAGGATAATTCTACACTACAGTGGGGTTCCACCATAGGTGCTTGATTTGTCGGGATAGTAACAGGGGCTATCGGAGACTCTGACGGGACTGCAGGAA
This sequence comes from Asparagus officinalis, assembly GCF_001876935.1. NCBI lineage: Eukaryota > Viridiplantae > Streptophyta > Magnoliopsida > Asparagales > Asparagaceae > Asparagus > Asparagus officinalis. The sequence continues at coordinate 56,345,197 of NC_033802.1, forward strand.
GTGAACCGAGTGAAAAACGAACCGAACCAGTCTGGTACATATGTGAACCACCACTTGGTGGCTCGGCTTTGGCCGAGCCACCATTTGGTGGTTCTCGTTTTTTGGCGACTTCGGCTCCGTTCGGGTAGTTTTTGACACCGGTTTGGACTTTGGCTTCCAGATGGTGTAATTTTGATGGCTTCTTGAACACCTCTTCTTCTTCAGCTTTTGCGCTCTTGCATGAGAGCTTGCGCATGCGCAAGTAACGCATGATGTTTCTGGATCCGTTCTTCAAGGGTGGAACGTGTTCTTTTGACGCGGACCCATTCATTCGTCGTTGATTTAGAAGAGAAGTCGCCTGCTCACTGTTGCGATGCTTGGCGCATTGTGGACTTCAAATCTTCTTCATAGCGGATTCCATCAACTGGCTCTGAAGCTTTAGCCAGCTGGCGCGTGAGGCGTTGGAACCGCCTTTGACGTGCTCTTTTTGATAGAATTGGCATGCTATAAGCAGTTAACTCCTTGCTCAATGGGTTCAAAATCTGTAGCTTTGGCTTCATCGGATGTTGGTAGGGCGTTGCGAGCCACAAGTGCGACAGTGGCGAGGAGATCTTCTTGTTGGACGTTTGAAGCCGAAGTCTAGCGAGCTTTCTTGGAGGAGACCCTCCTATACATGCGATGAGAGGCGGATCTGGAGGAGGAGGACAAGGACTCCTCGTACTTCTGCTGGTTGAATTCGTACTCAACCTTTGTTTTAATCGGGATGAAGATCCGAGGTTGCGACATATTAACCTTCGCAGAAAGGCTATCGGCTCCTATTGTGGTTACCAGCGTGTTTGGGTGAAAAGTCGATTTTGTTGATGAGTTTATTTACAACTTCAAATGTTTACAATAAACTCAAGAAAATAGCCTTTTTATAAGACTTTTAATCAAAAATTACAACTTTCTTTCAAACTACACTTAATAGATGTTTATCGTCTATTGCTTGTGCGTGATCATTGCCGACGTCGGGGTTTATCCGTGGACCGCCTACGGATCAGATCTGGTGAGTAGAAGATTGATAAACAATGTTCTTACTTCATAAAGGAAGTAATCACAGTAATGGTAATCTTGACCAAGCGAGATCACGACTCTTCTCGAGATTAAGACTAAGCTTAAATCCGGAGGAATAAGGGGAACAAGTTTCAGATCTCTCGAACTCTCACTTTGTTTATGGAGAAACTTCGCTAAGATCTACTAACTCTTTGAAATTCGTGCTCCACTCTCCAATTCGATAGCACTTCGCCCTCTTGATTCCCAAATCTATAAAAATGAGTCCCAAAACTTGTATTTATAGGCTTCGGTTGGGGGGTTTTTTGGAAAAAAACGATGGATTCCATCTTATCTTTAGTTAACAGCTGTATAACTACGTTTAAAGATAAGATTTAGGTAGTTAGGAACCTCTGGAACAAAAGTAATCCCATGAAAACCAGTTGAAACAGCCAAAATGTGTTTCTGGATCAGACCTGTGCGTGAGCCACTATCTGGTGGCTCGGCCCTGGCCGAGCCACTGGCCCTGGCCAAGTCTGATTTAGTACGACTCGACCACCAGCAGCTATTCTGGTTTTCCAGTTTCTTTACTCGTTGCATTGTTTACGTGTATTTCATTGTTTTGCTGACTGGTACGCTTCTTCGATTCGCTTCGTGTGTTTTGTAAACATGCGGATATCTTGACGGTGGCTGATGAGCGTGCAGGCCACTTGGTTTACCGTTCTGGTGGACGATGAGTATACGGGCTATTTGGAACTGGCTGATGAATGTGCGGGCCAATTAGAGGTGGCCGGTGAGTTCACGGAATGCTTGGTTCGCTGTTCTGGTGGTTGATGAGCATACGGGCCACTTGGCGGTGGCCGGTGAGTATGTGGGCCATTCGAATAAATCATCTCGACTTGGATGATGACGTTTATCGTCTTCCCTTCGTCTCAAGTTGTATACGAGAACTTATAGGTATTTTTAGATGGCTACATGGTTCACAATATAACAAGCAATAGAAACCGCTTCTGCTCATCATTCTTTGCCCAACCCAGCATAAAATCGCATACTCATTGCTTTCTCACACAATGTTCGGTTCAGCCTCTCTATGACCCCATTCTGCTGTGGTGTAGATCTGACTGTCCAGTGTCTAACAATGCCCTCCTAATCACAGAACTCCTTGAAAGCACCATCTGTATACTCTGTACCGTTATCAGATCTCAGTGTCTTCAATTTCTTCCTTGTCATATTCTCAATCATCACCTTCCACTTCTTGAATGTCTCGAATACCTCATTCTTATGCTTTAGAAAATAATTCCAAGCATACCTCGAATGATCATCTATGAAAGAGATAAAATACCTGGAATCACCCTTGAAAGTTGTTTGAACCGGACCCCACACATCTGTGTGCACATAGTCTAATATACCTCTGTTCTTGTGATTGCTTTTCAAGAATTTGATCCTGCGTGCCTTTCCGTACACACAATCCTCGCAAAAATCCATGCAAGGTTTATTCAGATTCTTTAGCAAACCCTCCTTACCAAGCAGATACAGACCCTTCTCTGACATGTGCCCAAGCTGCCTATGCCATAACCGTATGTGCTCACATGGGTCTCCACCACTTCCTTTAGTTCTAACTGCTGCGTCTCCCGTCACCGTCGTACCTGACAGAGTATATAAATTACCATGACGAACACCCTTCATCACTACAAGGGAATCTTGAACAACCCTCTTCACTTTTCTCTCTATAACAATCCTACAATCACCAGAGTCCAATGCCCCAACTGAGATAAGATTCTTTCACATGTCGGGAATGTGCCTCACATCTGTCAGGGTTCGGACCACTCCATCATGCATATTGATTTTGATATTACCTAGCCCCACCTTTTTACAAACATGGTTATTCCTCAGTAATACGGTTCCACCATCAATGCTTCTGTAGGTAGTAAACAACTTTCTATTTGGGCACATGTGGTAAGAGCAACCTGAATCAAGAATCCACTTTCCAGAGATATCCTCGCCACCCGTGATGACATAACATTCCTTCTCACTCCCTTCCTCTAAAACAAAGCTCGCTTCTTCCTTGCCTTCTCTCCTCTCAGTCTTGTTGTTATTCTTCTTCCCACCTACTCTCTTATTTGGATAGTCGACCTTGAAATGCCTAACTTCACCGTATTTGAAACATGCCCTTTCCATAAGAGGTATTGATTTAGATCTAGACTTTCCTCCCTTGCATTTTCCTCGCTCATTGGTCCTTCCTCTAGCAAACAATCCCTACGCTTGTTCTTTGCTACCACTAGTAGTCATATCACTGCTTGTAATCTTTCGAAGGTCATCCGCTAGAAGCGTCATTCTAGTCTCATCCATCGTCAAATTATCTTTCACAAGCATCAGTGTTTGCACCAGGTTCTCATAAGACTTCGACAGAGATAGAAGTAGTAGAAGCGTCTAATCATCGTCTTCAACTATCACATCCATATCTTTTAAGTCTGATATGATCCTATCAAACTTGTTGATGTATTCCCGGAGTGATGAGCCCTCCTCCATCTTGCAAGTATACAATTTAGATTTTAAATAGATCCGGTTCATTGGACTCTTTATCATGAAGGTGCTTTCTAACTTCGACCACACGTTCCTCTCCATCTACTAAGAAAGCTACATCTCTTTCAAGGCAAAGGATAATCGACACCTGTGCTTCTAGATCCAGCTCCTCCCAATCCTCATCAGACATATCCTTGTGGTTCTTCTCTTTTCCAGACAAAGCCTTTTGTAATTTTTGCGAAATCAATGATTTCTTCATCTGCATCCTCTAATAGGAAAAAGTTTCTTCCCATTAAATTTTTCAATCTCGTACTTTCTAACTTTAACTGTTTTACTTGTTAACGTCATTTTTAGCTTGTATTAATAAATTCGTTTCTCTTAGGAATTCCAACAAATACATTGTGTTCACCACATAATAATCAAGCACCACCATAGATTAGAAATTTTACCACCTCCAAATTGAATAAAAGGGCTCTAATACCAATTATTGGGCACAGAGTCACACCCTCACGTCGCAGAAGTGATATAACCTGTGAGAAATCTATGGTTTTTAATTTCACAAAAGCTCAAGCCAACCTCTATATTCCTGTTACACAAAGGAAACAAGACTAGAAAGTAAATTATCTCAACAAAGTAAAATATACACTCCTCTTTCTCTAATCAGTTCTAGGACTGAATTGTCGAGGGAACCTACAAGCAATAGCCAAACACCCAAAAATAGTAAAGACACGAGATTTACGTGGTTCAACAAACTTACCTACATCCACGGGAAAGGGTAAGGGGAGATTCCACTATGAGGAGAACACCAACGACTTGTACAATCCACAAGCTCATCTCAAAAGATAAAGCTATGATTTTTACCCAAAAGAAATTAACCTCTCTCTTGTAAAATCCCTCCAAGCTCTCTCCTTTTTCTCTTCTCAAGATCTCAGATCTAGCCACCAAAAAAACACCTCTAACTTCCCTTTAGTATTTTCTCCTCAGCCGACTAACCCTCTGCAGATTTTGTTGAGCGTTGCGGAAGCCAAACAACCAAACCAACGTGCTATGAGAAATCAAATCAAACGAACGTCAAGAGAAGGCCAAACGAATCAAATCAATGCCACAAACACAAACAACCAATTTTAACGTGGTTCGGCAAGTTGCCTACGTCCACGGGGCAAGAAGAGGATAGGGTTTTTTACTAATAGAGAAGAAGAGTACAAACTGAGATTAAAAATCATTCAAACTCACCAATTAATCTCACCAACAAATCTCTAATTCTATCCAAACAAAACTCTAACCAATAACTCAGAAAATATCTCTTTTCTATGCTCCAAATATCCCCAATTTTCTTCTTAATTCTCTCTTCCAATTGTTCCATATATATAGAAATTCTAATATCATAAACAAACTAGGAATTCTAAAACAAAAAACAAAATAGATTAGAAATCCTAATAATCTGTTACCAAAATGGATTTTGAATCATGTTACCAAAACAGATTAGCAATCCCAATAACCTGTTACTAAAACATATTAGGAACCTGCTATCCAATAATTCTTCACCTCGAGGAAGTTTTCAAAAAACTGAGCCGGCACCAATACCAACCAAACATCTTACTTGTTGCGTCCAGTACGAAGTGGAACAAATCCACGATAACGGACTCAATCCACAACAAGTCGAGAACCCAAATGCGAACAAACTCCAAATATTGGTATCAACTCACCAAACCGGCTACATCATAAATGACTGCCTACGTATCCTCTGGCCTAAGGAATCAAGCATTCACGGAGTTCGCCCAAACGGCCTCCAAAGGCCCTCAACCAAATAGAAAAGTTTACAACTCTTCACCAATATCACCAACGGATCTACAACTATTAGCGCTCCCAATGACGCTAAATTGAAACAAATCAAACACCTTCACCAGAGGTGAACCAATGGCCGTATCCAAAACATGTCCACTAGCTGCACTCGAATCCAAAACCAACTCATCATCTGCATTCAAATATAAATAATCTCCAAACTGTGTCACCTCAGCTAGAATCTCAAATAATGTAGTATGATCTGGAGTATGTAGAGTAATCTCCACCCAATATGAAGTAACATTACCCTCCACGCACTATGATATCCTAATAATCTGATCAACACTCTCCACCTGTCGAGAGTTAAATGTGACATTCCTGTCCTAACTAATAATCAAACGAATCTCTGAATCCTAAACATGCAATCAGATCAAATCTCACATCCTCGATATGACCAAACGCTGGGCAACCAAATATCTAACGCAACCTAAAATCTGAAGTAGCTCCACCAACTCCAAAATCTTCACATGCAGCAGTCGGTAACCTATGACCAAGATGACCCAAAACAAATGCTCGACAACCAACATCGATCCCCCTCTAGTAAGGAACGACCCATTAAAACTATCATCTCATCTCGTCGCCCCAATGTCTCCAAATCAATGAAGTGTCTCAAACTACCATAAGCTCAGCATAAATGCAAGAAAGAACCCCTGCCAAAGCTAGAACGACGGGTTACCTTTCTGTTAATATACTTCTTCCAATTATTGTTGGCTTTTAGGACTTCACACCAACAGGACCTGGTTGTAACCCACCAATGCCTAGAACAATCCCTAACTACGAAAACCAAATACTGATTACCTCCTAATTATACCTCCTTGGAAGGCACCCAAATGCCTGGCAGAACACCACCTAAAAGACCCCTCGATCGATGGATAAAAGTGCTGAACTCCACCTCGATCTTCTTGCTCATACCAATGTGCTCATAGGACTTCAATCTGCAAGTCAAAGTACTCCTTAACAAACTATACACGGTATAACCAATCAAATAACCCAGCCTCAACAAATACCACAGTCTAGCCAAATCCAAAGAAGTCGTCAGCTCTCTATCAAACAGCGTGATTCCAATCAAATAATACAAATTATTCCTCCTGACGCCCTTCATTATAATCATGGACCCCAATGTGACTTTCAAACGTGAATCGACCAAGGTCACCCTATAGCTTGCTACCTCCAAAACTCCAAATAAAATGATATTCTTCTTCAACTGAGGAACGAACCTCACTCTAACCAACTCCCGAATCACTCCGTCACTCATCCTAATTAAAATGATACCAATACCACCAATAGGACATTCATGGTCATTGCCCATGAGCACGACCTCCCCTCTTTCCAACTCCTGAAAGCTGGAGAACCAATCTCTTCTAGGAAAAATATGGTAAGAAGCACCCGAATCCAACATCCACTCTATAGAGTCGGTAACACAAACTGATGGTAGTGCAGATAACGAGTAGTCCGAAGAATCCGAATCTTAATTATTACCACTAGTCTTGACAACATTCACCTCTGAAGCTTGAATAGCTTTTCCCTTATTCTTCCCGACTCGATCAATTAACTTTGGGCATTCGGCTTTTCAATATCCAACATCTTTACAAAAGGCACACTGATTCCTACGAACTCTAAGATGTGTTTCTCTAGACTATGACCTCCTACCATGGTTTGGACTCTTAGCTCTTGCGACCAATGCCCCCGCTACCGGCTCAACTGAAGTCTCCTTATCCTTCTTTCGAAACTGATAATTCACAAGTGCAGTGGTGATCTCACTATAAGAAAGAGATGACTTCCCATTAATAAGAGTAAGAACGAAGGTCTCATATTTCTCATCATGCAAGAAATTCAACAACAACAACGTCTTATCCTCATCTTCAATCATCACATCTACATTCGTCAAATGCGCAAGAAGCTTCGTGTAGTGATTCATGTGATCACCAATGGAGGCCCCCTTCTTCAATTGGAAGCGATAAAGCCTCCTCTTCAAATGCAAGCGGTTCTCTACACTCTTAGTCAAATACTTACCCTCTAGAATCTCCCAAATCTTCTTAGCCAAAGTCTCATTGATCACATCATATTTTAAATCTAGAGTCAAACAAGATCTAATCACACTACACGTCGTTCTATTCATCTTTTTCTAAACCTTCTCCTCAATGTCGTCCTGTTTTCCGTCCAACTCTAAAGTATCTTCTAAATTTTACGCATTGAGCGCATCCAAGACTTCACATCTCCAAAGACCAAAATTGTTTGTGCCATTAAACTTCTCTATATCTATCTTCATAGAGTGAATATTCAAACTTTGGAGGTCTTCATGCCGGAAGTACCCTCCACAACTCCTTCTTTCCCGACAATCTTTCTCAACGCACCAAAACAAATGCGGAACAAATGAAGAATAGATCCAAATCTGAATACGATAGAGTCTTTACCTTTATCACCAAACAAAATCCTAGGCGAGCCTCCAAAATGACCTACTCCTCCAAATAGCCCAAGCGTAGCCCAAGCTCTGATACCACTCGTTGAGCGCTGTGGAAGCCAAACAACCAAACCAATATGTTACGAGAAATCAAATCAAACGAACGTTGAGAGAAGGCCAAACGAACCAAATCAATGCCACAAACACAAACAACCAATTTTAACGTGGTTCGGCAAGTTGCCTACGTCCACGCGGTAAGAAGGGGATAGGATTTTTCACTAATAGAGAAGAAGAGTACAAACTGAGATTATAAATCACTCAAACTCACCAATTAATCTTACCAACAAATCTCTAATTCTCTCCAAATAAAACCCTAACCAATAGCTTAGAAAATATCTCTTTTTTGTGCTCCAAATATCCCCAATTTTCTTCTTAATTCTCTCTTCAAATTGTTCCATATATATTGAAATCCTAAAATCATAAACATACTAGGAATTCTAAAATAAAAAACAAAACAGATTAGGAATCCTAATAACCTGTTACCAAAACAGATTTGGAAATCATGTTACCAAAACAGATTTGGAATCTTAATAATCTATTACCAAAACAAATTAGGAAACATATTAGGAACCTGCTATCCAATAGATTTTCCCCTGAAAACCGTAGAAAAGAAAATGTGTCAAGTATTTCTAGCCAAAAAATCGGATCTGGGTTGTCTCGGGTGTGGCCGCAGCACATGTATGCTATACATGTACCTCGGGTGGGCCCTGGGCCCGCTGCACCACGTTCACATAAAATACTAAGACATAATTACTATTTTCAAAGGAGGAGCAATCACTCAAAGTGGCACATATTCATTTAGATGATGTGCAGGACATGTATGTTCGTGCATTCAATAGGGAATGATGTATGAGACTTAAAC
>NC_033802.1:56353915-56361844 GCF_001876935.1 Asparagus officinalis
GTATCTCCGTGCATTTGGGATAATCCTTACGTAAATGAAAGATCAAAAAGTGGGTATAAGATCAAAACATGATGGCAAGACCTTGCTTAGCACGGGTTAAAATACTAGTAGAATATATGGCGATGAAGAAATAAAGGAAATTACTTAATAGAGACATTTTTAAATTAACAACTAATATTAATTGGAGTTGATTTTTTTTATTAGATGGATCGTTTAGAGAAGTGAACACATGTTGAAAATTTTTGTGAAGGAGAAATCTGATGTGGCAACCTCTAGTGAGTTTAAGACCTTTTAGTTTTCCTTTAACGGTTTTTCTATAGAGTGCCCATGGGCACTCTATAAGAGAGGATAGAGATAGAGAGAAATGAATAGACCTCAGACCCTTCTGATTTGCATTATTTTATGTGCATAATTCATTTCTCTCTATCTCTCTCCTCTCTTAGAGCATCTCCAACCATGCCCTCTAAATTTCACTCTCCAAATTAGAATATTCTAGGAATATTCTAATTTGGAGGGTGAAATTTGGAGGGCATCTCCAACCCACGCATATTAAAAAAAATAAAATCTAAAATATTATAATTTATGCTTGTATTTTCTTATGGGGCAAGTTAAATAGATCTCCGTATTTAAAATTTCATGTCTGATAATTACTTATTTAATTTAAAATTTAATAATTTTATAATAAAACTAAAATAAATTAATCTTAGTTTTATTTTAAAGATCTCAACGAGACCTTTCCAAATATATAATAATTTCAAATATTAGATTAATATTTTTTTAGCTATATTTATTTGAAATTAAACATCTAATTTAAATTACTAAGAATGATGGTAAAGTGGTAATTTTTAAGAAATTAAATAGTTAAAAGTGGCAAAATTATAATTAATGAAGCATGAATAGTATTTTGGAGAGACCCTCCAAATTTTCTCTTCACCCTCCAAATTCGGAGGGTGAAATTTGGAGATCTCCAAATTTGGAGAGTGGTTGGAGAGGTTCCAATCTCCAAATTTGGAGATTTTGGAGATTTAGAGGTTGGTTGGAGATGGCCTTATAGAGTGGTCATGGACACCATATAGAAAAACCGTTCCTTTAATGTGTAGCATTATAAAAGATGTTATAATAGTCTTAGGGTTTACCGCTTTCTCCAAAAATTGTTAGGTTTATAATTTCATATTAATAATTAGTCATTTTTTCTTAACATATATGCATTTATGTCATTATAGCATTTATCATATAATCCAAAAATGATCGAGTTTAGAAACTTTAGATAACCAATTTTTATCTAGAAATTTGTGTATATTATAGTGTTAGGGTTTATCATATATTCCATTTTTTATCCAAGTAGAGAAATAACTAATTTTTTTATTTTTTTAAATATTTTATAAATTAAAAGACTAACTTGTCCAAAAGGCTAATTATTTAGGGTTAGTTGCACTTAAGTACCCAGTAGTTTCCCCTAATTTATAGTTATATACTCTCACTTGTTTGTAGCAGCACTCATACACCCTAAATGTTTTTTTTTAATTTGCACTTATATTCCTTCACTTATTTTGGTAACACTTATATATCCTAAAATTTTAAAAGCATGCACTTAAATACTCTAAAGTTTTTAGAACTTTCACTTAAATGCCCTTATTACAAAGTGCAAGTTTTAACAGCTTTCGGGTATTTAAGTGTCATTTTTAACAACTTTAGCTATATATATAAGTGCAAGTTCTAAAAGCTTTGGGGTATATAAGTGCTGCTAAAAATGAGTGAGGGTATATAAATGGAAGTTCTAAAAACTTTAGCCTTCGATTGTGAAGGGGTTAAGAGAGGGGTTAAAGGAGTTTAACCCCTCCTTAACCATCCAAACGGTTTAATTTGGTCAAAGAGTTAACAAACCCTTTATAAGGGTTAAAGTCAGTTAACCCCTCATTTAGAGGGGTTAACACATCCACCTAAGGAGGAGAGTTAAGAGTTACTCTCTCTGAAAATATAGAATGAAACTTTAGAAAATATATACATTATAGGATATTTACGGCAGCTAACCTCCTTAATCCTTCTTCATTTGCCAAACACATAAACCTTAATCCTTCATCTTGACTATCAAATCCAAATGTAATTAAATTGTTTTTAATCTCTCGTGAAGGGTAAACTAAGTTAGTTATTATCCTTAATCGTTCTCTCTAAATTGGTTGCCAAACGACACCTTATCGTATATAAACGCTGCAAAAAATAACTGTCGGTATATAAGTGCAAAATAGTAGAAATTATATGATATTTATGTATGATTAAGCAATTTTTGAAGAAAACGATAAAAACAATAGGTTCTTTAAAACAATGTAAGAATTTCAACAACCCAATTGGCATTTTAGCCTAATGAGAACAACTAATTGGTCCAAAATAAGCCATCAAATATATTTCTATATCTTTATTACTAGACCCCTGGGCCAGGAATATATTTCAAATTTTAGGACCAAATATTTTCGGGTCAGACTTATAAGAGCCCTGTTAATTAGAGAAATACTTTATAACGATATTAACCTTTTTGTTACAAGTCCAAAATCTTCAAGTACTAAATAAGAGAGATCTATGGGATAGGATAATTATATAAAATAAAAAACATAAGAAAAAGGGGCATCTATGATGGAAAATTTATGTCCCAGATGAGTAGAAGTTCGCAAATGCTGTTTGCGGAAAAAGTCGCTGTATTCATTGCTGCATTCATTACAACTTTGATCGTTACAATGAAATAAAAAGATAGCCTTTTTATAAGACCGGTACACAATGAAAACAAAATAAATGCAACTCCTTTCAAACAAACGCAAGAGCTGTTTGTCATCTCTTGCTTGCGTGGGTCTTTTGCCTGTGACGGGGATGTTGATATCCGTGGACCACCGGGGCACTCAGATCTGGTCCGGATAAATCGGACAGAGTTTCGTTGATCCGCGTGAGATCTAGAAACTTTCTGATCCGGATAAATCGGACAGAGCTTCGTCTATCCGCGGAGGGATATAGAAGCAGAGCTTCGTCGATCCGCGTGAGATCTAGAAGCTATAAGCGTATACCTCGGCTAAAGCGAGGTAATAGCTCTTCTTAGTATCAACGCTAAGGCCAATACTAAGGATCTGACGGGCGATGAAGGCTGATGTAGACCACTCCTCCTCTCGTTGAAGCACACGGGCACTCTTCACTGCAGCAGGGCTTCGCCAAGGCTCTCCAAAAATCCTCCCCTCATCAAGGCACCAAGGGGGGCTATTTATAGCATTAGGAGGGGGCTAGGGGACCACAAAAGTGAGGACACCCCTTGGGGTGTCTCGGAATTTCCGAGACACCCTTGAATTTCCGAGACACCCCAAGGGTGTCTCGGAATTTCCGAGACACCCAAGGGTGTCTCGGAAAATCCGAGACACCCCTAGGAGTGGCCGAGGCATGAAGGGCGTTGTCCTATTCGTGAACAGTGTCGGGTTCCCGATTGGTCCGGGTCTTTGTTGTTCCGAAATCCTATCCGCCCGTGTAGCTCGTCGATTCACTTCAGTCGTTCGTCGACGTTGATTAGGCTCATGTGGATCGGATAGTGACGTTCATCGTCGCTTTTTAACACTGAACCGTTCGTGGAGACCTATAGGCAATTTTCGATGCCTACAGATACCCCCTCCAAAGTGTTCCTGACTCGTTTCTTTTATAGAAGAGGCTGGAATACTTTGGATGTGATTGGTCTAGCCTTCAGTCGGCACTAGGACCTGTAGTTAGCTTCAACTCTTGGCTCCTTCGATTTTCGGTCTATTCGATGCTTTGACGAATAACCGAAGTTCTTCCGGCACTGCGTTTATCGCTTGACCGTCGTCGGAGTCTCGAGTTTGCGGCTGATGAATTGAGTTTGGCTCGTGTCATTGAGTTGACCTTGAACTACCTCCGTCACATTGTGTTGACTTAGGGTTTCGGATCACAGTATGTTGACTCTGGTTGCAACGCGTTGACTGGCGTTGACCTAGGGCTACGCGTTGGCCGGCGTTGACCCTTAGGGTTTCGAACCCTAGGGTTTTGAATCGTCGAACGTTGACTTTGATTGCAACGCGTTGACTGGCGTTGACCTAGGGTTACGCGTTGACCAGCGTTGACCCTTAGGGTTTTGGATCGCCATTAACACAGTTTATACTCGTACGTTTGTTGGAGCATCGCGGTCCCGAATGTTGGGGTTGCAGGACCAACTGTTAAAGTTGATTCATCTGCATGTGTGGATTTTGTCCTGAATTTGTTGGGTGCTCAAGTCCCGAGACCAACTAGTGGAGTTGATGCATCAATGACTCGCAGTTATAGAATTTTTGGCAAATCCTCAGCCATCAACGGATTTGATAAGCCTTTACCGACTACCGTTTGAGTCGGGCTAGCATGCGGATTGTTTAAGTCCGTTCCGCATGTGACGCTGTGCTAAGAGAGTTAACGCTCTTAGTGCTACGATATTGAATACGTAGACTTCGTCTTTCTCACGGGAATAGACTACCCGGCGACGCGTGTTAGGCGTTGACTTTAGGATTTTTGGCTAATCCCCAGCCTTCAACGGATTTGATTAGCCTTTACCGACTACCGTTTGAGTCGGGCTAGCATGCGGATTGTTTAAGTCCGCTTTCATGTGACGTCAAGCTAAAAGAGTTAACCCTTTTAGTGCTACGATATTGAATACGTAGACTTCGCCATTGTTACGGGAATAGGCTACCCGGCAACGTGTATTAGACGTTGACTTATCCCTACTTAGGCTTCGGGATAAAATTCCCCGCGCGTGTGAGGCACGGATTATGGTGTTATTAATAACAACCTGCCACAATGTTGAATATGTGGTCTTTTGATTATGGTGTTATTAAAAACAACCTGCCACAATGTTGAATATGTGGTCTTTTGTCCTTTTTGCGGTCAAGGACTAACCGGCAATGCGTGTTAGACATCGGCTATGGGATTTTTGGCAAACCCCCAGCCATCAACGGGTTTGATGTGCCTTTACCGATTACCGTTTGAATCGGGCTAGCATGTGAATTATTAAAACCCGTTTCACATGTAACGTTGTGCTAAGAGAATTGCTTCTCTTAGACTTAATGCTATGATTTTGAATACATAGACTTCGTCTTTCTCACGGGAATAGACTACCCGGCAACGCGTGTTAGGCGTTGACTTATCCCTACTCAGGCTTCGGGATAAAATTCCCCGTGCATCGAGTGCCCGGATTTGACAATCGTGTCTTTTCTAAAAGCAAAGACAGATTGAGAAACGGGAGAGGAAGAATTTTATATTCTATCTCCCGGTGCTGAAGAGGAAGAATTTTATATTCTATCTTCGGCCGGAAAGGGAACTTGAGGTGGGATCCCCCACCCCCAGAATCCGGAATGATGAACTGGGAGTGGGTTCTCCACTCCGAGCATCGGAAAGGTCCGAGGAGAGGAAGAATTTTATATTCTATCTCCCGGTGCTGAAGAGGAAGAATTTTATATTCTATCTACAGCTGGAAAGGAAACTCGAGGTGGGATCTCCACCCCCAGAATCCGGAAGGATGAAACTAAGAGTGGGATCTCCACTCCGAGAATCGTAACAATTCGGATAACCCTAACTGTCGGAAGGTTTGATTACCCGATTTGGAAGTGGACCTCTCGTTCATTGGGGGAATCGAGAGGAGATTTTGGCTGTGGCCCTAACTGTATGAATGTTTGACCAAGCAGGAGTTTGAGACGACCTAACTGTCGGAAGGTTTGATCGCTCGATTTGAAGGTGGACCTCTCGTTCATTGGAGGAATCGAGAGGGGATTTTGGCTTTGGCCCTAACTTTTATAGGTTTGACCAGAACGCAAAGAGAGTGGAATACGGGTAGCAAAGAAAGTGCCAACCCATATTACCACTCAAAGGGAGACTTTAATGTTAGGCGTTTAGGACCTAGCACGTTGAGTCTGAGAAACGCCAATGACTGGCAGATGGGAATGTTGGTGGGTCCACTGTCGTTTGATTTGATCAGCGGATGGTTTGGTGAGGAAAGATTAACCTACCAGAAGATTGGATCTCTTCTCACAAAAATAACTCATAAGAGTTAGAGAATAAGAAGAGACATTCTGACCTTCAGAGTTCGAACGTGAATTTCTTATTCACCAATTCCACAATGATTGGGTTATCCCTAAGAATACCCATGTGGTATTCTTTCGGGAACTTCCCGATGCATTGGATAATCCACCCCCAGTTTCTCTCTTGGAACTGGGTTTGACTTGGTTGTCCGACCGGGTTATCCTTAAGAATATTAGCGTAATATCCTCCAGGAACTTCCCGTCAAAAGTGGGAAACAGTTTAGACTCATATACCTATTGGAGTATCGGGGAGCAGTTTAACCTCTTATACCGGTCGGAGGATTGAGAAGCAGTTTATACTCATATACTCTGTCAGAGTCGTAAGAAGCAGTTTATACTCTTATACTTATCGGAGTGTTGAGAAGCACTTTATACTCGTATACTCGTCGGAGTTTTGAGAAACAGTTTATACTTGTGTACTCTTTGGAGTCTTGAGAAACAGTTTATACTCGTGTACTCTTTGGAGTATCAAGGAGCAGTTTATACTCTTATACTTGTCGGAGTGTCAAGAAGCAGTTTATACTCGTATACTCATCGGAGTTTCAAGAAACAGTTTATACTCGTGTACTTTTTGGAGTATTGAGAAACAGTTTATACTCTTGTACTCTTTGGAGTCGTAAGAAGCAGTTTATACTCTTATACTTATCAGAGTATTGCCGTTTTCAATTGGCTTACCCTAGCGTTATAACGCCGGCTTCAACCAAGGTCTGGATGCTATTCTTGAGAGCAAAGCAATCCTTGGTGGGATGGAGGATCCTCCTGTGGTACTCGCAGTACGTTGGATCCGCAGAATCATCAGCTTCCTCCTGATTCATGATGGGCGGGAGCTTGATTTTGTTGTTTTCGAGAAGGGTCTCGAAGATAGCTGGAACGTCTTTGTCTTTGAACGAGTACTCGTTTTGGAGCGTCTCGTCCGAATTCTCCTGCTGTTCCCAGGACTGCTGTTGCGACGTTTGATTATCGTCAATAACCGTTGCAGGTGCGTCCCCTTCATCATGAGGTACGAGATCCGAATCCAGAGGGTTGACCATCTGTTGGCTCCTCTCGGCCTTCCTCCTTCTGAGGAGGCGTTCGGCCTGTTCTCCTCGAGCCCTTAACTCTTTCCAGGTATTGAGCGGCTCTATTCCCATCACGTCCAAGATGTTAATGGACAAATTGTTCTGGCAAGTCTGCAAGATGAATTCCTCCACGACGGGATCCCTGCAGTTCATTGCCTGATTGCGGAAGCGTTTGATGAAGGTATCCACCGACTCTCCGCCTTTTTGTTTCTCGTCGAAGAGTGTCCTGATCGACACCTCGGTGTCATCATCGAAGAAATGGGCGAGAAACATGCCTTCCAAGTCCTCCCAGCTGTTGATGCTTCCGGGCTTGAGACGGCGGTACCAATCGAAGGCAGGCCCGCGAAGGGTGCCAACGAATGACCGAACCATCAAAGGCTCGTTGCCCGAGATCACCCCCAAGTGGGACTTGAAGGAAGTTGATCAGGTTGAACTTCGCCGGATACGAGATCGAATCCCACTCTTTCGGGTAAGGACACGGAATACCGGTCTTCTTCACTTTTCGAGCAATCATCAGGGCGTCGATTTTTCTTTCGAGATCCTTCATCTTTTCGGCCTGAGCTGTATCCTGTTTTGGATAATTGTCAAGAGGAATGATACGACCACTCCCAGTGTTGTCATCACTGGTGGGTCCACCCCCAGCGTTGTTATTTTTAGTGGGGCCACCCCCAGTATTCTTAGGCGGTGCGTCGGCCATGACGATTTCGACCACCTCCGGCTCGCTGTTGACTGCAGCGTTCTGGGTGCGACGGTCGGACTCAACTAGCTGGTTCGACAAAGCTCGGATT
>NC_033802.1:56362844-56383028 GCF_001876935.1 Asparagus officinalis
AGGTATCCCCTGCTGCTGAGCTACCGGTGGTGGAGGTGTCCGTGGTGCTATATGAGTCGTCACCAAGTCCTCAATGGCCGTCATCCTGGCAATGAGAGGAGCCATAAGATCCACTAAGTACTGAGGAGCCTGCTGCGGCCCTGGTGGTGCCTGCTGAGGCTCGGACTGAGCTGGCTGCTGCTCTGATGGAGTCTGCTGTGACTCCGCCTGGGTAGCTCTCCTGGTACGAGGTCTACCACGTCCTGACATCTATCTGATCATAAGAAAATAAAAGTTTATGAGTCAAAATAAACTTCTATAAATAGCGTATCACAATACAATCTTCACAACATATAGTATTCACACAAAATACTTTAAATTTGCAAAATAGTTATCATAAAAAAAAATTTCCTCAAATTTTGAGGTATACGCATAAGTCGTCCTCACTCATACTAGGAAATCCTTACGGACTCTATACATGAATCCTAGGAAACTCTGTCCTAGCTCCACGACTCGACACAGGATGATCCTAAGGATACTGGAACTAGAGCTCTGATACCAACTGTGACGCCCCTGGGTTCACACAAGGCTGCAGTCCAAGGTGAAACCAAGAATGTCAAACCTGCCATGCACCACACCGTGCAATAACATGTTTCACCATCACAATTAACATCTGTCTAGTAGAATCAATAACTGGTGTAGGTACAAAACAGGTAAAAGGTTATACAAGGAATACTGATGAAATGATAACAGTCACATAAATATCTCATCATCCAACAATACAGAAATACATAGCCAAAATCTGAGTAGATAAATCTGGAATACTCAACAAGTCTCATATACAAATGTCTGACAAGAAGGAAATAAGGCACATAGCCTTTACAACTTCTAGAACAATACTGTCAAATGTCTAATAAAAACTACAATGGAGCTCCAACATGAACAGAACTAGACAGCTAAACACTAAGGTGTGTCGCCATCAACCTGCGACTCTCCGGGCTCCTGGCTCGTTACCTGAAAGGGGGAGGGACAACGAGCGTCAAGCGCTAGCGAGCAACATCACAACCAACCCCAAGGGAATAGGGCTCGTTGTATAAGAAAATACAGTTATCACAAAACATATATATAGATATATATATAGGCAATTATCCTAGAAATGAACAATGGGCTTTAGTACTTAGGAAGTTTCAACACGGGCATAGGTACGTCGAGCGAAATAATCCAAACAAGGAAACCCTCATATATATACCTTGTATCCCAAATTGAAAATCCCTAAGTACCAAACCCGGAGTCTAATACGTGAACAGAAAATAAATAAAAGGAAAGACAACCCATCTCAGAACATAAGTAGAGTATCATGTGGTGTCCCATGCCATAAAATATCAAGTCGTATTCTACATAAGTGTCATTCCCAGTCTAGGTAGCTATCATGTCTTAACGGTATCAAAAAGTCGTGTTCCAAAACTCAAATGTGTACCATGCTCAAGGTTTGGCAAAAATGTCCAACACATGGACTAAAAGTGATGTAGGTCCAACACATGGACTGAATAGAATGCATGTCCAACACATGGACCAAGATGGTAAGTATCCAACACATGGATCAGAATAATGTATTGTCCAACACGTAGACTATAAATGAAGGAAATGTAATTATCACTAGCATACATGGAAAAATACACCAAATCTAAACCCGCACGCATCCCGATGTACATGTCTAAACTCATGTCAAAAGTCAACCCACATGCACAGATAAATCATTAACGTGATAAACTAGGGTCAGGTTACCGAGGCGACCCCGAAAGATAACTCAAACAGATCAAAAATCTGTAAAACAGCTCATCAGTCGACTGATGTGTCGACTGATGACGTCAGTCGACTCATATGTCGACTGATGAAGCTCAGGCAGTATAGCCTCAGCTCACCAGTCGACTGACCAGTCGACCGAGAAGCTGAGAAAACACAACCAGCTCGTCAGTCGACTGATCAGTCGACTGATGACTGGAAATTTTGCCCGTCGGTCGACTGATCAGTCGACCGATGGCCTGCAGAAACTCTGCTCAGGTTGATTTTCATCTCAAACTTTATCTAAACACATCCCCATCAATTCCAAGCATGAACCATACGTATTTTAACATGTATGGACTAACTGAAACATAACTTTCATGTACAAATACATAAATAAAACTCTAAACATATGTATTTATGTATTTAAAAACATTTTTTCAAAACAAAACCCATGTTAAATCTCTTGTAAAACATTTCAGATCTGGATTTTAAATTTACCAAACATTAGTAGGTTATTCGTCAAACTGAAAATGCACATCTTCATGTTATATGCAATAAAAATCAAATCTTTGTACACAAAATACGTTTTAGGCCAAAGAGATCTCAATAAAACCATTTGAAAACGTTTAAAAAAGAATGGGACAAGGTTGGGCGAGATGTTACTCGCCTCTGAGGTGATGAAGAGCTCCTGGATCTGAGGGGGAGTGATTCCTTTCGCTGCAAATTGAAAATCCCGCCGAAAATCCTCCGATTTCTTCCCCAAATCACCAAGAACAAGGCTAGGGTTTGAGAGAGGAGAGAGGGGGCTAGGGTTTTCTCTGGTCTGAAGTTCTAAGGGGTGAGTTCGGGTGAGAAAGGATATATACCAACAGTTAAACCCGACCCAAACCCGAACCAAAACAAAACAGACCCGAAACCTGTAAAAACTGGAAATCAGCATATCAGTCGACTTATGTGTCGACCGATACCATCAGTCGACTGATGTGTCGACTGATCTGGAAAATTCCAGTTTTGTGCATGTTTTGCTAATTTTGCAAACTCCAACACACAAAGCTCTACACCCATACCCTCATATCATTTCAAATAACTTGCTATCATGCACATCAATGACCTCAAGCTATTTATCATAAAAGAATTATTTATTTACTAATAATTCATATATATTCATATAAAAATTACGGGGTTCTACACGATCATGCCAATGGAGATCCGTCACGAGGGAGGGGGAGAGAAGCGTTACGCACTTCTATAGAGGAAAATGAATGGACTGAGATCTAGGGTTTTCAAAACCCTAGAGAAGGGGTGGCTACAAGCGAGAGAGCCGACTAAAAATTAGGGTTTTCAAAATCCTAGAGAGGACGGCTAAGAGAGAGCCGACTGAAATATAAGGTTCAAGAGAGTATAAGTTACCTATTGAGACTTCCAAACTTTTTCTTTTTTCAAAACCTTCTCTTTTGAAAAATTAGCAGTCTAACAAAATTAATTTAAAGATAATTGCTAGAAAACACTAGATTCATTTTCTAAAATTTTCATATTATGTTGTGTATATCATTAGAGAAGAATTCACATTAATTCGAAGGAAATTTAAATAACATAGTAAAATAAATATGTTATTCCAAAATTTTAAGCAATGTCCTTAATACTTACAAATCTATACTACTTATAAAAGAGAGAATGAGTGTCAAAACTTTTGAGTGCCTATTTTACCCTTTACAATGTTTATAATTCTCATCAAATCCAATCCAATCCAATTTTGATTTAAATTAAATTAATTAAATTAATTAAATTAATTAATATATATTAAATGAAATAGGATCAATTAAAACCCTTGTTCCTCGTCCCTTTGTCTTCAAAACTACCCCCCTCTGAAGATGTTAGCGACCCTCCATCTCTTGACCTATGATGATTCATCCAATTCTCAATAAATAACTAATTTTTCACCCTCTCCTCACATCCATCGATCTCCTTTTAGCAACATCTCTCTCAGATCAAATAACTACTACCATGATTGCCACTAATTTCAATGGTCGCATAACTCTCTGTCTCTTTCAATTTGCAATAAATGGAAATATGAAGTTTACAACTACTTATTTGTTATATAAAGGCCGCATTTGGTTGGATTTTTATGCAGAAAGGTCATTTTTTTTCTTGAGCGTAAGTATCGATCCTTTATTTTCTTTTATTTCTTTCTCAATTATTGCCCCCCACAATTTGTTTTGATTGAAAGTAATAATTTTGAAATTATTCTTTTCTAATTTATGCAGTTCATGCAGCTTTCCAAATTTGAGTTGATGGGAGAACACATATAGCAAGATATTTTACTAATTTATGCAGTTCATGCAGCTTTCCAAATTTGAGTTGATGGGAGAACACATATAGCAAGATATTTTACTTAATTTCCTTTTCCCTTTTGTTATTTTAATTTGAGTTGATGGGAGAACACATATAGCAAGATATTTTACTTAATTTCCTTTTCCCTTTTGTTATTTTTCTAAGGAAATTTGATCTTTATCTTTGGGTTTATTTTGCGAACTGGACTGTTGGTATTTGTCAACCATTTTCTTTATTTTTTTAAACTGATCAGGCCTTTGGCTCACCATTTTTTTTATGTTGGGAACTAATTTATTGTTTAGTGCAATTGAGTGAGCGAGACAACAATAAGTAGAGAAATAATTTATTCTCCTCATGTTATTATTTTTCATATAATTCACAGACTATTTTTTATAGATGAATCATATATAATTTATTCTTGTTCAGTTCATCCATTTCTCAGGTCAGTTTACAGGATATCGGATTGTATACTTAGATATGATTGTTATTTCTTTTGTTTAAGATTTTTTTGGGACTTGATTAATCTTGTTGCATAGATTTATGTATATGCAAAAAAAAGGAGAATCTTTTAGGCTGGACGATAGTTCAGCCCTTATTAGACTTGGTACGATGCTTGAATTGGAAGATGTACATAGATAAAGATCTTTGTAAATGTACATACAAATTGCTCTTTAATATATGCATGTATATTAATGATAATAGGATTAGTCGCTGAAATTGTGAAGAAGCTTTACTAAGTAATAATTATGATATATTGAGAGAGTACATTTCTAAATCTCGGAGAGGTCCATGATTATTTGAACTCTTATTAAACACAGAGTTATTTACCTAAGAAGAATTGAATTATTAGGTTAGATCAGGCATAAATATTGGATGACAAGTAAAGTATTATACATGTACTCAAAGTATGCTCAGGAAATCATGTATGCTCTTATTTTAGAGCCTTACTCGCTCTACCCATCATATTTTTGTCTTAACACCTTTCTCTTAATTAATGCCAAACAAGTTTATAGACATACACCTAGAGTAATACTTGACTTTCAGTAATCCAAAGCTTAGGCTCTCAACAGAAGGCTAGACATACACGCCAAAGCAAGCACATAAGTGGATATGTACTGAACACATTTAGATTGTTCTCCTCCCTCTTACATGGTAGTGGACTTTAAGATATAAATAGTTGTATGGTAAGATAAAAAATCTGGTTATTCATAGGATAGTTTTTTTCTCTTAGTTAATATTTCTACTTTTCTATCACCTCAAATTTTCTTTTATAAATATTTCTACTGGTATTGTAGCAAATTTATATTCTATTGGATAATAGATATAGATAGAAGTATAAATATGCTTTGTCCTTTAATCATCCAGTTCAAATGACAGAACTTTAAACGGAATTATATTTGGATATTTTAGCTAGTAGGTTTTTAAACAGAATTGTATTAGATTTTTTTAGCAAGTAGGTTTTTAAACAGCATATTTGAATCTTGTAGTGTAAAATAGTTGTCCTCTAACGAGTACAATTATGTTGCACGACCACTTTAGGAAATTCTTTTTATTTGAAACTTATTTCAGATTAATTTAGAGGTTCATCAATTAGTAGTTCCATGAGGTTAAAAGGGTGGAGTTAAATTCATCAGTTTATGAGCTAGAAGCTCATGTGAGTCTATAGGAGGTCCTTTGTCTTGTTTCTAATCTGTTAATCTGGTGATAGTTTGAACCTTGTGTTGTTAAAGCCTTTGTCTTGTTTCTAATCTGTTAATCTGGTGATAGTTTGAACCTTGTGTTGTTAAAGTGATCTGAAAAAGATTGCTAAGTTTAGGGATTAAAACACTATAAAAAGCCGACATAATTGCTTAACTTTGTCCTTTTGAACTCAAATTATGAAATTAATGGATTTTGTAAATTTTTCATTATGAAATCAATGTATTGTATCAATCAAACACTTTAAACCTCTATTTCTTTTGAACCTGTCAATTTGGTTATGTTCTAAAGCTATATATAAAGGTTCCTACTATATTTTGTTAAAATTTCTATATTGGTTACAGACTTGGAGAAACCACCATAAGCAAAATACTTCCCCATTTTAAACCCAATGAATGATTTTAAGTTCATTGGCTTTAGTAGCTTATAAAAGAGGATAATAGTTTGTTTATTGTTCCAATTTACATAATCTTAATTTGTTTGGGTAATTAAATCCTTATTGACTTAGTTAAAGTTTCATGTCTTTGCCTTTTTAACTCTTTTTTATTTTTTTTCGAAGATAATCAACATCCTATATAACATTGTTTTAAATATCCCTGACTTGGCCCGATATGTCATCCGATATATCCTGTGACATTCTTCAATATTGTTTTATATATTATAAGCCTTAATCCCAAATGTTTGGGGTTGATTATATAAATTATATTCTTCCATTCCATTCTATCATGAGTCATCTCCTCCATTTGTTGGTGTTGTAATCGTCTTATAAAAATTTTCCTTTTATTTCATTGGTAACTTACAATCACACAAGACTCCCGAAGCAATCTTTTTTGTAATTTATTTATATTTTTCTTTATTTTATAAATATATTTGCATTATATTTGCAAAGTGAATATGTCAGTTTGGTATAAGAATGACAAATGGGATGAGGAGTAGAGTGCACAATCTCTTGTTACTCTGTGAATTGTTTATTCACATTGAGGCTTGGATGATTAATGAACAATTTTGTATCTGGACAATTATTTTTTTAGCGCAATTATTTAGTATACTACAATTACTTTTCTTGACCATTCTATCATGATCATTGCTGAATTTATTCGAGAATGTATTTAACTATTTCTCAGATGTAAAATGATCACTTATGTAAGTCATTATCTGATTTGTTTCTACCTTCTTCATAAGGTGTATTGTTTCTTATCCATTGTTGATTATTTTGATACTCTCCTAAACAAATTAGCTTTCACCACATTAAGAAGTTGGTTAATTGTCACTTATGATTTGATGATGTTATACCAGTCTCAATATTTTTGTTAAATTGATGGTGTAAGCCCTTGTAGGTGGAGAAAATATGCATATTTCATTTTAGGCTTTACACAGAAATACTAGAGAAGGGTTTAAACAATATACATTTTCAAGATTTTCCTCTCTGAATCATACTACAAATCTCTCTTCCTTTTTTTCCTTGAAATGCAGTACGTGCAACACTATATTTCATAATTCCGAGAAAAGAAACTATCTTCTGAGGTCAGCATGTTGTAGCTTGAGTCTTGAAAATTTTACTACAAAAATACAAAAAATATAAAAAATACATGTCCTGCTTAACAAAAAATACATGTCCTACTTAACCATTTTTTGAGTGATTTAGCTTGGTCAACTTTCTTTCTTTGAATGCTTATGTTCGTTATATTGTTAGCGCACAAGTGTTCCTTTACTACCTCAGGTTTATTTATTTTTTCTTTATTTTTTTTACAAGCCCCTGTTTTCAAAGAAACGTTCATGACAATACCTGCAATTCCAGGAATCGTACAACATGAAATCTTAAACAATAGAAGACAGGTCTTGACTAAGGTGATATGATGCCTGATTTTTGTGTACATAGAAGTAATGCTACTATTTTTTCATGTTCTCCCAATTATAAGCATATTCCTTGGTGGATGTATGTTTCTATAACAAAAGGTCATTATGTGTACAAGATGCAACAGGTTCTGTTAAACTGTAGGATATTACCAGGGGAATTGTAATTCAAATATAGGACTATGGTCTTCGATGGATAGATAGATTGGAAAAAGAAAATACAGTGTTAATTTTCACATGACAACATTATTACTTTAAATTTTGGCTTAGTTATAGATCTCCCTTGCACTTAGCAAATATAAAACAGAAAGTTCCACTATGTTGTCATTGTTCTAGAAGAAAATTTCATGTAACTATATGTGACCGACTGATTGTTTTTTCTAGGTTGAAGTGAATGGAAAGGAGGCTACTACTCTTTATAAGTTCTTGAAATAAAAAAAGGAGGTTTTTTCGGGCGATGGCATCAAGTGGAATTTCACTATGTTCCTTGTGGACAAAGAAGGAAAAGTCGTGAAAAGATATGCACCAACTACCTCACCTTTGAAAATAGAGGTACTACTTTGACAATGTACTGTATAATTTTGCTTTACTTTTATTTGTACTTATTATTGCCACTATACTTTATCTTCCAGAAAACAATACAGAGCCTTTTGGAGTTTGCATGAATTTAAGTGCCTTCTTTGAGGAACTATATTATCGGTAATGCGAGTATGTGATCTTATGTATGAATAAAGAGATGCTTCTTCTAAAAAGCTTGTATATTGCTGGAAATTCATTAGCTTCTTGTTGTATGTAAGAAATATTATTTATTTTTAAGTATTGGCTTTCAACAATAAAACTATGTTTGTAAGCTATCATGTTGACTCTTTTTTACTCTTATATCGCCATGCTAATTGAATACTTTCTTGGTTTGTAATGTGATGCTGAATATTAGTTATTTGCAGTTAAGATCAGCTAACATTTTCTTGATTGTGCGGTCACTTTTATCATACACACCATATATATAGTTGATTACATTCCTTCTCTACAGATAATATCCTAAGTCCTGTGACATAATATTTAATTGGCGTTCATCTTGTGTATTGTGTATAAGTTCAATGCATAATTATGGAAACATTATGGCTCTTAACTCTTGTAGTTTCTTAATATGCATCACGTGCAACGCACGTATAGCATACTAGTACCTAAAAAAGTACTTAAAGGGGTAAAATTGGGGGGAAATAACAAAAGTACCTCAACATTCTTACTAGAGCCCCATGTTCCGAAGTGTGTGTCAACAAAAAATCTCAAACCTCCCACATATTTCTAAATTTTTTGTTCCTGCTCTGAAAAAGAAAGAGTAATAAAAACTAATCTTTTACTCTTTTGGTCAAGGGCAAACAATATTTTTCTATTTTATTTCTCTTTTTTTGGTTAAGTGTGTAAAATTTCAAAATCTTGAAAACATCCTACGTTCCGCAGATTCAAAAGAGAGGTGTAATTAAAACTTTTTAACTCTAAATTTGTTAACAAAATCCCACTTAAATTAAATTTAGTTTAAAAAATTACACATTCCGCATATTTCACAAAATATATATATAAATACATATTTTTATACTCTAAATTTGTTAACATAACCTTAACAAAATGTGCTAAAAAAACCATGTCCCACATTTGAAGATTTTAAAAACCTTTCAAAATCGTATTTGTTAAGTGAGTTATTGTTTGGAGAGAAATTGAAATAAAGGTGTAATTTTTCTCCTTTATCCCTAATCATTTTTTTGCGCTTTCGATTTATATTAAAGTTTATCTCTAACCTATACACCAGACAATCTTCAACCATGTCAGATAATAGTGTCAGCGAAGACAACTACATGTCCTCCAAGGAAGCGGCACGCCATATGCTGGCACACACCATCTGCAATCAGACATCAATTGTTACGTATCAACCAGTAATATATGAGGAAGCGTAGCCTACAGAAGTATCACCCAACACCTTGATTAGATCTTCTTTGTAGGCCAATCGATCATCGGATGATGTGAAAACACCCAGAAACAACTTATTAGACCGAAAGAGAAAGGCAATATATGATAGAAAATAGTCCAAGAGACAAAGACACAGGATTTACATGATACAACAATTGCCTATGTCCATGGAGGGAGATTTGTATCTTCTTTAATTCTCGAGATTACACAGATACAATCGTTCTTGTGATCTCTAAAGACTTCACAAGAAACTTTCCCTCAATCTCACCAAGAGATCTCCCAAAATCCTAAATTTCTTTCCTTAGTTCTCTCTACTCTTCTCTTACAATATGCAACTTTCCTTGGCTGTCATGGTACATGTCTCAGAATCATAATACGGGCACGTGACTAGGCTAGACATCATATACAATAGGACCAAATTTCACCAAAAAGCATATACTTAAATCTATCTGATAGATTGTTATATATATCTCAACAACTACAACTAGAACAAAATTACAAAATAATACATAATCGCAAATGTAGAGAAAACCGATATATAGGAAAAGCAAGTTTATAGCAACAAATACTGAGCGGAATTATACAATACTCATACTAAAATAGTCAATGAGTCCCACAGAAAGTTGAATAACATGGATGAAATACCAGGTCTGATATCAATGCCACCTACACAACATAATGATAATAAGGCTACTCGGTCATATAAGTCTAAAGTAACATTTGAAATAAACTAAATACATAAGAGTTACTCAATATCAGAGGAGGTATGAAACATAGTCTAGAAGAAGACAAAAACAGATAATTAATAAGCTGAAACAGTAACAGGTGGAAAAGCATATATAAGTTGATTGATGAAACCACATCCTTACTGAGTATAGCTAAAGTTTAGGGAGCATGAATGTAATAGGAACATGTTCAAATACTTGCAACATGAATCATGAATACATGGATAGTATAAACATCAAAAAGACTATATAACTATATCACTTTACTTTTCTTCATGATCAGAAAGCAGACAACATAAATCTAGATCATAAACAAAAGTAATAGATAAATAGATGAACAAACAACATAGATCAACAGGGCGATTGTGCACCTATATCCTTAAGTGTAATGCATAAGATAATGTGTGCATCTAACTGTTCATAAATTTTACCTAATCTTATCTCACAGGATAATGTATGTCTGGTGTAATCGCAGGGAATATTACTCATATTCTTACTTTACTTAGTTTTTCGCATAAACTCATCTGCCACTAATGTTTAAACATAATCCTGGGCCACACATTATTTATGAGATGTATACTGCCCCCCATTAATTAACCTAGATGATCCTTTTTAATACTTAGTTATACATGATATGTCATGTGTTTGGGTTAGAAATTATTGTTTTCATTATCATTGAATCTATTACAACTATAGTCGTTACAATAAACTCAAATAAATAAAAAGTCGATCTTTTTATAAGATCTTCTTACACAATGAAAATATAGATCTTTTTATAAGATCTTCTTACACAATGAAAATATAAGATTACAATTCCTTCAAACAACACACAACAGATGTTTATCGCCTGTTAATGAAAATATAAGATTACAATTCCTTCAAACAACACACAACAGATGTTTATCGCCTGTTGTTTGCATGAGATCTTTGCCTATGCCGATTACGTTGATATCTGTGGACTGTTGCGGATCAGATCCGGTTGACAGATTAAAAATCAAAGCTCTTACTTCACGAAGTATTCGCTGAAGTGGTAATCCCGACAAAGCGAGATTATGACTCTTCTAGGGATTTAATACCAAGCTTAAATCCGAAGTAATATGGGGGAAAGGGGTTTCAGATCTCTCGAACTCTCTTTTTGTTTATGGAGAAACTTCACCAAGATCTGCTAACCCTCTGAAATTCATGGCTCCACTCTCAATTTTGATAGCACCTCCCCCTCTTGATCTCCAGATCTGTAGAAATGAGCCCCAAATCTTGTATTTATAGGCTTCAGTTGGGGGTTTTTAGATAAGAACGATGGATTCCGTCTTATCTTCAGTTAACAACTGCATAACTGTGTTTAAAGATAAGATTTAGGTAGTTAGGAACCTCTGGGACAGAAGAAAATCTCATGAAAACCTGTCGAAACCGCTAAAATGCGTTTCCAGATCAGACTTGCACGCGAGCCACCATTTGGTGGCTCGGCCTTAGGCCGGATCAGACTTGCACGCGAGCCACCATTTGGTGGCTCGGCCTTAGGCCGAGCCACTGGCCCTGGTCGTGTCTAATTTAGTACGACTCAACGGCTATTCTGGTTTTTCAGTATCTTGACTCGTTGTGTTGTTTACGCGTATTTCGTCATTTCACTGACTGATACGCTTCTTCGATTCGCTTCGTGTCTTTCGTGAATGTACGGATGGCTTGATGGTGGTTGACAAGCGTGTAGGCCACTTAGTTTGCCGCTCCGGTGGCCGATGAGTACACGAGCTACTTGGAACTGGCTGATGAGTGCGCGGGCTAATAAGAGGTGGCCGGTGAGCACATGGGACGCTTAGTTTACCGTTCCGGTGGTCGATGAACGTACGGGCCACTTGGTAGTGGCCGGTGAGTACACGAGCCACTCGGAACTGGCTGATGAGTGCATGGGCCAATTGGAGGTGGCCGGTGAGCGCACAGAACGCTTGGTTCGCTGTTCCAATGGCCGATGAACGTACGGGCCACTTGGCGGTGGCCGGTGAGTACGCGGGCCACTCGGATAAATCTTCTCGACTTGGATGATGGCGTTCATCGCCTTCTCTTTATCTCGAGCTGTGTACGGGCACCTATAGATATTTTTAGACACCTACATCATGCACAAAGTCCGAATAATTCAATCCATATAGAACATCTATCATATGGTTTCCCTCTCTAACTAGGTCTCCAAAATAGTGAAATATGCCCATCAAATATGAAAACAAGTCAATCATGACTTGACACAAACAACTACTTGATCACTTTCTTGGTTTTTACCATGCTTTATACTTGATCAAGCTTTTGGTGGTGGAGAATCATGAGGCTCCACTCACAGTTGCAATGTATTCCAAACCGAGAACTTTCTTAGCTCAAATAGAATTCATTCTTGATTTAGTATCACAAGACACATATCCAATATGCAAGCAAAAGCAATTATCATGTATACAGCACATCATGGTGTCTAATCATTCATACCCTAGGGTCAAGCCTCATGATAACGAACCGAGCAAAATAAAAGTCTAAGGTGTCACCCAGACAAATATGCACGATATCCATGGATCCTAAGTCAGAGCATATGGCATAGCATGGACGAACATACAGTATACAATAACATAGCACAACTTGCTTTACTTGAATCTAGATATGAATATAGTATGCTTTCAATGAACCGAA
Source organism: Asparagus officinalis (assembly GCF_001876935.1). Taxonomy (NCBI): domain Eukaryota; kingdom Viridiplantae; phylum Streptophyta; class Magnoliopsida; order Asparagales; family Asparagaceae; genus Asparagus; species Asparagus officinalis. Next base: position 56,375,846 of record NC_033802.1, read on the forward strand.
CATAAGCCAAAATAACTTTATTGAACTTTACTTGAACAACTACATTATAATTTGCTTTATCTCAAGATGGTAAGAACAAGCATTAGTGCTTATCTAATATCATAACACATGAATGAAATCCAAAAAAATTCATGAAAACAAGCTCGAATGAATCAAAAATTAAAAATTGGAAAAAAAAATTTGAGCTTAGCACATGTGCTTAGTGGTTGGGTGCATGTGCTCACCTTGATGCCATATCAGCTATGTTTTGATAGCTAGCTGAAAAATAAAATCAGAAGTCATCTTCGAAAAACGTGCTTGGCGTGCACTCATTGTTTGGGCACATGCACTCAAACATATAAACAGACCTACTCTCAAATATCTCACTAAGTGCTTGCCCTGGACAAGCTGAGAGCATGCACTCAGTCTGAAATCCACTTGTTTCAAAATGTTTTCGGTCCATAACTTTTATCAGTACAAAAGTATTATACCCCAAAAATTGCCAAGCTTAATAAGGGTGGCCACGTAGGTGATAGATTCCTAAAGCATTTGTAAGCCAGACCTGGGTGATGAGCCGACTAGCCTGCCTCATGATATTCGATACGAAAGGTGCTCCTAACCAGGATTTGTAAGATATTTGACTCCAAGATTAAGAGCGTTCTTCACTCGAACCCGACACAGCATGTCTTGAATAGTGGAGTGGCCCGCCAAGCATAATCAAAAGTGATGCTGTATTTAATGAATGTACGATCAGCATCCTCACTTCACCGCCAGTCGCCATCAACGACTAGTGCAACGTCAGAGTCATAATGACCTTTCAAGCCAGATGCTTCAAAGCTCCTCGGACATAATATCTGAAGCTAAGATGACTATAATCCTGTATTAATTAGAAGCCTTAGAGACCAAGGAGCCAACTCCTGCTCAAATCAATCAAGTATCTTCCTCAAGTTGTCATAATTTTCCATCTCCAGCTTATGTTTCAAAGAAATGCCCTCTTTTAGGAAATAACTCGATCAGATGAATGTTGCATTCTAGTGTCCTAAGAATAACACATTTTCTCCAACTTACAATCTAGGTTGGAGAAATCATTTGAATATTGCTTGAAATTACGAATTTTTTTAGGAAATCCAAACTTCACTCTCGCTTAAAATCCACAATTTTCTTGGGGAAACACAGGTCCATGCAACACCGATAATAACTTTTATAAACCACAACCTAATCTTCCATACCAAAATTAGTCTCATCATAATCAATCTGTAAATCCTATTTCACCAAGTGCTAATCATATGAAATAATTTAGTGTCTTAAAGAAAGGTCTAAAAGTCATGATAAAAGCATATACATAAATACCAACATGTTAACCCATTTAACCAACATATTGAATTTCTTCAGGTAAACAACAGGTTAAATGTTAAATTCTAACACTCAAAGTCACAAGTAGACTAGAAACCCAACTAGGAGAACTAGCTAGTGTAGAGAGAAATAGAGAGAGAGAGAGAGAGAGAGAGAGAGAGAGAGAGAGAGAGAGAGGAAATTTTTTGAGTCAACTAGTTATAAATCTTAAAGACATTGGATCAAGTTCATTCAATCTAACTCAAGCAAATGATGTTCAACACATTGAGGTATTAAGGTGAGGAAAACATATTGATAACGAAGTTAGAATGCCTTCTGGATAAGCTTCTCCTTCTTTTATCCAATCTGCTGAACATAAACAGACACCACCTCCTTCTGATAACTCTTACAATCACCAGTATCTACTAATGACCAAAAACCTAAACCTATTCTGAGCTTAATTTAGATCGGTATAAGCCTATTGCCCCCTTTCCAGATAGGCTCAAACCAAGGAAGACTTATCCTTAAGTGGAGAAGATCTTAGAAATATTTAAGTAGGTTAAGGTTAACATCCCTCTCTTAGACAACATGCAATAAATTTTATCTTATGCAAAATTATTAATGTATTTGTACACTAAGAAAAGAGCAGCGAATTTTGCTTAAAAAAAGTCTTCTTATTTACTAATATCAATGACATTCTTTCAAAGGACCATGCCCCTGAAATTTAAGAATCCAGATTGTCCTATTATTTCATGTGTCATAAAAATATATTTATTAATAAGGTACTTCTAGACTTAGGTCCTAGTGTAAATCTTCTTCCTCATTCAGTCTATCAATAGTTAGAAGTAGAAAAATTAAAACCAATTAGATACACCCTCCAATTAACTGATAATTCTGTTAAGATACCCAAGGGAAAGTTAAATAATGTTCCCATTAAGATTAGGGAGTTCATATTTCCTATTGATTTCATAGTCTTAGAAACATAGCTCTTTTCTAATCTCAAGGGTCACATTTTGGTTATTTTAGGAAGACCATTATTAGCCACGTCAAATGCTTTGATCAATTGTAGAATCGATCAAATAAAATTATTCTTTAGGACCATGACTATTGATCTCAACATCTTCAACCTAGAAAAGTAGCCGAGTGATCCGTCAGATGAACCTCTAAAAGTGATATCAAGTAAAGACTTAAAAGAAGAATTTGAGTCAGACCTCTGTTTTAAGGAGATCTTTAATAAAGAAATCAAACTATTATAGGAGCTAGAATCAAAACAACTCTTTAAAAGTAAACCACTAAGTTAGTCATAAGTTTCACTAATCTCAGCTTAAATGAACTCTTTTTTGATGAATTTAGGTTCCTAGAATATATGAAACAATCAGCCTGTCATACATCTCATGAACCTTAGATTTGAAAAATAAATTTAAAAAAGAGCTAGTTGTGTTAGGACAAACTTTTGTTTATATGAAAACTAATTTCAAATCTAAGACTAGATTTTAGATTGATTGTAACTGAAAATTTAAGATGCATGACCCTCTACAAACCTGCAATCAAATGGTTCAAAAATTATTGAAAACATTGGAGAGTGCAAAATTTAAGTACATCATAGAGTTTATTATTTTAAACTTCTTTAAAATTTAAGATAGAATTTTTTGCAATAAGAAAGGAACTAATGAAGAATGTGAGTTTTTAATTTTCAATTCTTCATTTTTCATCTTTAATCTGTGTCTCATAATAATAAAAATAAAAAAAGAATTATTCAACTCTTGTTTTGAGAGTTTTTTTCATTCAAAAAATAAAAAATAGAAAAAAAAGAAAAATAACAAGAAAAAATGAAAAAAAGAGAGAGAAATTTTTTGGCCACATCCTCCTCATACAAAGGTAATTGTATATTTTTATTATTTTGTCGTTATTCAAGATCAAACAAATGTAAGTGGTTCATTTTCTATCTACTTTACATTTTACATCATATAGTTTGCATTAAGGTAATGCAAAATTTAGGTACGAGGATGGGGATTAATCATATTTTCTCTCTATTTTTATTTATTTTTGTATCCTTTCTTTTCTTCCCCCCTAAAAAATATTGTCACATGCTAACTTGATAGAGCTAATTAGCAATTGATTTACTTGATGAATGTTTTAAACTTTGTAATTCTTAATTAGTTTTATACTCAAATCAGCCTTTCATGATAGCTCTAAATAAAATTGTTTAGTTTATGTTATGAGTTACCAAAGTTTGTAACCGTTGTCAGATCTAAGGAAAAATCACTAGAACAAATATGATGCCCTTACAACTTGTTATGGGGTGTTCCCTGTTCCCCCCACAAATATGCTATCCCAAGAGCAGGGTCGGTCGAGTCGACTTCATTCCAAGACAACTCGAAGGGCGGACTTAGTCGAGTAAAATATGATTACCCATCGATCAACCGACACTTTTCCCAAGGACGACTTGGAATATTATTTCTTAGTATTATTTGACCTTTTATAACACAGAAGTGACTCCACGTCACTCGCTGAAAAGCCTCGATGACTGCTGGGTCCCCATAACACATAAGTGACTCTACGTCACTTGCCGATAAGCCACAACGTCTGTTGGATCCCCATATCACGGAAATGACTCCACGTCACTCGCTGACAGGCCGCAACGGCTGCTGATTCCCTATGTCACCGAAGTGACCTCCCATAACTTACCAATCGACACGTATCAGGCTAAGAATGACTCAGCCTCCAGCCCATCCCTCGCAATCATCATGAACCGCACTCTCACAAAGTGTCGATCCTGCCCCTGCCGTCCTCTATAAGTAAAAACGCTATTGACCACAAGAGCAGGTAGGGTCTCTCCATCACTACCTAAAGAAAATTCTCAAGTTACATATTAGAAGAGGATACTATTCCTCTATTCTCAGACCAAGTACACCAGCTGATTTGATTGTCGGAGGTACCACGGGGGAAACAGGCCCCGTACTCTTGCGATTCTTGTGTGTGCAGGTGATCCGCCCACCCCGAGCTTTGAGAACCAGGCATAAAATCGAAGAAGGAAAGCGACTCTCCATCCCTCACGACGATCCAGCAACTCTGCAACCCTCATCGACTGTTTGTACACGAGCATCAACAGTTTGGCACCCACCGTGGGGACGATTCAGGCCCAGGAGCGAGACCGATTGCCCCGAATGCAGCTCCAAAAACGGTATCGACCTCATCTGCCCTGATGACCGATTGTTCCTCAAGAAGATTTTGCTCTAAAAATAGGCTAATCCGGGTCGATCCAGAAGCTTGATCCACGACGTGAGAATCGTGGCACCGAGTGGACGACCCCTTGGGCCTCCTCCCTACTCCAAGCTCAGCGGCTAAGTCCCCCATCTAAGACCTCAATTGGGACACCTCCTTAGGAGCCATGTATCCTCTTGGTCTTTTCCGAGGCCTGATAGCAGGGCCTAGCTTCTCACTTGCGGTCCCTACCTCCTGGACTCTGGGAAGAGGAAGCACTAATGAGTTTACCCTGGCCAAGTCGTCCTCCGAGGGTAAACCTAGCGAGATGTGCGCCACCCAAAGCGACGTAGGGTCAAACAGATTGCTTCTCTCCCGAGATCCAGCATAAGACCGGATCCTCTCCAGTTGCCTTCTCTCCACGGCCTCTAGAGGACCTGACCTCAAGGCGTCTTTGTTTATCTCCGGAAAGAATCTCATCTGCTCCAGAAACCCTGATAAAATACTCTTTCCAATCCTTGTTGGAGTCCGGAGCATTGGAAATCAACTTGAAACCACCCGTATAATGAAATAAGAAGTGTGAATCCTTTTTGGTTGGCTTGATACCGACCAGCTACCCAAACATCGTCATGGAAGGCGAGACGCTAACTCTGGAGCAGATGACAATAAAAGCCATCAAAATTCCCACCGCGTTTGGAGCAAGCTAGGAAGGAGAGATCTCCATTGCCAAACACGCCTCCTTCACAAAGGGATGAAGGGGCAGTCGAATTCCCTGTTCAAGATGTGCCACATGTATAGGGACTCTACCAGAACCATGGTGGTAGATTAGGGTTGTTCCCTCCGGGACCGCCAATTTGAGGTCGTGATGAATATCGTGAAGGCGATGGAACCTCTCAAGGTTCTCAGCAGAGACTTTTGAGTGGATCGAATGAAGGAGACTGATCCTTTCCTTGCTGCGACCACCAACAGAGCTTGATGAAGCCATTAGAAACTGACCGAAGAAAGATTAGGGCTGAAGAAGAAACGTCACGAAGCTTAGGGCAAAAGACGAAAGGCTTTTTCTCCCCTTCTCTCTAAATAAATTTATAGGCTCCCAATCGACAGGTGGAACAATCCAAACAACTCTCAATTCGCTGCAATGAACGATAGAGATTCAACTAAAGGGGATGAGCGTTTTTGGAATTTAAAATTTTGAACGTCATGTCTGTTCTGCAACCCTATGCCACATAGGTCTTGAGGATGTGAAAGCATCATTATTGACCCCAGACAGCTGGCAGACAAGCTGTTACGTCATGTCGGGCAGCGATATTCCAAATCTTCTTGAGAATATGCCGTCCAGAGAGATAAGATGATCCCATCAATCAACGTCTTTTGCTAACCAGCAAGACGGCGTCCGCTTTATTGATGATACGAATGATGGCACTAGTCGGCATAATAGACAACAACCAACCAGACGAGTCGAGATTCCCTTGATAACCAAGCCGAGATGGTACCTCCAAATCTCAACTCAGGGGGCAATACTGATCGACCCTAAAAACGGTAAGAAAATTCTTTCAAACCAACAGAAAGGTCGTGCCTCACTCAAGCAAAAGTCTAAGGTTCTACAGAATAAGGGGGATAATATTTTTTCATTCATTAGTCAAGTACTACAAAAATTAGAAATCTACAATGTCGAGAAAAGAGAAACTCCTATGAAGTCTATCATGGATCCGTTCGTGCTCCTAAAGTTGAGGGTGGAAAACTTCTCGAGGTAGCCGATAGAAGAGTTGAGCAACCCTATTCTGCATCCGAACCATACTCGGACCCGCTTAAGTCGAACCCCACTCCTCGGGCCTCTAACTCCTCCAATTCGCCCAAGCAGCGGGCAACCATGGAAGGGTAGTGAAGATGATTGGGGGTGTTCTTCAAATCGGCCGGAATCTGAGACGACATATAATCACATCCAGCTTTGTAAGCTAGTACCACCTTGGTTTACCCGGCTAAACTCCTTCAGTATTCGTCAACAACCTCCTAACGACGGCTGTCGAGAATCTCCTGACGATGCTCGTCGATGACCTCCTGGAAAGGCTTAGACTTCAACTGCTTTATTTCTTCCTGAAGTTGGGCGATGGTCACTTCCGCTGTGTCTAACTGACGCTTTGCATGAGCCGTCGCCGCCTTCTCCACCTAAGCTAGAACCTCCGCGTGGTCCCTTTCCTGGAGTGTCTCATCTAGCTCTTGCCTAAGCTTTGCAACTTGAGAGGCGTCTGAAGCGGATCCATTGGCAGTCTGTTGCCGAGGGACTTTCTCGTGGGACCTTAGTAGATTAACTTCATCAAGGAGCTCCTGATGAGAGGTCCAAAGATGATCCACTCGATTGAATAGCTCGTTCTCCAATAGAGCCCCTCGGAGAAAGTAACTGTGAAGAGCCTGATGGAGACCCTGATCAGGAATTCTCCTAAGCAGCTTCTCATCCTCTAGGAGACGGAACTGATTGATAGCCCTCGCCTGGGCTTGATAGGACCCGATGATGGACCCTCTAACATCCAGATAACATTCAGCCTCGAAATGAAACTCTGGCCAGGGCTCCCTTGCATACTGGACAGCAAGTGAAGGGTGCCCAATAATACAAGACCTCAGCTGGTCCCATTCTTTCTCACCCACATCGGAGAAACTGTACGGAAAGGGG
>NC_033802.1:56383038-56384610 GCF_001876935.1 Asparagus officinalis
GCCGATTCAAACTTTTCAATTCTTTCTCCTAAAAAGTCCTCGGTCTCTTAGAGCCGGATCTTCTTGCGGATCGTCCAAAGGGACCGAAGCCACCCGCGTTTCTTCATCTCTCGGTCAAATCAACCCTTCGGCCTCTATCCTCCTCCTCCTTTGGGTAAGGGAGGGTATCTTATCCTCGACAGTCAACGAAGCTTCTGAGGAGGGGACTGCTGAGCGGAGACACTTGACCGGCCTGATAAAAGATTCCTCCTAAGGATCAATTAACCCGACTTGCGGCATCACAATGGCTCCCACTGACCCGGTGATGAGGGCAACAGCTCTATCCGTATCAAATATAGTCGTCGGCAGGATCGACACCATGGTCATTCGTAGAATGGACTTATCCAACAAAACCTCAAAGCAACGAGAGCCTGCGAACTTCTTAATTAACTCAAGATCGACCTTTCCTTCCTTGGATAATGCCTTCTTGACGAGTGCATTCCTCCTAATCTCAGTCCAATCAGAGCAACCCATCTCCAAATCCTCCCGGGCCACCTACACAAACTTCTCTTTCCATCCTTATGAGAATCTGGAAGGTCTACGATCAACTTGGAGGACCCTGACATCTGAAAGTAATAGTGAGGCTCCTTCTGACTTGCCTTTACAACCACGAAATAAACAAAAAGCTTCGTCGTGGGTTTGATGCCCAACCAACTGCATATAACCATGAAATCCATCGTGATGGCTATGGCGTTCGGTTTCATTTGTGCCGACGAAAACCCCCAAATCCTTGAACAATTGCTTCAAAAACGAAGGCAAAGGCAATCTCAGGTCACACTCCAAATGATTTAGATAGAGCGGGTGCCTCCTCGGCCCATGGTCATAAATGGATTCCGCCCCCTTCAGAAGGGACAACTTATATTCCTTAGGGATGTCAAACTTCACATACATCGTCTTTAGTTGGGTCGAGGTCACCTTCGAATGGATGATCTCCAGATATTCCCGACGAGGCACCGCTTCCAGATCCATAGAGTAACTAGGGGCAATCGGTAGGAAAGACAAAATTAGAAGAAGGTGAGGAAGAAGAGCAGTTAGATCAGATGAGAATTTCGAACGGAAATATATGGTCTCCTACTTTAGGGCTGTCATCCCACGGCTAAAACCTAGCCTTGGAATTTGAAATGCTGCCAAATGACATTTCGTCTCCTTTTCTCTAGAAAACCGTGGTCTGACAAAGGAACAACCCAGACAGCTTTAATGATGTCCGGTGGAGATAGGTGTCCTGGCATCCGAGCCTACTCTCTAGAGAAATTAGTTCTATTCAATCTCTACTCATTTATTTCTCTTAAATCCGGCCACAACCACATCCAAGCGAAAGGGGTGACTTTGGGGTGTTCCCTGTTACCCCACAAATATGCTATCCCGAAAGCAGGTTCGGTCGAGTCAAATTCATGCCAAGACGACTCGAAGCGAGGACTCAGTCGAGCAAAAGATGATTACCCATGGATCAACCGACACTTTTCCCAAGGGTGACTCAGAATATTATTTCTCAGTATTATTTGACCTTCCATAACATAGAAACGACTCTGCGTC
>NC_033802.1:56384663-56385697 GCF_001876935.1 Asparagus officinalis
AACACAGAAGTGACTCCACGTCACTCGTCGACAAGCCTCAACAGCTGTTGGATCCCCATATCACGGAAATGACTCCGCATCACTCGCTGACAGGCCACAACGGCTGCTGATTCCCTATGTCACCGAAGTGACCTCCCATAACTTACCAATCGACACGTATCAGGCTAAGAATGACTCAGCCTCCAGCCCATCCCTCGCCACCATCATGAACCGCACTCTCACAAAGTGTCGATCCCTCCCCTGGCATCCTCTATAAGTAAAAACGCTATTCACCACAGGAGCAGGTTGGGTCTCTCCATCACTATCTAAAGAAAATTCTCTATTTACATATTAGAAGAGGATACTATTCCTCTATTCCTGGACCAAGTACACCAGCTGATTTGATCGTTGGAGGTACCACGGGGGAAACATGCCCCGTACTCCCGCGATTCTTATGTGTGCAGGTGATCTGCCCACCCAGAGCTCTGAGAACCAGGCATAAAGTTAAAGAAGGAAAGCGGCCCTCCATCCCTCTCGACGATCCAGCAACTCTGCAACCCCCATCGACTGTTTGTTACCTAGATACAATTTAAGAAACTGCCTTTAAAACTACATTATATGCTATCAAATTACTTGATCCACTTCATTCATTTTGATTTATATATTTTGGATTGTATATAAACACAAAATTAGGCATATTGGGTTATAGTTACTCATGCATCAAGTGATTGTAATAACAGTTTTACGATAATATAACTAAAGAGACTATGAAAAATATGTGCTAGAAATATTTAATCATCATGATTTTTGTTTTATAGATGTTCTGAGACTTTGAATCATGATGAATGGAGTGGATTATCAATTAAAATAGTGTAATTCATGGATCAAGAGGCTCTACCTTAGGACTTTGAATCATGATGAATGGAGTGGATTATCAATTAAAATAGTGTAATTCATGGATCAAGAGGCTCTACCTTAGGACTTTGAATCATGATGAATGGAGTGGATTATCAATTAAAATAGTGTAATTCATGGATCAAGAGGCTCTACCTTAG
>NC_033802.1:56387781-56400969 GCF_001876935.1 Asparagus officinalis
GAAATTTATTGAAACAAAGAATTAGGATATTCTTTTCAAATGTTTAAATTAAAGTCTCTAAGTTGAACTTAGCTTTGTATAACTGTAGTGAAAAAAGTTTCTAAGAAATTTACGTTAGAGTTATGCGTAGAAATATTTTCTTCAATAAAAACTAGCTTTAATTCTTGGGAATTTATTGAAACAAAGAATTAGGATATTCTTTTCAAATGTTTAAATTAAAGTCTCTAAGTTGAACTTAGCTTTGTATAACTGTAGTGAAAAAAGTTTCTAAGAAATTTACGTTAGAGTTATGCGTAGAAATATTTTCTTCAATAAAAACTAGCTTTAATTAGATTGTTTAAAGATCTCAAGTGTATTGATTCTATATTAACATCTTTAATTTGGTAAATTGACCGAATTTTATAGATATGTGCACTACAAACCCTTGTGAGACTATAATTCGTCCTCTAGGGTATACTAGAGCTTTAAAGGCTTATTGTATATGCTAAATACAACCGTGTTTACTGTAAAAGTAAGTTATAATTTTTCTTTCTTCCTTTGTTATTTTTCTTTACTAGAGGATAAGCAAAAGTTTAGGTGTGGATGTATTTGATCATTATATTTTATTACACTATTATATCCTCATGATCTTTTTAATTGAATAAATATTCTTTCTAATATCATGTGTTTTATGAATTTGCAGAAATAAAGAACTTAACAAGTAAGCTCAAATGAAAATTGTCTCAAGCCAAAATGATCTCTGATTAAAGCCCTAAAGAAGCCCAGAGAAGGCCAACACATACAAGCTCAAGAGAATTTCAGCAAAAATCAAAATAGGAGAGTATCGATATCACTACCAATACTTTGATAGCAGAATCGCTTATATTATTGGTATTACTATCGATACTTATATCAATACATACATCAATACCCAATTAACTATTACAGAATAAATGCTAATTTGTGTTTCTTGGGGTCTAAGTTTAATCCAATTGCTAATATTAATTTGTGTAACCTATAAATAGGGATAGAGTGTGGAGATAATGGATATGTAAAATTTTATAAACTCCGCCTTAAAGAGGAGGATTGTTCTTAGTTGAAAGACCTTCTAAAATTGTAGATTTTAGTTTATAATGAATAACATTTTAATTTCTTACTTTTAGTTTGTATTATGAGTAGTTAATCTCTTTAGGATTTCTAGGATTAGATGAAACTAGTTTAATTTTTTTTTTAATTTCCCTCTATTATGTTTAAAATGATCATGTTTAGACTAATCAACTAGAAACCTAATTGATAGAAAATTTTATATCTTAAATGACTTGATAGTTTATGCTTTTTTTAATTCTAAAATTACTATCTAGTTGTTTATTTTTTAATGAATGGTAATATTGCTTGAATGTATTTTAATAGATTATGCTTATTTTAAGTAACTTGATAGTCTATGCTTAAGATTTCTAAGTAATAAGAGAGTTAAAAGAGAGTGTTTCTTAAATCCAAACTGAGATTAACTAATGGATTTAATCCTAGATTCCTATTCTTATCGCTTGTTTTCCTTCATCTCTTTATACACTTCTTTTTTTGGTTTTGTTCATTTTTTTTATTTTCTTTCAGTTGCTTTTTATTTTTCTTTCATTCTCTCCTGTTATTTTAGACTTTTTATTTACAACAGTCCTCAAGCGAAGCACAAAATTTGCACTTTTTTTTCCTACACATCTCAAGAGCGACTTTTGGAATTTCTTTCTAATACACTACTTCCTCACAGAATCAACATTTCTACATACTATAACATGATTGTTGCGCACTTGCAATATTTCATTTTAATTCACATCACCACCCCTTAACAAAGCTTAATCTAGGTCATGTTGGATCAATATTGTCTCCATTCTTGTCCTCTAAAGCCCAAAATCTTTCTCACCGTTAAACTTTTCAATCTCAGTCTTCATCACTGAAGAATTCCATCTCCATGCTGCAATGATTAAACATTTCATCAAAGTCAAGTCTGATCTAATTAAAATTCAGCTCTAATACCAATTACTACTATCACAAGACACTTTGACACCCATCATTAGTGCACATTACTAACAACCCGACATCAAGACACACCAACCGGCAATCTATGTGAAAGCATAGCCTATGGAAGCGTCATCGAACACCATGATTGGATCTTAGTCTTTTTTTAGATAAATCGATCAACAGCCAATGTGGAAACACTGAGATGTAACTAATTCAAAAAAACATTAAAATAATCTAGCATAAAAATAGATCAAGAAAAATAGACACGGGATTTACATGGTTCTTCAATCGCCTACATCCACATAGAGAGATTTGAGTCTTCTTTTATTCTAGAGATTATAAAGATACAATCTTTCTTGTGATCTTTAAATATTCCATAATAAACTCTTTCTCAAACTCACCAAAAGATCTCTCATAATCCTAAATTTATCTCCTTACCTCACTCTACTTCTCTCGTACAATATGTAACTCTCATTGGTTTTCCTATGGGTTGATTTACAAGGAACCCCTCAAGTGATCATTAAAGAATTTTCTCCTGTCCTGAATTCATATAGGACTACTTATGTCGCTTGGATTATCAATTCTATTTTTATTCCAATTAGAATTTATAGAATTTAATTCAAATTTTAATTGATTATTTCCAAACAAATTCTATCCCCAATCCAAGTCCAACTAGTATTTCCTAAAATACAAAACTATGACCAACACTATAAAGAGCGTAATCGATTTGCCCAACAACATAGATATATAATGCTAGAATTGGTGAAAATAGTAGTCAACTGGATGACAAGATTACATTAAATTATCAGAACCAGTTGACAGTCCTAGCCTTAATAATTGGCGAATGTGATATTATGTCATATGAACTTCATTTCATGAATATATGTTATCTTTGCAAACTCAAGATTTATAATTCCTTCCCATTTTATGAATTAGAATATTGTTTAATATTTAATTTTGTTTTTCTTTGTTCTTTTTTAATATATTACTTGGTAGTTGTTGCTAGGTAGTTGATGCTTCTGTAAGTGGTTAGCATGAATGGTATAATTAATAGTTTTGTATTCTACTGTTTATGCTTCTATAATTGTGCTCAGCATCAAGACTGAGGACATGTGAACTCGAGTCAAATTTAAAAAAGTTGATATAGTATCTTTTACTATGATAGTTTGTTACTTGGGTCTTTTTTTTTTGTTTTAAGTTTCTTCCATTTTGCTGGCTCCCTCTAAAAATTTATCTTTAATAGTAAAATTCAACACTTGGAAAGCACATAGCTAGCTAGCATTCACCTCTACATATTTGTATAAATGATCCATCCAACTTTAGTTATGATATATATTAATATTTATTTGTCCCATTTTCAATCTTGGATCGAAATTAAAGAATTGATAATTATACATTGATCTTCTATAAGTTGCTTTTTAGTAGCTGTTCTTATATTAGTTATGATATTTACTAACGGTTTATTGTTAATTCAGCAACAAGGGGATCAAACTTCATCACTGATAAGTCTAACCATATCGATGGAACATAGAAACGAATGTCTAACGAGATGATGTTTTAAATTTTAGTGTTTCTGTCTTTAGACCCAAAGGTTTACTCATATTTATGTTTAAACCCAAATACTTTTCTTTAGACCCAAAGGTTTATGTATTTATCTTTAAAGCCAAATTCTCAAATACACTATGTACTTATATGGTCCCCCCAAAAAAATTTAAAAATCCAATTTTACTCTTCTCTTTTTCTCATTTAATTCTCTCTGGCACATCCTTACTCTCTAACTTCCTTCTTCTACTCTCATAAACTCATTAAATATTTCTTCACTCTATTAATGTTTGAATTTTAAATACTAAACATTAGTGGTTATTCATCTCGTTTTTGGTAATTTAAGGTATAAATTCTCCTAGTTGCTCAACTCCTAATTTTGTAGCATAAATCCACATAAGCATTTAGGATAATTATGATATTAATTTATCATTTTCTTCATTATAATTTTTCACATGTTTGTTTATGATTCCTCATAATTCTTTGTTATAATTAATAATACTAAAAAAATAAAAATGTTGGATTTTAATTTTAGAAATTTGATTTTAATTTCAAAAATTTTATTTTAATTTTAGAAATTTGATTTTAATTTCAAAATTTTTATTTTAATTTCTTGTGGACCAAATTTTGTATTTAAATTTATTTTAAGTTGACTAGCTTACACTAGTAGAAAATAGAGCAATGGCGACGGGGAAACCCGTCGCCAATGCAGACAAATCCGTCACGAATGCACATTCGTGACGCCCAATTGCCCGTCACCAATAATCCCCTCGCCAATACACATTGGCAACGGGATCATCCGTCGCCAATGTACATTGGCGACGGAGAGGTATTGGTGACGGGTAACATTGGTGACGGGTTTACCGCCGTCGTCAATACACATTGGCGACGTGGTGCTTTCCGTCGCCAATGTGTTTTGACGACAACGAGATTGTCGTCGCCAATAAACATCGGTGACGGGGTGCTTTCTGTTGCCAATGTGTTTTGGCGACTACGAGTTTACCGTCGCCAAAACACATTGGCGACGGTGTGTTGTCCGTCGCCAATGTTTATTGGCGACGGAATGCACCCCGTCGCTAATGTTTATTGGTGACGAAAATCTAGCCATCGCCAAAACACATTGGCGACGGAAAGCACCCATGTTTATTGGTGACGAAAATCTAGCCATCGCCAAAACACATTGGCGACGGAAAGCACCCCGTCAATAATGTGTATTGACGACGGGGTTGAACTCGTCACCAATGATTATTGGTGACGGAAAGCACCATGTCGCCAATGTTTATTGGCGACGGTGATGTATGTACATTGGCGACCGATTTCACCATCGCCAATGTTCATTAGCGACGGACCTTTTCGTCGCTAATGAATGTAATTCGAGAAAAAAAAATTGCTACTTTTTGAGCCCCATTTGGGAATATATACCTGTTGCTTCCGATATTCATAAAATATTCAATAATATTCACATTCATCGATTCACATCTAATAATATTCACATTCATCAATTCACATCCAATAGTATTCACATTTATCAATTCACATCCAACAGTATTCACATTCATCAATTCACATCCAACAATAATCACATTCATCATTCATCGATTCACACACACACACACACACACCAACACAATCAAAAAATCGACAAAAGTAACAAAAGTAACAAAAAATCAACAAAAGTAACAAAAAAGTATAACTTCACGTATATATATAATCCGGAGGTCATTATAAAAAATCGACAAAAGTAATATATATATATATATATATATATATATATAATCCGGAGGTCATTATATGCTCAACACAATCCAAAAGTCGACAAAAGTAACAATAAAATCTAACTCACTACTCATTCATCGTAGTCATCTTGATCCCTATCGTCGTGATCCCTATCGTTGGCAGCGGCTGCATCAAAATATCGTATCATACTGCTGCTTCATACAGTACCTCCTCTAGCCTGAAAAGAATGTAAATCAATATGAGAATATATTCCAAACTATTCATAATAATTGCATATATAATATGACATATATACCTCTCCACCACTTATAGATGCCTGCTCATTAAATGCCATCCCCATGATATCCATGTATATAAGCTACGGAAGCAAGTCCTTTAAGGGTTGAGAATCAATGAGTCACTGAACGACATCCCAGGTCGTTTGTGCACCACCTAACTCGTGTTTAATAGTGGGAAGAAAACTTAAAACCAAAGAGGCTTCAACATTCTTCAACAAGTATTGACCAATCTTACCCACGACGTATGATGTGTCACATGGTCGCGTCGAGGTCACAGATTGGCTGCTAGGCTTATTGGTGGTGGTGAATTTCTTAGCTCCAGCACTTGACAAAGGAACTCTTCCTTTCTTTTTTGGTTGTAAACCGTAAGCTCCGTCGACGACTTCCATCCACTCGTCTCTGGTCATGCGGTTAGGCTCTACAGGAGTGTCTTTTGTACCCTGAGACTGACTGACACGGGTAAAGACCTCGTTTTGAGAAGCTTCCACCGCCGCTTGTATATCATATATCATAAAAATTAGAAACTTCGATGAGAAATCATTAAGTATATACAAATCTAAAATTAATCTTATACTTACGACCAATTCATTAAGTTTCTCCACTTTTTTGTCATTCCCCTCTACATTTTCATAACCCTGGGGCGGTGTATAAGCTCTTCTAGCAAGAAGAGTCGGGGGCATAGTCAAAGCGTCCTGTGATATATTAAATTTCCGGTGTATAAGCTCTTCTAGCAAGAAGAGTCGGGGGCATAGTCAAAGCGTCCTGTGATATATTAAATTTCAAAGTAAATGTATAAAACTAATCACATGATGATATATTAAATTTCAAAGTAAATGTATAAAACTAATCACATGATATCAGTTTTAATAATATGATCATATCGAGTTTTCACTCAAATACTTATGCTCGATCCAAGCATAAGAAGTAGATCCTAAGAAGTGATCGTATATCTTCATTTTGCGATTCACCGATGCTGTCTCACATATTTTCTACAAAATAAAGTACTTTATTAGTATGTGCGATGATTATATTTAAATGAAAAATAACGTGATGATAATATCTTAAATTAAAAATAATCCACCTTCTTCTCACCCTCCCACTCGATAATGAGAGTCATCCAATTAAATGGATAAACTCTCTTATCAAGCTCATAGATCCTCTTCCAATCAGTAGATATTTTTGTAAAATATCTTTTTTTTAGATCACTCTTCCAACCCCGAATAAGCTTGGCCATTTTGGGGATAACATAATCCCAAGACTCTAGGTTATCCTCAAGACAATAATGATCCTGCAAGTTACATGGGAAAAAAATTACACTATAAGAATAATCATTGTGAATTGTAAACAAAATAAGCAGTATAATAAATAATTACCATAAGCTTCACCCAAATCTCCTTTATGCCTTTAAATTCTTGCTCCTCAAAGTTATGAGCAATGTTAATTGAGCATGGATCTCTTATTAAACAGCCTATCAGGTTATTAAATCTGACGGCCCAATCCCCAACAGGAATGTTGCCCTTCCACTCCAAAATGGCCCGGTACCCTTTCGGAGGTACTTTCGTCTTTTCCTCGCTCCCATGTCTACCAGGTTTCTCATAATCTTTTTTGCCTACAAATACAAAGAGAAATAAATTTCTTATAAACTTACATAAATAAATAAGTAGGAAATCTACAAAGTTTATACGAAATTATTACCCCTTTCCCTCATTAGATCAGCCATAGCTTTATCTAGTCTTTGTTTTATGGCACGCTCCTTTCTTTTAATATAATCTCTCCTAATTTTGAAGTTCCTATCGCATTTTTTTGTAATGCAATAGCTTTTTCAGGCAGAGGGATGTGATATACTGATGGAGTCCAAGGGCGGAGATATGCTATCTCTGACTGAGAAGATCCAGACATCATCTCATGCTCAATCTCGTCATCACCAAATCCATCACGAGCATTGTCTGCAAACATATATTAGGAATATTAAATATCATTACATTACAAATATCAATTAAGAATATAATGAAAGAAATAATAAAAATATAAAGTATAATACCTAGATTTGGCGATGCGTCTCAATGCTGCGATGGATCCATTTGAGATGTCCCTGCAATATCTAACAAAGAAATATATATTATATGAGCATATAAATTTAATAATTGACATAATACAAATAAATAAATTTATACCTTCAATGGGTGATGATCCATGTAGAGATAATGGGCTCTGAGATGGTCTTGATGATGATCCTAGATAAATAAAAAAATAGTTAATATAATGCATATTTATATCACTGATACTATTTACTTCAACAAAATGGTTCAAGACAAAGATCAGATGCCTAGTCGACTTATGTATTAGGACTAACTAAATAGGGTTAGTCTAGGATATAAGTCTCTACACTCGTGTACATCTACAAAGATTATAGTTTAAGTTTTAACTCGTCAACTCTAGCACCATTTAATTTATAAGGATGTTTATATTATAGTCTATTCGCCTCGAAGTGAATTCTACATTCATTCAATCAATGTGTTGAGTCATTTTAGTGATTAAAAACACTCCATATGTTGTGTAGGTATCTCATAGAACTACTCCCACATCATTAATAATCTCATACCCTCTTGTACATTGTTCAAAAACATGTATATAATCTAAACAGACTAAACTATGTATCAAATGAGAGACAATATTAAAATGAAAAAAACTAGATGGCTAAAATGTACCCAGATGTTTAAAATTTCCCAACCAAATGATTGTCGAAAAATCCAGACGTCTCTGATAAGAGTTATGAAAATTGTGTTTCTTTCAAACCCGCTTCGATGGCTAAGAGGGTGTTTGGCAATCTGAAAGTGAATTTAAAATATGTAAGTTACTTTTTTTTGCAAATGACTTTTACATCTATGTTAGCATGCAAGTGAAATACAGTGTTTGTTTGAAAAATTAAATTATTATCGAAAGTACAATGTGAAGATTACGTGACAAAATAAAATTAATTAGAAAGTATAATTAAAATCATTTAATTAAATTAGTTAACTTTTTATCACTTTCATGTGACTTCACCACTTTTTTAGGGGAAGTCAAAATTGTATTAAATCATATGTGGTAACTTTCTTGTATCTCACTTTCATAACCATTTACATGAAAACAAACACCTTAATTGTTAAATGAAAGTATAACTTTCTTGTATCTCACTTTCATAACCATTTACATGAAAACAAACACCTTAATTGTTAAATGAAAGTAACTTTTTCACTTTCATCTATTTACATGAAAACAAACACCTTAATTGTTAAATGAAAGTAACTTTTTCACTTTCATCTTTCACTTGCACACAAACAAACACCCCCTAATTCACCCAACCAGATGCCTACCACTCAACTAGACTACAAATTCTCGTCCAGGCGCTGCCCTCACTCAACCACGTGGCTGAATCGATGCTACTCCTACACGATTGATCTGCTACGATATTGTTTCTTAACGGTTTTGCCTCCGATCTTATCATAAATCCTTGGAAGTGTTATAGGACTAATCTACCATATTTTTACATATTTTTCCAAGAGCAACAAACATAAAATATGAAGAGCTAGGGTTTCATGTAGGTTTTGTGCATGTTTTCCATTTCTGTCAATCATGTATGGATTAAAACCTATTAGATCTGATACAAACTAGTAAAACTCATCAGGAAAGCATCATCTATGAATCCTAACATGATTCATATGAAATTAGAGGATGTAATATCATATTCAAAGAAAACAAATGATCAAGAAAACCCTATATAATTGAGAACAAGTGGAGACACGTCACATGAATAAAAAATTATTTTCTCCTACTGATTCTCCTCTCTCTGGCCATCCTATATTGCAGAATTCCTACTTTAAGATTATGTGTAGAAAAAGAAAGAAAAATCCTAAGGATGTAGTTATTTATAAGCATTGGACCTATTTGTAAATATTATTTCTTTTACTCTTATAATCCTTAGCGTTATATATGTAATCCCCTTTACTATTAAGTCTAATTCATGATTAAAATTCATGAATCTCATTCTAGTAAAGTTATAATTTAGGCAAATTTATCATATTGAGTAGAAATAATTACACAATCTACAAAAAAAAATCCTCTCAATTAAATATATAATTTAATCAAAAAATCTAGGGCCTTACAATGTTTACGAATTACATTTTTTTATAGGGAGTTCAATGAAGTTTTTTCACATAGTTTAGTTTTCCATCATGTCAACTATCTTCTTATTTAAACTCTTTGTAGACTTGTTTGGGTTATATATATCTTCCTTGTTTCAATTGGACGATATTGTTGCTATATTGGTTATCTCTTATTTATGACCATTTGCAATGTGTGATTCTTTTTGCTAATAACAAAAGAGGAGAACTTTTTAACAAATTTGAAAAGTTTTTAAATTTTCTTGGTCCAGACTGATTTGTTTGTGAATGTCTCTAACGCTTGATGCATTACTGTAGGGGTAGATAAGAAAAATTGCATCTCACGTTTCATGTATGCATATATCTAGGCGGAACTTGCATATCATTATATGATTGTCATGAAAAAAACTGAGTTATTGGACTCCTTATACACCTTAAATGATTTCTTGTTAAGTTCAAAATTTTACAGTTGGTTATTATCAAAAGGGGAAAATGTCAGGTATGTGCTTGTACAATTTCTTTTATTTGAATAATAACAAACATATATTTGAGTCTGGTTTGTATTTTAGATAATTTCTGTAGGTTTATATAAGTTAGAATCATATCGAGATTAAACAGAATGAACTTCAGATCAACAGGATGCATCTGCAAAGCAGACTCATTGATAAGCAGTGCGGTCACTAATGAACCTGTTGTAGTTCATCAATTCCTAACGTCTTATTGAATGAAAATTTTATTAAGAGACCCTTGGTCATTGATGAGGATATCTCTCATTGATGAGCTAAGGTCATTGGTCATCAATTCGTAAGCTCGTATCGAATCAAGGTAAAAAGGCAGAAGAGCTTTCGTTAATGATGAGCATTTGACCCATGGATGAGAAATCGTACTTATTGATGAGTCTGGGTCGGGCATCTAGAATTCAAAATATAATCTTTGCTGTTCATTGTAGCAGGATACCCCCTCTTCTACCTCGTTTTATATAATTCTTTTATGACCTAATTGAGATAGGAGGGGAGGGGGGAGCACGCGCGCTAGGGTTTAAAGATTGGAGATAAAAAATCATCTAGATCATCCTTGGCTCGCCTGATTATTTTGTGAATGTGTTCTTCATCAATTGATTTGCGGCATCGACAAGTGTTGATGTACTAGTGATCACACAGTCAATATGTATTCCGGGATGGATAATTTCGATGAGATAAGAGGAGATTGATGAGGGTCCATTTTCTTCCCTAACTTTATGTCTGTTTATTGAGTTAGGTATCTGAAGAATCTACACAATTAGAAATTCATGAGAGAGCAGGGATTGGTTCCCCCATTGTACCTCTAACGATCAAGTTAGTTGATAAACTTGAGTGGGTCCAGAAAGAACTGTGTGTTCTTGTGTACAGTAAGATTCATGCCTTAGAGAATAGGATCTTAAAGCCCCCTTAATATTAGAATAGTACTTATATTTATACCCAATGTATAAGGGGTAGATTAGTTACTTCGGCCGAGCAAAGAAGGGGGATGGTGAAGTGTGGGCTGATAGCTAAGTCAGGCTCTGCTTTATAGGTGTCGGCTAGCGACTGGAGGGATGGTCTTCTCAGCATTAAATGAGAAGTGAGTAGGAATATGGTGGTGACCCATGTGGTTCGATGAGTCATAAAGACTATTGGGGTTAGAGGCATGATGATGCCTGCTAAGCATTAAATGCGATGTGGACATGTTGTAAGTGAGGATAAGCTCAAAGCAAAAGTTATCCTTTAGCTTCGTTGAGAAGTTATGCCTTTCAAGTTGTCCTCATGAGGTGTTAGTCGAATGGTCGAATGGACTCCTGGTAAATCATCTTCGACAAGAGAGTTAACTAGTATCGCTTTTCGAGTCGACATGAAGGAATATCGACTCGTCCAGTGGGCTAAGTTAGATTCTCTTATCCAGCTTGGGCCGCCAATTTGATTGAGGCGTTGATTGAGAAAGTACATTGGTCCGTTCATTTGCCAATGAATTATATTTCGACGAGTGAGAACACCATAACAATTAGTTCCTTTCACTTGGAGGCGGCTTTAGCTGGGTTCGGGTAAAATATTAAATAATAATAAATTGCTTTTAGATGGAGTTGGATGCTTTGAATGAGAACTGAAAAGTTTCTTCTAAAGTGACGTGGCTGACGGCAACCTACATCTTCTTTACCTCTGCAGCCCCATTTTTCTTAGCAGATTGCGGATTGTTCGAGGTAAGTGGGCTATGCCTCGATCTCTGAGGACGTTTCAGAATTTGAAAATAAATCTTGGCCGTTGGATACAGTTGGATCCGATGGTTCAAATTCTGGCAGTTTATAAAATTAACTGCCTATATATAGAAATAAGGATATGCAAGAGGCGACTATTGCTTCTTCAAAATCCCTTCTCAGAGAACTGTTGATCTTCTCTATATCGTTTCTTCCAGCGATTAGCTCTGATCTCCAATGGTTTTTAAGTCAATTGATCGACGGGTTCATCTGGAGAAGATCCACTCTAAGGTGACTTTGCCATAGTTAAAGACAATGTCCAGAAGGTTCGACATCTCTGAGGCATATGATCTATATGCTCCGACAAGGTCAGAGGCCATATTTGACCATGGGCCAGAGCAGAATCTGCTTTATGTGAGGCATTTAGAGTGTGGTCTGAGATTTCCCCTTTACTCCTTCCTCAAGCAAGTGTTTGAGGCACTAGGAGTGTCGTCGGCATAGATGAAGCCGAATGCTATTGTAGTCCTAGTGGGGTTCGTGGTGATCTGCTGCTGGTTAGGGATTAAGCCTTTCCTAAAAGTTTTCGGCCGTCTAGTGGCCGTGAAGGTGACTCAAAAAGAGCCTCATTTCCATTTCCAAATGATGGGGAAATTAAAGCTTATCACCAACCTTCCCGATTCTCACAAGGATTAGAAGGAGAAATTCATCTGGGTTGTCGAGGACAACCTAGAGTTGGGCTGCTCCAACTAGCCTGAAAGAAAAAGGAATGTGCTCTCGGGGGGTGTGATATCTTGCGCTTTGAGGGTTGAGCTTGACATGATCACGGCATACGCTAGCTCTTGTCGATTTGAGGATCTGCTCAATAAGTCGGTTTTGAG
Source organism: Asparagus officinalis (assembly GCF_001876935.1). NCBI lineage: Eukaryota > Viridiplantae > Streptophyta > Magnoliopsida > Asparagales > Asparagaceae > Asparagus > Asparagus officinalis. Next base: position 56,400,557 of record NC_033802.1, read on the forward strand.
GGTCGTCGATGTGTCGAACGAGCCTTTCACTGACGAAGATTATGAGAAAGCCTCAGCTCTCATCACAGGGGCAGCAGAGGTGGTGCCGACGTTTACTGTTCCTATGACTGATCCTCATGAGGAGTTGTCTGCTAGTCCTGTTAAACATCGCTGCTGAGACATTCCTCCAGTAGAGGCCGAGGAGGAGGCCGAGGAGGAGGTGGTTCCTACCATTGTCTAAAGGCAAAGGCGAAGGTACATAGGACAGACATCTCAAGAGGAAGCTGAGGAGCAGGAGGCATAGGCTGCTGCTGAGCCAATTGAGGCAGACGTCGTTCCCGTGGATGAGTCACCTTCAAAAGAACAGGCCGAGGCTTCTCAATGAGAGGGAGCCAAGATGAGAGCTATTGAAGGCGGAGAGTCATCTGATCTCC
>NC_033802.1:56402026-56432514 GCF_001876935.1 Asparagus officinalis
CCCATGAGCTGGAATATCCTTTTCCTCACCGCGTATCCAACGTTAGTGATGAAAGACGGGAGGAGATGAGGAAATACCTCATTGAACTCATTGGGATCGGCTCTCAACATGGCCAGGAGCCTGACCTAGAATTCAATTTTGACCCTGACCAACATCTCGACATTAGGGGGGCTGTCTTAGGCTCACGTCGAGTCCAGCAGAGGGCGATGGAGCAATTCTGGCTCCCCCAAGATGAGGAGTATTTACGAGAGATCCCAGATATCATCCTCCATCATTGCCTCTGTAGTTATTCTATCTGAAGCACCTTGGTGGAGACGAAATTATACCGACGGATGGACCGGGTTTGGACCGCCTACCATAGACTCTTGGGAGTGGCTATTTCTCTAAGGGCTAACCAAGAGGCCGGCTCGGGGCAAACCGCAGAGATGACAACCAAAAGTGTTCTTGAGGTCGATAGGCTCAAGCAGCGGCTGGAGGAGAGCGAGAAGAAGGCCGAAAGGATAGAAGAAGTCCTCCAAGAGAAGGAGAGCACTAAGGCATTGGCAAAAACGGAGAAAGAGGCGGCGGTGTATGCAAGGTGTCGGTTGGGTGAGGAACATGCAACGCTTGTCAAGCTTCAAGAAGCAGTCACCCACCTTAAGTCTGAGTCCTATCGCCAAGAGATCATCAAGGAATATTGCCATAGTTTGACTAGAAAAGCATAAGTGGTGATAGCCTGCAAAGCCGGGTATGACTATCTATCGGCACAGCTCCTGGTCGAGATGAAGAACCCGCCCAATCGCTTTCACTATCCTCCGATGGTAGCCAACTGCTTAGATGCGTTGAGGGAAGTGGAAGCATTCGGAGGAGGACTTGATCTGGACGAGGACGAGGATGACTCGAATGATGGGGGAGACTGCTCGACCCCTCCACTTGCTGCTCTTAGGAGTTCCCCACATCCAACCCCAGGGGCTAGAATGGACTCATCTTAGTCTCTTTAGGACCTTTTCTCCTATTTTGTATTTTTGTCGTATGTATAAATACATTATACTTTGTAAAATATTTCATTGAATGAATAAAAATATTTTTTTTTGTAAATATCAACATGCTTTGTAAATATTTTGACATAGGTATTGTAAAAAAAGCTTTGTAATTTGCGTTGCTAGAATAAAGATTGATTATGCTCATCTTGGGAGTCTGCCCTCTTTTATCCCATGTTATTTTGCTAGCTTTTAGCTTTGTTCTCAACTGAAAGAATCAAGTATTGGTTGTGGATCAGTTTGCCAGATTCGAAAGACCCGATTGGAGGGTCAAGACGACTGGCTCATTGTGTGCCTTCGCGTTAGCTAAGTGTTCGAGCCTTCAATTGACAAAGACTTGGCAATTTGTTGTGCCCAAGTTTTTTATTGAAGATTAGTAGAACCAATAAACTTCATGCCCTGTGTTTATTCATAATAACACCAAGGGCTCTTTGGTGGAATGGCAACCTTGAGGTTGGGTTCCCAGGTCTTATGTAGACACCTGGGTCTTTGATATTCCCATAATGAACGAGAGGCAACTGTGGGAGTCAACCATATGGTTAGTGCCTCAGTTTATTCTTGAAAAGGTACCAAGAGCTTTTAATTCAACCCTGGGGTTGAATGCCTAGAACTTACTGAAGTTGATTAGGTCTTTTACAACCCTGAGGCTATGCCTAGGATTTACTGAAGTCGACTAGGTCTTTCGCCCTATAGAGGGTAGCCCTGGGGGTAAAATAAGGAAAATAACAACGCTGAGGTTGGGTGTCCAGGTCTTATGTAGACGCCTAGGTCTTTAATATTCCCATAATGGCAGAGAGACAACTATAGGAGTCAACCAAATGGTTAGTGCCTTAGGTTTATTCTTAAAAAGGTACCTAGGGCTTTTGATTCATCCTTGAGGTCGAATGCCTAGAAATTACTGAAGTTGACTAGGTCTTTCACTCTACAGAGGGTCGCCTCGGGGGCAATTAGGCAAAATAACAACCCTGGGGTTGAGTGCTTAGGTCTTATGTAGATGCCTAGGTCTTTGATATTCCCATAATGGTCGAGAGGTAACTGTGGGAGTCGACCATATGGTTAGTGCCTTGAGTTTATTCCTAAAAAGGTACCAAGGGATTTTAATTCAACCCTGGGGTCGAATGCCTAGAACTTACTGAAGTTGACTAGGTCTTTTACAACCCTGAGGCTGAGCCTAGGACTTACTGAAGTTGATTAGGTCTTTCACCCTATAGAGAGCCACCTGGGGGGGAAATAACAAAAATGACAACCCTGAGGTTGAGTGCCCATGTCCTACGTAAATGCCTAAGTCTTTGATATTCCTATAATGACCGAGAAGCAACTGTAGGAGTCAACCATATGGTTAGTGTCTTGGGTTTATTCCTAAAAAGGTACTAAGGACTTTTGATTCAACCTTGAGGTCGAATGCCTAGAACTTACTGAAGTTGGCTAGGTCCTTCACCCTACGGAGGGTCGCCCCAGGGCAATTAGGCAAAATGACAACCCTGGGGTTGAGTGCCTACGTCTTACATAGATGCCTGGGTCTTTGATATTCCCATAATGGCTGAGAGGCAACTATAGGAGTCGACCATATGGTTAGTGCGTTGAGTTTATTCTTGAAAAGGTACCAAGAACTTTTAATTTAACCATGGGGTCGAATGCCTAGAACTTACTGAAGTTGACTAGGTCCTTTACAACCCTAAGGCTCTGCCTAAGACTTACTGAAGTTGGTTAGGTCTTTTGCCTTATAGAGAGCCGCCCTGGGGGCAAAATAAGGAAAATGACAACCCTGAGGTTGGGTGCCCAGGTCTTACGTAGACGTCTAGGTCTTTGATATTCCCGTAGTGGTCGAGAGGCAACTGTGGGAGTCGACCATATGGTTAGTGCCTTGGGTTTATTCATGAAAGGTACCAAGGGCTTTTAATTCAACCTTGGGGTCGAATGCCTAAAACTTACTGAAGTTGACTAGGTCATTGACAACTCTGAGGTTGTGCCTAGGACTTACTGAAGTTGACTAGGTCATTGACAACTCTGAGGTTGTGCCTAGGACTTACTGAAGTCGACTAGGTCTTTCACCCTACAGAGAGCCGTCCTGGGGGCAAAATAATGAAAATGACAACCTTGAGCTTGGGTGCCCAGGTCATACGTAGACGCCTAGGTCTTTGATATTCCTATAGTGGTCGAGAGATGATTGTGGGAGTCGATCATATGGTTAGTTCCTTAGGCTTATTCCTGAAAAGGTACCAATGACTTTGTATCCCTACATAGGTCGAGCACTACAAAAGGGCGAGACAAAAGTCGAGTCAGTTTCAATAATGTTTTTATTGATAAAATTTACAATATTATTGAAAATATTACCTCAAATGATCGACATTCTAGGGATGTTGGAGGACTCTCCCGTATGGGGCCCTTAGTCAATAAGTGCCTACTCGCAGCTCTTCTAGGACTATGTAGGGGCCTTCTGAGTTAGGAGCTAGCTTACCTCTCCGAGCGTCGTTGTTGAAAGTAGCTTTACGAAGGACTAGATCGCCAGCCTTGTATCTCCTTGGTCAGATTCTGCTGTTGTAGTAGCAGGCGACTCATTGTTGATTGGCAACTTAGGTCCGGAGTGCTTTCTCTCGGGTCTCGTCTAGGAGATCGAGCCTAATCCAAAGTCCTTCTGAGTTTGAGTCCTCGTCGAAGTGTTGTAGTCGAATGGTCGGCATGCCTACTTCAACGGGAGTGACTGCTTCGACACCATAGGCTAGCTTGAATGACGTCTCCCCAGTTGAATTCTTATGGGTCGTGCGATACGAACAGAGGATGCTAGGCAACTCTTCAACCTAGTTCCTGACTAGGGCATCCACCTTCTTCTTCAATGCTTGCAAGATGCATTTGTTGGCAGCTTCTGCAAATCCATTAGACTAGGGATGGGCGACGGAGGAGAACTTAAGGTGAATATCGTATTCTTTGCAAAATCTGCGGAAACCTCCGCTATCAAATTGGGTACCGTTGTCAGTCACAAACGACTATGGTACGCCAAAACGACAAACTAGGGACTTCCATGTGAAGCTCGTGATGTTGCTCTCACCGATCTTAGCTAGTGATTCAACTTCAATCCATTTGGTAAAGTTGTTAATCGCCACGATGAGAAATTTTCTCTGCCCTGAGGCTTAGTGAAGAGGTCCTAGTAGATCCAATCCCTATTGAGAGAAAGGTACCGGGCTCAGGATGGAAGTCAGATCAGTTGTCGTTGCATGAAGGACGGATGAGAAAAGCTGGAACTTTGGGCAATGAGAAACGAGTCATCTTAACTCGTTTAGAATAGTTAGTCAATAGTGAAATTACCCTAGAGGGGGGTGAATAGGGTAAATAAAAAAATAAATATGCAATAAATAAAATTCAATGCAACACAAGAAACAAATTAAATGCTATGGCAATAAATAAAAAGGAAAGTAAGAGAATAGTTATCCAAAATGACACGGCGATATGTTCACGGGGTTCGGTCCTCCGACCTACGTCCCCGACCACCTATCTCGATGGTAGCTTCACTATCACACCTGGTTTAGAAGCCGAAACTTGTTCACAACGATCTCCCCACGAGATCTTACAATCCTCACAACGATCTCCTCAAGATCAATCTCACCACACAATCACAAGATGAAATAAAAGAGAATCTCTCACAACAATCCTATGATAAGGATCAAGAGATAAACAAATCAAGCTTAGGGGTTTGTGAGATGTGTAATTGAGAAACTTAAAAATAATTGAGAAGGAAGATTTTTGAAGGTTTGAGCTCAAGAACGCTTTAGAAACAAAACATAGGGATTTTTCTTTGCTTGCTTGATTACTAAAGTGAAGAGGGTCAAGGGGTATATATAGAAGCCCCACAATAGCCAAAATCCTAAACAAATCACAAAATCTCATATTTTCAGTTCAAACAAAAACTAGCCGTTAACAGTGCCATCAATCGACTGGTATTATTCATCAGTCGACTGATGAACCGACCGTTACAGGCTGCTCATCTGTTATCGGTCGACTGATGATCTCATCAGACGACTGATAACCTGCATTAATCGATTGATGGGTCATCAGTCGACTAAGCAGAAACTTCTACTCTTTCCAGTGCATTTCGTCAGTCGAATGATAACAGGTATGAGTCGACTGATAAACATGCACATGCACTGTTCATGTTTAAAAATGGGTTTTGAAGTGCCTTTAAAAATAGCAAATAAAATCCAAAAAATATGAAACATTGGGAAATGCTTATAAACATAAATATAAACATGTTAGAAAAGAAATTTTCAAAAAATTATTTCCCAATTGTAAAACCTACTAATTTTTCAAAAATGGTTAAAAACTTATTTTTATAAGTGTGTGTATGTGTGAACCCCAATCGTTTTAAATGCTATCTACTTAATAACTTGTCTACATTAAGCTCTAGGGAGAAATAAAAATGTAAGTATCTCACACATATGAATACAATTCTTTTGGCTTTGATATTTGCTAAAATGTTGATGAAGCTTCTCTTATGTAAGTTTCTCTTGAAAGCTTGTCTTCATAAATTTGCCTCCACCTCCTTGGATATCATCGTTGTAGCTCATATTCCGTTCAATCCTCCAATAGTTGGTACTATCTTGCTTGACAAAATACAATCTACATAATATCACTCAATAAAGCAATTAGCACCAATAATGGTGTTTGTAAATTATCATCAAAATAAGAGAACTAACAATCTTCCCTTTTGTGATGATAACAAACCACCATTATTCAAGATCATGAATAAAATAAAATTTTAGCTTATAGATAGTTTCTCCCCCTATCTATAAGACTCTCCCCTATCTATGTGCCTAAATTAAGAGATTTCTCTCCCCCTTTGTCATCATCAAACTAGGGTAAATAAGATAATATGCATGTGTTAAAACTCACAAGATACTTCTCCAAGTGTTGGCATACCCGTGTCACATTCCTCAAGTGTTTAGATTTACGACCTCCCCATAGGCATTACTACCAACCCACTCCTCTTGTAATTAACCCCAGTCTCTCCCAACCACTCCTCTCAGTATCATTGTGTGTTTAACCATGTTTTGACAATGTAGATAAAAACATGTAAATATGAAATTGATAGCTTAAAACCAATAGCAAGCAAAAAAGGCATAAAAATAAGTATTCAAAGAATGCACATGCCTAATTCGTTTCTTATACGACAAAAATCTTCTTCACTAAGGGATTTGGTAAAGATATCTGCTAATTGTGATTTTGTGTCAATGTAAATAAGAGAAACATTTTTCCTTTCTACATGGTTGCGATGCCCCTATTTTCACACATGGCTGCAGTCTAATGTGAATTCAAAGATGTTAAACTTTCCATGCATCCAGATTGTGCAATAACACATTTCACCAATCACAGTAATATCCTCTAGTGGAATCAAAAAGAAGTGTAGGTACAAAATAGGTAAAATAAGGTAAATAAATACAATAGACATGGTATAGAAGGATAAATCTCATAAATGAAACCATGTCTCAAATGAATAAAACTGTAAACACCTGATCTATGAAATATTATAAAATATCTCGACATGAATAAACAAGAAATGTAACTAAGGCTCATAGCCTTTACAAAATGAAATACAACTCAAATAACTGAATGGAAACATAAATCTACTGTGGAGCCTCTACTGATAACTCATGTGATGGCGACTACGCAAGAACTCCATCATCGTGCGGCTCTCCAAAACTTTAACCTACCTAAAAAAATTTAAAACAAAAAGAACAACAACAAGAGCATCAGAGCGCTACAGCAAGATCACTTCCATCCGCCCCCAAAAGAAGGGCTGCTAGATGAAGTGAAGGCTCAAACTACTAAGTATAGTCTACCTAGATTATTTTCCCCGTATCTAATAGAGTTAATATTTAGACACCTACAAGACGAGATGTAGTACGACAAGCAATATAATCCAAACAAGTAACCCTCATGTATATACCATATGTCTCAAATTGTAGACGCCTAAACATTAACACCAAACTAGAGATAAACAATCTAAATAAAATTAATAATTAGAAACCCACAACACAAGACTGGTACGTCGAGTGAAATAATCCAAACAAAGAAACCCTCATGTATATACCATATGTCGCAAATTGTGAATCGCTAATCATTGATCCAAACCTAAGGATAAAATAAAGCAATATAGGAAGTAAAGATATTCATAATATCGTATTTATAATATCTTCCACTATCACTGGGAAGATAAGATAAATATCAGCATATAACTCCGCGTACTTTCAAGGGAAAAGTACATCGGTCATATATCTCAGCAATGAGTCATATACATAACTGGCATACGCCAAAGACTCAGGCTATCAACAATCGTCTCAATGCAAATACTTACAAGATTCTAATTCATCGCATCATCATGCGGGATGGATTACCCGGTTAGTATCCTAACATCGTACACAGCTCATTAGTCTCATCGCATCTCTGTACGTAACATGAGTGCGGGACGGACTACCAAGTAGGCATCCTAGAAATATGGCTCACAAGCCTCATCGCACCTTAGTACAGGATAGACTACTAGATAAATCATCCTAAACTCGACTCAATAGCCTGTATTAATGGTATATCGACGTACTACTCCATGTAGTACTGAGCAGTGCTCATCAATGATATCCAACATGTATATAAATGTGTAATCAACATTTATCTCAAGTGTAATCGAAACAAAATTCATCATAACCCCCTTTCGGGATTCTTGTGGCGTGCTACGACATTATATAGGTGTACCCATGACTGTACATGTATCATCGTGCGGCTCGATCCCCGCGATCGCATTAAATAAATGTAAGAAACAAAACTACATGTTAAAAATATCCCAGGTCGGTCGACCGTCCCAAGGGCGTCGGTTGACCGAACAGAGCATTGTACACAACGTGCACACACATGACTTCACCGGTCGACTGCCCCTAGGGCGCTGGGCGACCGGCCACAGCAATATCTGGCTATTAGGTTTTTGGGTTTGCATAATTTATAACTATATTTAAATACTTATTTATATCATCATGATACATATAACAATATTAAAACTTTAACATTAAATAACAGAAGATCATCTCTACAAAAATTAAACTTTTGATTTAATCTTATTAGGGTTAACATCCTAATTAATCAATTTCTTGAATAAAACATGAAATTTGTCACAATATTAACTAAATATGATAAATTCTACATAAATCAACAGAGATAAAAAATTATTTAAACATGTTTACATAACTTAGGTATCACAAACCAAGGGTTTAAACATCTCTCTTTTACATGAAAACTCAATTAATAATAAATCTAGGGTTTAAACATAATTAGGACATGATTAACAAGTTAAAAATAAAATTTAAAAGTAACCCTAATGATCATGATCATGTTATTAACATAAACAGTAAGAAATAAATTTCATATCTATCATAAGATTAAGATTTAACCTTAAAAATCATGTTTTTAAAGCATGGGGTTAAACTTCAACATGAGATTCATCATTATAATTAATAAAAAATTAATCTTTACTAAGGGAAGGGTTTGGGGGAAGATGATCTTATCTTAAACACTGATGTAAAAACTCAACGATGCAAGAAAACAAGTTCCCCCTTGCCAAAAGCCGACAAGCTCACCCTCTTCTCGGTATTTGCTTCACAAAGCTCTCAAAATTCACCAAAAAGTGATCTAGGTTTTTGAGGGGAGAGGGTGGCTGCTAGGGTTCAGAGATTTAATAAAAAGAGAGAATCTTAGTAAAAAAAACACAGGTATTTATAGAGGAAAACCCAAAATAAATCTGTTTGACCCGAACTAGGAAACCTAGTCAGACTAGGAAAATAACCTTTGGTATTTTAGTTATAACTTTTTTGTCCGACATCAGAATGAGGTGATATAAGATTTTTTCAAAATCTATTGAAAAGGCCTACAACTTTTATCTTTTGAGTATTTCCAAAATCTTATTGTATCAGTGTCTAAAATATAAAAACTTTTAACTGGTTGTTTTTTCATATTCAAGCTTGTGCATGTCGTGCATGATTTCACTCCTATATTCATATATATACATTGGATTGATCTCAAATCAATCCCTAGCATACTAAAACATTAAAATATGTTATTTATCACCATATAATATATTTATTATTATTATTTATATAATATTCAAATTTTATGGGGTTTTATATTCTTCCCCCTTAAAAGAATTTCATCCCCGAAATTTCGCAAACGTATCTTAGGGATTAGTAATATGAGAAAAACACCAAGAGCACATCTCGTACTATTAATCTCCAGATATAAAATATAGTAATATCTACACTTAACCATCTAGAATACGAATACTCCCACTTAACTCCTAATTAAGCGGAACAAGTACGTCGGGTAAAAAATCCAAACAAGAAACCCCCATATATATACCATGTGTTCCGAATAATTATGAGTTAAGTGTTAATACCCTCATTCTAACATTAAATATAAATATAACAACATGAATAATCATGAACACTAATCAAAACCAATCAATTTATCTGCTCAAACAGGTGCGGGTAGTCACGACGCATAACATCTTCACGCTCCCTCCAGAATCCTTCTCGATATCTATACTTAACAATCTAGAATGTAAATACTCTTACTTAACTCCTAATTAAGCAGAACTAGTACGTTGGGCAAAAATCCAAACAAGGAACCTCCCATATATATACCATATGTTTCGAATAATTAGGAGCTAAGTGCTAATATCATCATTCTAGCGTTAAGTATAGATATGAGCATGTAGATAATCATAAACATAGGCGAATCATATCCAAACCATTCTAGCGTTAAGTATAGATATGAGCATGTAGATAATCATAAACATAGGCGAATCATATCCAAACAATTTACTTGCTCAAATATAGATATGAGCATGTAGATAATCATAAACATAGGCGAATCATATCCAAACAATTTACTTGCTCAAATAAGTGCAAGTCATCCTGATGCATATCCTCATCGTGCCCCAAGAAACTTCCTCAGCTCCTTTCTGATTCTATTGAACTTTAACTAAAGGAATTACTTTGTTTCTAAGTCTCTTGTCCTCATTAGCAAGAATACACACATGAATTTCAGTAATAGTCATATCATCAAGAATCTCAACCTCTAGCGTGTCTAACACTCGTTGCTGCTCCTCGTCACGTAGGTGCTTCTTAAGAATCGAAACATGGAAGACATCATGCATACTCGACATCGATGCTGGAAGATCTAGCCGATATGAAACAGCTCCAATGCATTCCACTATCCTGAACGGACCAATATACCTCGGGGAAAGCTTTCCCCATCTACCAAAACACTGAATTCCCTTCATTGGTGATATTTTTAACAATACATAGTCCCCAAGCTAGAACCATAATAGTCATCGTCTCTGATCTGTAAAACTCTTCTGACGACTCTGCGCTGCAAAATACGCTCCCGAATTATTGTTACTTTTTTGTAGTCTATCTCACTAACTTCGATCCAAATAATAGGTTGTCCTCTAGTTTTGCCCAACAAATAAGCGATCTACAAGGCCTCTCGTACAACGCCTCATACGATGCCATACCAATTGTTACTTGGTAACTATTGTTATAAACGAATTCAATCAATAGGATGTGGTCCTCCCAGCTGTCCCGGAAATCTATAACACAAGCTCATAATATATCCTCCAACACTTGGTTGACTCTCTCCTTTTGTCCATCCGTCTACGGGTGGAAACCACTAGAATACGACAAGTGGCTAGTGAAAGAGTTTTGGAAGATTCTCCAAAAGTGCAAAGTGAAAACCGAGTCTCGGTCTGATATAATTGTCTCTGGAACTCCATGTAATCTCACTATCTCCTGGATGAATATCCTCGCATATGTCTCTGTCGTGTACATCATCTTCAACGGAATGAAATGTGTTGACTTTATCAACCGATCAACTATTATCCAAACTGAATCGCTTCCCTTCTTCGATCTTGGCAAATCCTACAATAAAATTCATAGAAATATCTGCCCACTTCTACTCCAAAATGGGTAAAGGCTGTACGGTTCCTGTCGGTCTCTGATGTTCTGCCTTCACTTACTGATAGGTAAAACATCTAGCCACATAATCTGTAATCTCCCTATGCATGCCGCTCCACAAAAAGTGTCTCTTCAGGTCCTTGTACATTTTAGTTGTGCCTGGATACACTGTGTACCTGGTACGATGTGCCTCATCAAATAAGTCATTCTTCAACTACGGATCACTCGACATCACTAACCAGCCCTTCATTCGAAGTCCTTCATCTGCTCCAATAGTCCAATCATCCTTTGGCTCTTTGGAAATCTCCCACTTTCGAGTTTGAATCTAAGAGTCATCTAGCTGAGCTCTGACCACTTTATTACTCCAAGATGGCTACTCAGACAAAGCTCCCAAAAATACATTACCTCTGCCAATCTTTGGTCTAAAATAAAATTAGCTAAGGGTGTGAAGATCTCGATATAATGAGCACCTCAGAGCTACAATCCGATGACGATGCTTCCTACTCAATACGTCTGCTACAATATTAGCCTTCCCGGATGATATTTAATCGCAAACTCATAGTCTTTGATAAACTCAACCCATCGTTATTGTCTCTGATTTAGCTCTTTCTGAGAGAAAAGATACTTCAAACTCTGATGATCCGTGAAAAGCTCAAACTGCACTCCATACAGATAATGTCTCAATATCTTTAGTGTAAAGACCACTGCTGCAAGTTTCAAGTCGTGCGTGGGATAATAATGCTTATTTTATCTGTTGTCATGATATGTATGCCACTACTCTCTGGGTCTGCATCAAAGCACCTCCTAAATCTAATAACGACATATCTGTATAGACTACAAAGGTCCTATCACTGCTCAGAATAATCAATACCGGTGTTGTAGTCAACTTAGCCTTTAGAGTCTCAAAAGCCTCCTGGCACTTCGTGCCGGCGTGTAAGTGGCGTCGTAATCTTTGAGAAATCCTGAATAAACTTCTTGTAATAGCCTACTAAACCAAAGAAACTGTGAATCTTTGAAGCTGTCTTCGGCGGCTCCCAATTAAGTACTGCCTCCACCTTTGCTGGGTCTGCTACAATATCATCCTTGCTGATGACATAGCCCAAAAATCTAACTTCAGAAAGCCAAAACTCGCATTTGCTAAACTTAGCATATAATTGATGCTCCCGCAAGGTCTGCAATGCCAATCGAAGATGCTGCTCGTGCTCTGCCTCCAATCTCGGATAGACAAGAATATCATCGATGAATATGATCACAAATTTGTCCAAATATAGACGGAAAACCCGGTTCATCAAATCCATGAATACATTGGGTGCATAGATCAGCCCAAATGGCATGACAAGAAACTCGAAGGACCCATATCGAGTCAAAAAGGTGATTTTTGGAATATCCATCTCCCGAACCCGCAACTGATGATAGCCAGAACAAAGATTAATCTTCGAGAAATGTTGAGTTTCATGTAGCTGGTCGAATAAAACATCAATCCTTAGTAGTAGATACTGATTCCGGATAGTGACATTGTTCAACTCACTATATTCTATACAAAGGCGCATACTACCGTCCTTCTCCTTCACGAAGAGAACCATCGCTCCCCACAGAGAATGACTCCGGCAAATAAAGTCTTGAGATAATAACTCATCTAGCTGAGTCTGTAGCTTCCTCATCTTAACAAGTGTCATACGATAGGGTGCTCGGAAAATCGGTGTTGTGCCCGGCTGCAACTCGATGCAGAACTCAACCTCTCTCACAGGAGATAACCCAGGTATATCCGGAAAACATCCTGATAATCTGAGATAATTCTAGTCTCACATAAATCAGTACTCTAATCCCTCAGCATCACCTCCTCGATGTACACCACAAATGACTTCACAAACTGGTTACCCTGTGAGATCGCTACTATCAACTCAGACCCATCGGACACTCACAACTGACTGTTTTAGAAAAATAGTATATACTAACATGGTAGGATGATATCTAATCCATACCGAGAATAACGTCAAACTCTAACATTCGAAAAACTATCAGATTAAAAATAAACTCGGACTCATCTAGACTGATGACGCATCTCCTACAGATTATCTCAATAGGGATACCTCCCCTAAAGGAGTAGAGACGGATAACGGAAAGTCTAAGGGATGTACAAGTAGCTGAAACCTATCCATGAAGGTATGAGAGATAAAAGAATACGAAGCTCCTGAATCGAACAAGATCCGAGCTAGAAAGGAATAATCACTAAGAAAGCTCTACTTGCACCATGATCACGCAGTACGACTGCATAAACTCTGTCAGTGGTTGGCGACTGCTGTGCTACTGGCGATAGAATCTATGGGACTATCTATCCCTCAGGAATCTCTTGGATAGTGTGCATCTGGCCTACTAGCCCCTTGGTCCTCGTAATGGTAGGTGGTGCCTCAATCCTCTGTTACTAGTCGTAATCATAGCCCTGCGACTACTGACCCTGACCACTGTTCTGCTGGTGGTGATGAGAATCCTTACCCTATTGCTGGGGTCCTCCCGGTCTTACAAAAGGTTTCTTGTCCTTGTCCTGGTCTTCAGACAATCCTGCTTCCAAAATTAACTATTAGTACGTCTCACTGCCCTAATCGGGTTAGTTCTAGCTGCTTGTCAAAATAGTAGATAAAATCTTTCCATGAAATTAACATTAGCTGCTCCGGCGTAAGTAAAATCGGTGCTATCCTCCTGTATCATCCTTTAAGCTGAATATAACTGCTCTCCACTTATGTATTGAGTCGACGTTAAACACATCTAAAAATAATTCCTACATATTCCTTTTGTTAGACCCTAGAGGGGGGGTGATTAGGGTCTTATGCTAATCTAATCCGATTTTATGCCAATTAAAACTAATTAATAAGTTATCCTAGCAAGTATGAAATATAACATAATATGTGAGCTAGGAGAAGTAATATGAACAATGAGATATATCCTATATGATAAAAATATATGCAAGGATATATAAACTAACACAAGGGTGATGTAATCAAACTACAAATGTGATAGGGAAAAATATACAAGAGTAATAGGCAATGGCGATATAAGATAAATGCATAAGCAAATGCGCCAATGACAAACTCAAACACACTCAAATGATCACGGAGTTCGGACCTTCCGTCCTACATCTCCGCTCCCCACTCCCGGGGAGAAATCCACTATCACAACGGGGTTTTCTACGTTCACCCGAATAATGTTTACACCTCATAATGTTGGTTTTCAACGCTCACCAATCAACGTAACACTCACACTCACAATGTCGGTTTTTAACGCTCACCGATCAACGTTCACTCCTCAAACTCGGTTTTCTAGCTCACCGAAAACTTTACAATCTCACAATATAACAAACAATAAATTTGTTCTCTATAATAGATGAGAACACAATGAAAGCTCACACTCCATTGTTACAACTCTCACCAACCCAAATATACTATGTATGAAATTACGATAAGCTCATGTGGGTGTGTGTAACAATGAGAATAAATAAAACTTAACTCAAGAAGAACTAGCAATAAGATTGATATGAAATACAATAGTAAAAATTCTAGGAAATAGAGTTAAGGAAACTTCTCTATAAACACAAAGAGTGGATGATGAAATATTGAAGATGAACTCTTCAAAAACTGATGTAAGCTCCTCTTTGTAAAACCCCAAACTTAAAACAAACTAACCAAGCTTAAACCCTTATTAAACTTTTATTTTAAAAACTTCTTGGTTGTTAAAGAATGAGAGCAATGGGGTATATATAGCCACCCAAAACCTCAGCCAAAAACCCCAAAGGAAAAGACCAAAAAGCCCAAGAATCAGAAATTTGATTCTGTACAAATATAGCTGTTACAGTGTTATTGGTCGACTCGTCACTATTCATGAGTCGACTCATAACTAGCCGTTACAGGCTAAAAATAACTTATGAGTTGACTTATAAAAACTATCAGTCGACAAATTACACATGGGTCGACTCATCAGAAGCAAAACAAACTATCCAGCACACTTTGTGAGTCGACTTATGACAGTCATGAGTCGACTCAACTTGATGGGTTAACTCATGATGCTATGAGTCGACTCGTTAGAACCAAAATATAAACTACACAAAAGTTTATGAGTCGACTCAACACTGTTCATGAGTCGACTCATGACATGCACACAGCCTGTTTTAAACAGTACATGTCAACATAAAATATGGTTTAAAAATATCAAATAAATTTAGAAAAATATAAAACTTTGGAAAATGACTGTAGACATGATAATAAACATGCTACAGAAACTGGTTTTCAAAAAAGACTTTCCAAATGTAAAATATCATCATTTTGCAAGGAGGTCTAAAACACGAAAATGTAAACACAATAGTTTTGACATTTTAGCTAAACCATATTTTGAAACTTTACACAATGATTATATAGACTTAATAAAATATGTATATGATTATTGTTAAGTCCAAAAACTAAGAATACAATATTTTCACAAAATATATAATTTCATATATATGAACATGAAAACCCAAAACCGTGCATGTATATATATAACTATATATATACATACATAGAAACCAAATACGTGTGTGTATATGATATTAAGCTTAGAGTATCTAACACACATAATATAAAACCTAAACTAAATTACCCAAGCTTGATCTTGAACTTCAATAGCTTGACTTGGTAATCTTGCGGATGAAGTTTGAACTTGTATCTTTAACTTGAATGTATGTAGCTTCACTCCACAATTCCACCAACCTCCATTGGATATGATCGTTGAAGCTCTATTCCATCCATCCTCCAACATATTATTTACCTAGAATAAATATAAAACACAAACACTAGACAAACAATATTAGTGGTAAATTGTTTGTTAAACATCATCAAAACAAAGAGGCCAACACCTTTCACTTATAGGTTGCAAATGAATCTGATGTGCCCTAAAACTTTGGTGCTCTCATCTTCTGATGTATTTCTCATTCTTATAGAGCCAAGCTTCTTGCTTTATTTCTCTATTAACAGCTGGTTGTGGTGATGGTGTAATCGTCAATATTACCTCTTCAATAGGTACGACTGGTATGACTAGTGGTGGAACTTTAGAAAGTATAATCTGGTTCATTACTCACTCCTCGAGAGTTGCTAGTCGCTACCTCTATAATCGGCGTTACTAAGTCGATCAAATACTGTGGAGCCTACTGCGGCTCGGGCTCTACTTGCCCAGTTATCCGGGTACGAGTTTCACCTCGACTATGTCCTCATCCTAATATTTATAATACCAAGAGGAGAGCTTCACAAACATACATAACATAACATATAACAGTAGAAAAATCGTATCATATATCATTCATGCAATTACTTTTCAATCAAAGTAAGGTAGTCATAAAAAAAAATTTGAATTTCGGAATATACGTATATAACGTCCTCACTCATTCTAGAAATCCTAGCGGACTCTATACATGAATCCTAAGAAATTCTATTCTAGCTCCATGACTCGACACGGGAAAGATCCTATGGATGCTGGAACTAAAGCTCTCATACCAACTATGACGCCCCTGTTTTCACACATGGCTGTAGTCCAAGGTGAATCCAGTGATGTCAAACCTACCATGCACCCACACTGTGTAATAACACGTTTTACCAATCATAGTAATATCCTCTAGTGGAATCAAAAAGAAGTGTAGGTGCAAAACAGACAAAATAAGGTAAATAAATACAATAGACATGATATAGAAGGATAAATCTCATAAATAAAACCATGTCTCAAATGAATAAAACTGTAAACACCTGATCTTTAAAATAATATAAAAATATCTCGACATGAATCAACTGGAAATGTAACTAAGGCTCATAGCCTTTATAAAATAAAATACAACTCAAATAACTGAATGGAAACATAAATCTACTATGGAGCCTCTACTGATAACTCACGCGATGGCGACTATACAAGAACTCTGTCATCCTACAGCTTTTTGAAACTTTGAGCTGCCTGAAAAAAATTTTAAAATAAAAAGAATAATAACAAGAGCGTCAGAGCGCTATAGTAAGATCACCTCCATTCGCCCTCAAGGGAAGGGCTGCTAGATAAAGTGGAGGCTCTACCTATTAAGCATAGTCTACCTAGATTATTTACCCTATATCTAATAGAGTTAATATTTAGACACCTACAAGATGAGACTTAGTACGTCGAGCGAAATAATCCAAACATGGAAATCCTCATGTATATACCATATGTCTCAAATTGTAGATGCCTAAACATTAACACCGAACTAGAGATAAACAATCTAAATAAAATCAATAATTAGAAACCCACAACACGAGACTTGTACGTCGAGTGAAATAATCCAAACAAAGAAACCCTCATGTATATACCATATGTCTCAAATTATAAATCGCTAATCATTGATCCCAACCTAAGGATAAAATAAAGCAATATAGAAAGTAAAGATATTTATAATATCGTATTTATAATATCTTCCACTATCACTGGGAAGATAAGATAAGTATCAGTATATGACCCCGCGTACTTTCAAGGGAAAAGTACATTGATCATATATCTCAGCAATGAGTCATATACATAACTGGCATACGCCAAAGACTCCGGCTATCAACAATCGTCTCAATGCAAATCCTTGCAAGATTCTATTTCATCGCATCATCATGCGGGATGGATTACCCGGTCGGTATCCTAACAGTGTACATGGCTCATTAGTCTCATCACATCTCTGTACGTAACACGAGTGCAGGACGGACTACCAAGTAGGCATCCAAGAAATACGGCTCACAAGCATCATCGCACCCTAGTACGGGATGGACTATTAGATAAAGCATCCTAAACCTAACTCAATGCCCTGTACTAATGGTATATCAATGTACTACTCCACATAGTACTGAGTGGTGCTCATCAACGATATCCAACATGTATATAAATGTGTAATCAACATTTATCTCAAGTGTAATCAAAACAAAATTCATCATAACCCCCTTTCGGGATTATTATGGTGTTCTACGACACTATTCAGGTGTACCCATGACTGTACATGTATCATCGTGCGGCTCGATCCCTACGATCGCATTAAAAAATGCAAGAAATAAAACTACATGTTAAAAATATCCCAGATCGGTCGACTGCCCCAAGGGCATCGGTCGACCGAACAGAATATTTTGCACAACGTGCACACACATGACTTTACCTGTCGATCATCCCTAGGGCGCCGATCGACCGTCCAGAACAATATCTGGTTCTTAGGTTTTCAGGTTTGCATAATTTATAACTATATTCAAACAATTATTTATATCATCATGATACATATAACAATATTAAAACTTGAATATTAAATAACAGAAGATCATCTCTAAAAAAATTAAACTTTTGATTTAATCTAATTTAGGTTAACATCCTAATTAATCAATTTCTCGAATAAAACATGAAATTTGTCCACAAGATTAACTAAACATGATAAATTCTACATAATTAATAGAGATGAAAAATTATTTAAATATGTTTACAGAACTTATGTATCATAAACCTAGGGTTTAAACATCTCTCTTTTACATGAAAACTTAATTAATAATAAATCTAAGGTTTAAACATGATTAGGACATGATTAACAAGTTAAAAATAAAATTTAAAAGTAACTCTAATGATCATGATCATGTTACTAATATAAACTGCAAGAAATAAACTTTATATCTATCATTATATTAAGATTTAACCTTAAAATCAGGTTTTTAAAGCATGGGGTTAAACTTCAACATGAGATTCATCATTATAATTAATAAAAACTTAATCTTTACTAAGAGAAGAGTTTGGAGGAAGATTATTTTTCCTCAAACACTGCTGTAAAAACTCAACGATGTAAGAAAACAAGTTCTCCCTCGCCAAAAGCCAACAAGCTCGCCCTCTTCTCGGTATTTGCTTCACAAAACTCTCAAAATTTACCAAAAAGTGATCTAGGGTTTTTAAGGGGAGAGGGTGGTTACTAGGGTTCAAAGATTTGATAAAAAGAGAAAATTTTCATGAAAAACACAGGTATTTATAGAGGCAAACCCAAAACAAATGTGTTTGACCTGAACCAGGAAACCTAGTCTGACTAGGAAAATAATCTTCGGTATTTTGGCTATAATTTTCTCGTCCGACCTCAGAATGAGGTGATCTAAGATTTGTTAGAAATCTATTGAAAAGTCTACAACCTTTATCTTTTGAGTATTTCCAAATTCTTAGTGCATCGGTGTGTAAAATATAAAAACTTTAACTAGTCGTTTTTTCAGATTCAAGCTCGTGCATGCCGTGCATGATTTCACTCCTATATTCATATATATATATACATTGGATTGATCTCAAATCAATCATTAGCATACTCAAACATCAAAATATGTTATTTATCACCATATAATATATTTATTATTATTTTTTACATAATATTCAAATTTTACGGGGTTTTACAATGGTCACGTAAGAAGT
This sequence comes from Asparagus officinalis, assembly GCF_001876935.1. Classification (NCBI taxonomy): domain Eukaryota; kingdom Viridiplantae; phylum Streptophyta; class Magnoliopsida; order Asparagales; family Asparagaceae; genus Asparagus; species Asparagus officinalis. The sequence continues at coordinate 56,421,471 of NC_033802.1, forward strand.
AATGTCGTATATCTATATGTTTTGTTCTAGAATGCAAAACATAGTTTTTTAAAATATTAATTGCACTAGTGTTATCACAAAATATTTTCTTATCATGAAAGTGTAAATCAAAATCAACTAAATTTTTATTTCATCCATAAAGTTGTGCACAACACAAGCCGGCGGTAATGTACTCTGCTTCCGTAGTGGACAAGGTAACACAATTTTATTTCTTGGATGACCAAGAAACAAGTGAGTTACCCAAAAATTAACATGTTCCACTTGTACTCTTACGGTCTACCTTACATCTGGCAAATTTGGCATCACAATAACCACAAAGATCAAAACAAGTGTTCTTAGGATAAAACAAATCAAGTTCTATAGTGCCATTTATATATTTAATAATTCTTTTAACCATAATTAGATGAGATTTTCTAGGAGAAGGTTGAAAACATGCACATGCACAAACGCTAAACATAATATTCAGTCTACTGGCGATGAGATAAAGTAAAGTAAACTACCTATCATACCTCGATAAAGCTTTTGGTCTACCTTCTCAGCACTTTCATCCAAGCCCAACTTGATGGTGGTGCTCATAGGGGTTGGTGCATGTTTGGAGTTCTCCATTCCGAATTTCTTGACCAACTCTCTCGCATATTTGCTTTGTGATACGAAAATCCCATTATTGGTTTGTTTGACTTGGAGACCGAGAAAAAATGTAAGCTCTCATATCATGCTCATCTCAAATTGTTCTTGCATAAGTTTAGAAAATTCTTTGTACAAAGATTCATTAGTGGCACAAAAAATAATATCATCAACATATATTTGAACCAAAATAAAATTATTTTTTTTTCTAATAAATAGAGTATTATCAATTTTTCCTTTTGAAAAAACATTATCAATAAGAAAACTTGAGAGGCAAGCATACCAAGCTCTAGGAGCTTGTTTTAACACATACAAAGCTTTTTGTACCCGGTAAACATGATTAGGAAATAGTGGATCAATAAAACCGGGGGGTTGCTCGACATGCACCTCTTCTTTAATAAACTCATTTAAAAAGCACTTTTAACATCCATTTTAAATAATTTAAAATTTTTAAAGCTAGCAAAGGCTAAAAATATTCTAATTGACTCCAATCTTGCAACCGGTGGAAAAGTTTTATCATAATCAATGCCCTCCTCTTGATTGTATCCTTGAGCAACTAAACGAGCTTTATTTCTAGTCATTATGCCAAATTCATTAAGTTTATTTCTAAAAACCCATTTTGTTCTAATAATATGAAAATCTTTAGGTCTAGGAATAAGTTTCTAAACATTATTTCTTTAAAAATTGTTTAATTCACCATGCATAGCTAAACCTAAAATTTATCATTCAAAGTATCATCAACACGTTTAGGTTCAATTTGGGATAAGAAAGTAACATTACCACACTCGCTCATAGCCTTTGAACGAGTCAAAACTCTTTTTGATGGGCTCCCGATAATTTGTTCCTTAAGATGATCTGGTGCAAATCTCCATGCCTTAGGGAGTTTCTCTTGATTTTGTTCAATGTTCCCTTCCCCATCTTTTGGTGCGTCCGTTGAGGGTTTGTCATTTATTTGCATGAGTTTCAATCCTCCCTTAATATCATCATCATTCCTAGGCACACCATATAACAAACTATTATTAGTCTCATCAAAAGTAACATTTATAGATTCTTCAATAACGAGTGCTCGTTTGTGGAAAACTCTATAAGCATTACTCGTTGATGCATATCCCAAAAATACACTAATATCAATATTTGAATCAAATTTGTCATGGTGATCTTTTGTGTTCAAACTAAAATATTTGCAACCAAAAATCTGGAAATAGCTAATATTTAGAATTTTTGCCAAAATAAAGTTCATAAGGTGTTTTTTTTTAAATAGGTCTAATTAAAATACGATTTAAAACATAGCAAGCCATGTTGACGGCTTCCGCCCAAAAATATTTTAGGAAATTAAAAGTATTATTCATAGTACGTGTCATCTCTTGTATGGTACGATTTTTTCGTTCAACTACACTATTTTATTATGGTGTTCTTGGAGCAAAAAAACATATGTGTAATACCGTGATGGTCACAAAAATCACTAAAAATTTTATTTTAAAATTCACCACCATGATCACTTCGAATTTTTATAATTTTCAAATCCTTTTTATTTTCAATTCTCTTTATTAAATGAGAAAATTATTCAAAACATTCATCTTTATTAGCAAGAAATATAACCCATGTAAAGCGTGAAAATCATCAACAATAACAAACACATAATGCTTTCCTCCTAGTGAGGCAACACGCATAAGACCAAATAAATCAAGATGAAGTAATTGTAAAGGTTTAGTGGTGGATACCTCATTTATGGATTTAAAAGAGTTTTTGATTTATTTGCCTTTGGCACATTCCTCACATTGTGAATCTTTAATGTATGTTAGACTTGGTAGACCTTTTACCAAGTTCTTCTTTGATAGCTTAGAGATTAATCTCATGTGAGCATGTCCAAGTCTTTTGTGACAAATCCAAGGATCTTCATCCATCGCGGCAAGACACTTCACATCTTGATCTAAAATCTCATTCATCTCAAAAATATATACATTAGACTTTCTAAGGGTAACAAAAATAGATTTATCTTTTAGACTTACAATACACTTATTCAGTTTAAAAATAACATCATAGCCTTTGTTCACTAAGTTGACTAATACTTAAGAGATTATGATTAAGTCCTTTTACCAAATAAACATCCTCAATTATGGGAGAATGTATCTTACCAATATTACCAATACCCATAATTTTAAATTTCTCACCGTCACCAAAGGAGACATTGCCTCTTTCTATCCTTGATAGGGTTGCAAATAAGTCCTTGTTGCCCGTCATGTGATGAGAACAACCACTATCAAGGTACCACAACTCTCTACATCTTGTGCGGGACGTTCCCTACATGAAAACAAGTGATAGAAGTTTTAGGTACCCAAATCTTGGGTCCTTGGATGTTAGTACTCTTGGTACCTTTAGGTACCCACATCAAGCCATAATCATAAATATTATCTCTAATCCTACAATGTGTGGAAGTATGACCATATTTCATGCAATATGTGCAAATGAAATCTTTCTTGTAGGTGGGAGCATGAGATCTATGATACCATGTTCTTCTAAATTGATGATGATTATGACTAGTGGAAGCATGATTGGTTTTTAACATGACATTTTTATTTTTTTATTTTTTAATTTGAGATCTTAATTGTTTATTTTCAAAATCAAGATCTCCAATTATTTCATCCTTTAAAGCATTATTTAGAGAGGATTGTAATTGCTCAAATTTTAATTCACATGAATCATGAAATTTTTGGAAAGAAGAATATTCTTTTGCTAACTTTTTTAATTCAAAGTTTAATTCCTCAAGAGCGGCTCCTAGTTCACATTGCATATACAAAGATTCATCATCGAAGTTAGATTGTACCTCATCTTCATGAGCTATAAAGCAGATTTTTGGATCATGAAGAGCAATCTTGGCGGCTTCTTCGTCACTATCCGAATCGCTTGGTTCGGATTCCTCTCATCCAGCGTACATTGCCTTCTTTTTCTTGTACTTCTTGTATTTCTCTTTTATCTTGGGACAATCTTTTGTTATATGTCTCGGTTCATTTTACTCAAAGCATTTTCCTACATGAGAGGAAAATTTGTTAGAACGCTTTTTAAAAATTTTATTCATTTTTATCAATCTTGATATTCTCCTAGAGAGGTGAGACACTTTTCTAGAGACATCAATACCACTATCCGAGAAGGAGGAGTCATTATCAATTGCTCCATTGAGCGCAATAGTCTTCATATTTTGAGAAGGTTCTTCATTTGCTCGTTGGGGATCTTCCTCCTTATCCTTGATCTTCTTCTCGTGAACTTTGACTTTTCTAATGAGGCCATCAAGTGTAAGCGTCGTAAGATCATTGGCTTCCTCAATAACCGTAGCTTTGGGCTCCCATGCCGACGTTAGAGAACAAAGAATTTTGTAGTTCTTCTCTTGGTTCTCTAACATCTTGTCAAGACTATGTAATTTATTAACAATATTAGTAAATCGACAAAACATGGCATCAATTGACTCATTAGGAAGCATCTTAAATAACTCATATTCATGCATGAGCTACTAATTTTGGGCTCCTTGACTTGAGGAGTTCCTTCATGAGTGATACATAGTTTCTCCCAAATTTTATATGTGGTTGCACACGTGGAGACTCTATTATACACATTTGGAGTGAGTCCATAAATCAAGGCATTCATAGCTTTAATATTTAGATTAGCCAAATATCTTTCTTTCTCGGTCATATGGCTACTAGACATCTTAACATATTTTATTTCTATTATCTCTAGGATGTCAAGATCAATGCATCATAAATAAATTCTCATCCTAGCTTTCCAATATTCAAAATTATTGCCGGTAAACAATGACGATCTAGTAGTTGATTGACCTTCAAGCATATGCACATTCATTGTTGAATCCATTTGGATCTTTGCTCTAAGGTGATTAGACTTAGTAAATATGTAGAGACATTGCTTTGATACCAAATAAAATTACCCTATAGGGGGTGAATAGGGTAATAAAATAATAAATATGTAATAAATAAAATTCAATGCAACACAAGACACAAATTAAATGTTATGGCAATAAATAAAGAAGAAAATTAGAGAATAGTTATCCAAGATGACACGGCGATATGTTCACAGGATTCAGTCCTCCGACCTACGTCCCCGACCACCTCTCCCGATGGTAACTTCACTATCACACTCGGTTTGGAAGCCGAAACTTCTTTACAGAGATCTCCCCACTAGATCTTACAATCCTCACAACGATCTCCTCGAGATCAATCGCACCACATAATCACAAGATGGTAAAAGAGAATCTCTCACACAATCCTATGAAAAGGATCAAGAGATAAACAAATCAAGCTTAGGGGTTTGTGAGATATGGAATTGAGAAACTTAGAAACAATTGAGAATGAAGATTTGAAGGTTTGAGCTCAAGAACACTTTACAAACAAAACTTAAGGATTTTTCTTTGCTTGCTTGATTACTAAAGTGAAGAGGGTTAAGGGGTATATATAGAAGCCCGAAACAATAGCTAAAATCCCAAACAAATCGCCAAATCCTAAATTTTTAGGTCAAATAAAAACTAGCCGTTAACAGTGCCATCAGTCGACTAATACTGTTCATCAGTTGACTGATGAGCCGACCGTTACAGGCTGCTCGTCTGTTATCGTTCGACGGATGATCTCATCAGTCGACTGATAACATGCATCAATCGAGTAGAAACTTTTGTTCTTTCCGGTACATTTCGTCAGTCGACTGATAACAGGTATGAGTCGACTGATAAACATGCACATGCATTGTTCATGTTTAAAAATGAGTTTTGAAGTGCCTTTAAAAATAGCAAATAAAATCTAAAAAATATAAAACTTTGGAAAATATTTATAAATATAAATATAAACATATTAGAAAAGAAATTTTTGAAAAATCATTTCCCAATTGTAAAACCTACTCGTTTTTGAAAAATCATTTCCCAATTGTAAAACCTACTCGTTTTTGAAAAATGGTTGAAAACTTGTTTTTATAAGTATGTGTATGTGTGAACCCCAATCGATTTAAATGTTATCCACTTAATAACTTGTCTACATTAAGCTCTAGAGAGAAATAAAAATGCAAATATCTCACACATATGAATACAATTCTTTTTACTTTGATATTTGCTCAAATGTTGATGAAGCTTCTCTTATGCAAGTTGCTCTTGAAAGCTTGTCTTCATCAATTTGCCTCCACCTCCTTGGATATCATCATTGTAGCTCATATATCGTCTAATCCTCCAATAGTTGGCACTATCTTGTTTGGCAAAATATAATCTACACAATATTACTCAATCAAGCAATTAGCACCAATAATGGTGTTTGTAAATCATCATCAAAAAAAGAGAACTAACAAATAGTACCCTTGGCGGATGACTTTCTGCGCAAAGATTTGGCCCCAGGATGATTTCCACATGTGCCCTCATGTATTTCTTTGAGCACATAGTTAGCCTCTGGTGGCCGAAGGCATCGCAAGTAGGATCCGACACCACTGCCGAAGTAAGACATTCGGTAAAGTTGCTCGTCAATCATGAGGTAACGGCAAGAATTTCTTTGTAGATGCCTGGCTTTAGTTGGATATTCAAGTAAAGTGTCATGTGTTAAATAGAGGATGATAGGATCCAACCAACAGGGAGAAACAGATGCCTCTATCTCCATGAAAGTTTTGGTTGGCTTGGAGATGTTGGGTTGCTCGAGGGTGTCAGTGTAGACAGATCCCGAGCCAATTCTCAAACTCATTGCCCCAAGCTTAGATAGGGCGTCCGCTTGAACGTTGAGGGCACGAGGGACTTGAGCTATCCTGAACTCTAAGAAGTTGGTCAAAAGTTCCTTAGCAGCTTTAAGGTATAAGGCCATCCTTGAATCTTTAGCGGCATATCGCCCATTAACTTGATGGACGGCTAATTGCGAGTTAGCTAGAATGTAGAGGTGATGCACCTTCAATACTTGGGCCGCTTGAAGGCCAGCAAGGAGCACTTCATACTCGGCTTTATTATTTGACACCGAGAAGTTGAAGAAAATGGAATGTTCATGTGTTGACCCATCAGGGCTTCGCAAGATCACCCCTGCTTCGTTGCAGGTTTCTCTAGAGGATCCGTTTACTTTCAATAACCACCATGAGATATACTCAGGTGAATTATGTTCTAGGGTGTGACTGATCAGTGGAGTAGATGCTTGGACTGCTGGAAGTGCTGGAGGTGTGGGCTAATGAGATGGCAAAAGAAGATCTGGTTCATCACTTGGGGAAATCGACTCAATCAAGAAGTCTGCCAAAGCTTAGGCTTTGATTATCATCCTGGGCTTGAACTGGACATCATATTCACTGAGTTCGACTGCCCTGGTGACCAACCTTCCTGATATTGTGGGGCTTCTCAATGCTTTTTTTTCAAAGGTAGACTCATCCTGATAATGATGGTGTGGGCCTGAAAATAGGGGTGAAGTCTCCTTGTAGTGACGATGAGGGCAAAGGCAACTTTCTCTATAAGGGGATAGTTGAACTCGCCCGCTTTGAGGATCCGACTCACATAGTGGATGGGTTTTTAGATGTTCTTCTCTTCCTGAACAAGGACAAAGCTGACTGCTTCGGAGGAGACGGCCATGTATAAATATAATATCTCTCCTCCTATAGGCTAACTCAGTAGTGGCTTAGTACTTAAATAGGCTTTAAGGTCCCAAAATGATGCACTGTATTCAGCTGTCCAAGTCATACTCTCCTTTAAATTCTTGGTAGCCCTGAGAGTCTTGAAGAATGGAAGACTCCTCTTGGTAGATTTGGAGAGGAATCGGCCTAGAGCCATAATCTTTCCATTCAGCTTCTGAATGTCGTTCAAGGTGCGCAGCTTTGACATTTGTTCTATAGTGGCTATCTTCTCAGGATTGATTTCTATGCCCCTCTAGGTGATCATGTACCCTAGGAACTTTCCTGATTGTATCCCAAAGGCACACTTAGCAGGATTAACCTTCATTCGATAACGCTAGAGGGTGGAAAAGGTCTTGTCCAGGTTTGAAATATGGGCGAACGCTTGTTTTGACATCACTAATAAGTCGTCTACATAAGCTTCCAAGTTGCGGCCGACCTGATACTTAAAGACCTTGCTGACAAGTCTTTGGTAGGTAACATCGGTGTTCTTTAAACCAAATGGCATTATTTTATAACAATAGGTGCCCAGATTAGTGATGAAGGAGGTCTTCTCTTGATCGTGCTTTGCCATGAAGATCTGGTTATAGCCGGAGAAGGCATCCATGAAGCTTAGCAGCTCATGGCCTGCACTTTTGTTGACCTGTTGATTGATTCAAGGTAGGGGGTAGCTGTCCTTAGGACAAGCTTTGTTGAGGTCGGTGAAGTACACGCAGATTCGCCATTCGTTCATAGCTTTCTTCACCAAGACGATATCAGCTAACCACTCCGGGTATTAAACTTCCCGAATAAATCCAGCTTTAAGAAATCGTCTGACTTCGTCGGTCGCTCCCCTATGGTGCTCTGGGCTAAGATGTCTCTTTTTCTGTCGAATAGGCTTAGTGTGTCTGTCGACGGCTAACTCGTGGCTAATCACTTTGGGGGGAACCCCCGGCATGTCTTCTGGTCCCCAGGCGAACATGTTAGCGTTGGCCTGTAGGAACTTAGTCAAAGATCCTCACAAGGGATCAACTAGACTGGACCTAATTTTGACCGTTTTCGATCCTTCTCAGTCAATGGGTATCTCCTGAAGCTCCTCCACCGGCGTCGTCCTCTGCTGCTCCATCATTTTCTCTAATTTGAGGTAGGCTTTCTTGATGGGCATAGCGCCTTGTGTACCTTTACCCTTGATCGAGAGTAGGTAACAGGACCGGGCCTCTCGGTGGTTTCTCTTGGCAACTCCGGCTCCATTCGAAGTCGGAAATTTGACCATCTAGTGGTAAGTTGAAGGAATGGCCCGCAAGAGGTGGAGAGCAGTTCGCCTGGAAAATGATATTGTGGGCCGACTTCAAATCTATCATCAAGAACTAGATCTAAATGGTGGCTTGCTTAGGGTACTCTCCGACTGTTACTAGGAGAGTAATCATTCCTTTTGGCAAAAGAGAATGGCCAGTTACTCTGACAAGGGGTCCCCTACAGGGAAGAAGTCGAGATGTATCAGTGCCCATCTGGTTGAAGGCGCTAACATATAGGACGTCCACCGAACTTCCTGTGTCAACCATGATCCACTTCACCTGATAGACATCAATTGTCACGGATATGATGATAGGATCACCATGAGGCATCTCAACGCCTTTGCAAATCAATATCCCCAAATGATATGGGTTCCTCTGCTTTTGTCCTCTTACTGTTCTGGTCGACCTGCAATGCCCTCTTCGCATACCTCTTTTGGGCATTATTGGACGGCCCTCCAATAGTGGGACCACCACTAATGGTGTTGATGACTCCTTTGCGGTTAGCCTCTGGAGGTTGGTTCTCTCGTTGTGGTTGAGGACGAGGTGACCGTGAGTAGGATCTCCTATCATCTCTGGTGAGAGCAGCCTCCCTGTGATCCCGTCGAGAGGTAAGATTCTTCAAGTACCCCCTCTTAATTAGGTCTTTAATATCCTGCTTGAGGATATGACAGTCATTGGTAAGGTGGCCGTGATCTTGATGATAACGACAAAACTGTCAGGTGTCCCGGTTCTTTGGATTCAATCTCATTTTGGGGGCAGACTCCTTGAGGTATCCCTCCCTCTGAACCATGGCGAGGGTAGTGGTGAGAGAGGTGTTGAAGATAGTGAGAGCCGCCTTCGGTGCCTGGTCCCTCTGTCGGTCTTTCTTGTTGTTTCGATTAGAATGAGAGTCGACCCTTAAGGGGCCTCTCGATCACTCCTGCCTTGCAAGGGGGCGCTTGCCCATCTCGGGCATTGGCATCATCACTGGTATTGCTATCAAAATCAACGTGATGGCTGGAGTTGTTGGTGTTGATGAAGTCATGACTGTGGAAGTCTCTGCCCCTAGCCGATGCCTTATAAGCTCGGGCATCCTCCATGTCCATATACCCGTGTGCTTTAGCCATCAATTGCTCATAGCTAGCAACTGGCTTCTTAGCAAGCGAGTCGACCAACTCATTGCTCTGCAGGCCGGCAACGAGTGCGGACATAGCGACTGTACTTCCTAGGTCATTAACCTCCAGCCTCTTCACCTGGAATCTTTTGAAGTAGTCTTAGAGACTCTCTTCAGGACCCTACCTCATCTGAATCAACACATGAGGGGGTAACTTCTTCTTGGTATCAGCCAGAAAGTGGTAGATAAACTTCCAGCTGAGCTGTTAAAAACTACCGATGGATTTTTTTTCAAGAGCATTCCACCAGAGCTTAGCACTCCCTGAAAGGGTGATTGAGAAACATCGACAAATAACTACTTCCGAAGCTTGGAGCATACTCATCACATCGTAGTAATTCTGATCATGCTCAGAGGGATCTCCCTCACCTTTATATTTTTCCACGTGAGGTATTTTGAATTTCTCGCATGGAGCATCCATAAGGCCATCTGAAAGTAGGGTATTCTCCCTGATGGCGTCGACGACCAGTCTATACACTCAATCGTATCTGGAGGCTCCCATGGTAGCTGAAGGAGCTGGAGAGGCATAACGATAGGGGTCTTGGAGACTACCCCCTTATAGCGCCCTTCATGATGGCTCGGGCCGGGACTCTCGCCAAAGGCCTCTTGGTGATGGTGATGCTATCAAGATTGGTCAACATGAGTCAGTCGACGCAGCGATGGGGATACGTGTTCAATGCGACCCCCCCTCCCCCACTTGCTTAGTGGCATGAAGAGCCTGGAGTTAGACTACTCGTTGGGCCCTGGTAGGAGTATGAGTTTCCGACCACTAGTCTCTGGAAGGAGGAGGAAGAGAAGTGGCTTGTGGTGGCTGTGGAAGCCGACTAAGAAGTTCGCCTGCAAAAGTATTGAATTGCTCTCGAAAGTTTGAGAAAGCTTGTGAGCTGTTTCCTCGAGCTGGGATCGGGTTACATAGCTTTGATATTGTTCTTCAGGGCTAGACTGATCAAACCCTTGCTCAGAACCTAACATGTTTTCTCAAAAAAGAAAAGAAGCTTCACAGTGAGCGCCAAACTGTTGATGCACTAGAGATCACACAGTCAATACGTATCCCGGGCAAGATAATTTCGATGAGATAAGAGGAGATTGATGAGGAGCCGCTTTCTTTCCTGACTTTATGTATGTTTCTTGAGTTAGGTATCTGAGGAATCTGCACAAGTAGAAATTCATGAGAGGGTGGGGATTGGTTTCCCTCATTGTAGCTTCAACAATCAAGTTAGTTGATGAATTTGAGTGGGGTCCAGAAAGAACTGTGTGTTCTTGTGTACAGTAAGATGCATGCCTTAGAAGATAGGATCTTGAAACCCCCTTAATGTTAGAATAGTATATGTATTTATACCCAGTGCATAAGGGGTAGATTAGTCACTTCAGCCGAGCACAGAAG
>NC_033802.1:56432524-56524911 GCF_001876935.1 Asparagus officinalis
CTCTGCTATACAGGTATCGGCTAGCGGCTGGAGGGAGGGTCTTCTCAACATTAAATGAGAAGTGAGAGGGGGTATGGCGGTGGCCCACGTAGTCTGATGAGTCATAAAGACTGTTGGGGTTAGATGCATGATGATGACTGCTAAGCATTAAATGTGATGTGGACATGTTGTCAGTGAGGATAAGCTCAAAGCAGAAGTTATCCTTTAGCTTTGCTGAGAAGTTCGCCTTTCGAGTCGTCTTCGTGAGGTGTTAGTCGAATGGTCGAGTGGACTCCTGGTAAATCGTCTTCGACAAAGGGTTGACTAGTATTGCTTTTTGAGTCGACATGAAGGAATATCGACTCGTCCAGCCGGCTAAGTCGGACTCTCTTATCGGGCTTGGGCCACCAATTTGATTAGGGCGTTGATTGAGAAAGTACATCGATCCGTTCATTTGTCAATGAATTGTATTTCGGCGAGTGAGAACACCATAACAACAAGTGCTGCTCTAAGTTTCAGAATAATAGTTTGATCAACAATAATTGTAAGATCTTTTCATTTGATCTTTATTGATATTCATATTGTAATTTAGATATGTTTGCTTTACGGTCTTTGAATCAGCTTGTATAGGGCATCTAAGTCGGTGTCAATTGAGGGCTAGACTACTAGCTAGGAGCTAGGTTATAGCTATGTGAAACTGAGAGGTGTAGACGACTTGTTGGGTAGAGTAGGGTGCAGTCTTGTATCATCTACTAGATTAAGGTTTGTAATCCAGAGAACTCTTACATAGCGTAGAAGTCTCTCTTATTGTGAAGGAAGAGTGGATGTAGGATTTATACGAACCACTATAAATTTACTTTGTGTTCGCTTTTGTGGTTGCTTGATTCTTATTTTTCCACTATATTTATTTATATCTCTTTTTATCTAGTGAAATTTTTGAGCAACCCTATTCACCTTCCTTTAGGCTTGCATCTCGGTCCTAACAATCACATGTAAACATAGGAACAAAACTTGTTAGTTATGATGAGCGGGTGGGAAGGACATGATGTTGGAAGAGAGGGGGAAAGGAGAGAGAGAGACGAAGCAACGGAGGAGATTTGAGGAGGGTGGTAGAGAGGATGGAGGAAGGCCAAAACAAAAAGATACGGGAGATAATGGAGAGGTTGAGAAAAGGGAAAAGAATGTGTTATAGGTTAACAGAGGAGGAAATTAAAACCGAAGCATATCCTGGTTTTTAACTTTTTTTTTGTAAATATAATATAGAAAATAGGATGAATTTGATGTCTTGGGCTTATAGATAAAAAGAAAATAAAAGCATTTTGAGTGCATAGGTATAGATAAAACTTATTGGGTTTTAAAACAAATGGGGATTACACTTCGGGTTTAATGTGTATTATATATATTTCAAGATGGTGTAGTCCTCGGTTTCTTTTGTCACTGAGAGAAAACTCTTGGTACTACAATTTAAAAGCAAAAGAAAACTTAAAACTTATCCCTTGCGGTCCGCTGACTTGCGGGGCCATGTTATACTATTTACCATACGATATCCTTTGATTAGGAAGAGCCATTAATTCTAGCCCCGCGCGCGGGGTTCACGCGCACTGTGGCAGCGACTCGTTGGCACAGCGGGTGTGAACCCCACGCGCGACTTGCGCTAGACCGCCTCTAGGAAACTTTGCTATCCTCCTTTGAGGCTCTCTCTCTTCAAATGAAACCACGGGTTATTAGATCTTATCCCTTTGCGGTCTGCTGATTGCGGGCCATGTTATTTACTATTTACCATATGATATCCCTTTGATTAGAAGAGCCATTAATTCCTAGCCACCGGCGGCGCGGGTTCACGCCGCATGTGCAGCGACTCGTGGCAACAGGGGTGGAACCGGCCCACGCGCGACCTGTGGCTTAGACCGCCTCTAGGAAACTTTGCTATCCTCCTTTGAGGCTCTCTCTCTTCAAATGAAACCCACGGGTATTAGATCTTATCCCTTGCGGTCTGCTGACTTGCGGGGCCATGTTATACTATTTACCATATGATATCCTTTGATTAGAAAGAGCCATTAATTCTAGCCCCGCGCGCGGGGTTCACGCGCACTGTGGCAGCGACTCGTTGGCACAGCGGGTGTGAACCCCACGCGCGACTGTGGCTATGGACCGACTCTAGAAACTTTGCTATCCTCCTTTGAGGCTCTCTCTCTTCAGCTCTTAGCTGAGTCCCTTTCAAGCCCGTAAACGTGAAGCTTTTGAATCGTTCACGCTTGGCTTTTACGCAAGGATGCGCTACCAAGCTTGTTGTGGACATTAATTACGAAAGTACCGACCGACTATGCTTCATTTCTTCATTTGTGAGGCGTGCCCAGCAATAAACAGGGCGAATCGCGTTTATTGTTGACACGTATTGATGCTTATCCATCTGAACTCATGTGCGTCATTTAAGGTTTTTCACTTCTTAACTTCAATTAGTCAGCGACACGCTCAATTTTCTTTTTAAACGTCCTATTCCTATCTACTGTTAATTTTCTTTCAAATGAAACCCACGGGTATTAGATCTTAATCCTAGCTTATGTATCAGTGGTCCTAGATAAACCGACGGTAGGTCATATCCCAAAGCAAACAACTGAACGGTCATGGTGGACCCGCATTCCGCTAAGTACGGTACCTTATCCATTGTGCTCTCCACCGCATAGAAAGGAGAAGGATATTTTGTTCAAGACTATTTCGATATCGGTCCCTTACATTATTAATATCCTCGATTGAAAATGCTATCAAGTGCTTCAATTTTCATTAGATCAGAGCCTTAATTATTTAGTATTTTGAAGCAAGTCCCGTTGTTATCTCTGGGCTAAATTGCACTTTAAAAAAAAAGGTACACTGCACAATTCCAAAGTTACAAGGAAAGAAAATTTTTACCATAATTTCTTTGCTGTAAGCTTTGTGCGGAGAATTCAGGAAATTCCAGTTCTTTGGTCCAGATTTTGCAGATTCTGTGTCATAAGTCGACTCATGCACAGGCATAAGTCGACTTATGGTAAGTCGATGGTAAGTCGACTTATGGTAAGTCGATGGTAAGTTGACTTACGTTCTGTTCTTGAATTGTTGGTTTTGGCTCGGTCAAGTCAACTTATAGACACTGTTAAGTCGACTTATGGTAAGTCGGCTTGTTCCCACTGTTAAGTCGACTTACGTTCTGTCCTCCAGTTATTGATTTCGCTCTGCCAAGTCGACTTATAGCCCATGATAAGTCGACTTATAGTAGGTTTTCTACACAGTTAGAGTTCCTATTTGGATTCTGTTTGGGTTTCTGTTTTGTTATAAATAGGAACACGATTTTGAGGGTTGGAGAGCAGTAAATTGGGGATATTTGGAGCACGGAAAAGAGGTATTATCTGAGCTACTGGTTAGGGTTTTGTTTGGAGAGAATTAAAGATTTGTTGGTGAGATTAATTGGTGAGTTTGAGTAATTTGTAATCTCAGTTTGTACTCTTCTTCTCTATTAGTGAAAATTGGTTGTTTGTTTTTGTGGACGTAGGCAACTTGCCGAACCACGTTAAAATTGGTTGTTTGTGTTTGTGGCAATATTTTGGTTTGTTTGGCATTCTCTCGGCGTTTGTTTGATTTGGTTTCTCAAAGCACATCGGTTTGGTTTTGGCTTCAGTCGCGCACAACAAGTGGTATCAGAGCTTGGACTAATTGGAGGAGTAGATCGCTTTGGAAGTTCGTCTAGGGCTTTAGTTAGTGATAAAGATAGAATTTTTTCTATTTGTGGATCTCGTTTCCGTCGTGTGGGGTGAGATCTTTCGGAGGCCCTTGTTAAGGTTTCAGTTGGAAGTAAAAATCTCTCTTTTTCAGTTTGGATCTATTTTTTGTTTGTTTCGCATTGTTTTGATAGTGTTTTGAGAAAGATGGTCGAGAAAGAAGGAGTTGTGGATGGTACTTCTGGCGTGAAGACCGTTTAAAGTTTGAATATCCGCTCTATGAAGATAGATATGGAGAAGTTTAATGGCACAAATAATTTTGGTCTTTGGAGATGTGAAGTCTTGGATGCGCTCAACGCGTAAAATTTGGAAGATATATTAGAGTTAGATGGGAAACCGAACGACATTGAGGAGAATGTTTGGAAGAAGATGAATAGAACGGCGTGTGGTGTGATTAGATCTTGTTTGACTCAGGATTTGAAATATGATGTGATCAATGAGACTTCGGCTAAGAAGATTTAGGAGATCCTAGAGAGTAAGTATTTGACTAAGAGTGTAGAGAACCGCTTGTATTTGAAGAGAATGCTTTATCACTTCCAATTGAAAAAGGGGACCTCCATTGGTGATCACATGAACTACTACACGAAACTTCTTACGGATTTGGCGAATGTAGATGTGATGATTGAAGATGAGGACAAGGCGTTGTTATTATTGAGTTTCTTGCCTGACGAGGAATATGAGACCTTCGTTCTTACTCTTATTAATAGGAAGGTATCTCTTTCGTATAGTAAGGTCACCGCTGCACTTGTGAATTATCAGCTTCGAAAGAAGGATAAGAAGACTTCAGTTAAGCCGGTAGCAGAAGCATTGGTCGTAAGAGTAAAGAGTCCAAACCGTGGTAGAAGGTTGCAGTCTAGAGGGGCACATCCTAGAGTTCGTAGGAATCAGTGTACCTTTTGTAAAGAGGATGGACATTAGAAAGCCGAATGCCCAAAGTTATTTGATCGAGTCGGGAAGAATAAGAGGAAAGCTACTCGAGCTTCAGAGGTGAATATTGTCAAGGCTAGTGGTGACAATTTAGATTCGGATTCTTCGGGCTACTCATTAGCACTACGGTCAGTTTGTGTTGCCGACTCTACAGAGTGGATGTTGGATTCGGGTGCTTCTTATCATATTTACCCTAAAAGGGATTGGTTCTCCAGCTTTCAGGAGTTAGAAAGAGGGGATGTGGTGCTCATAGGTAATGATCATGAATGCCTTATTAGTGATATTGATACTATTTATATTAGGATGTGTGACGAAGTGATTCGGGAGTTGGATAAAGTGAGGTTCGTTCCTCAGTTGAAGAAGAACATGTAGGATCTAAAATAGATACACTAGAACACTAGAGGAGGGTGAATAGTATTCTTTTAAAAATTTTTGCAAAGTAGATTATAAATTGCAAAGAAAAATGGCAATCTTAGAAATTTACAAACACAAACATAAAGTTTTATACTAGTTCCACCAATCCGGTGTACATCCAGTCCCCAAACAAATCCCGCTTGAGATTTTCCACTATGATTTTGAATAAACTTACAAAATTAAAAGCAAACCTGACCAATTTGTAAGTCCCTGCAAATTGTAACACCAATTGACAAACACCTTGCTAATTTGCACACCAAAATCTAAACCAATAGATTAACACCTCTCACAAATCGAGAGAACTTTTGAAGCAACAATTTCAATTCCTATAAGCCTTGATTTGCTCTCACAAATCGAGAGAACTTTTGAAGCAACAATTTCAATTCCTATAAGCCTTGATTTGTAGTGTAGTATAGTAGTGGTTTTGAAGCAACAATTTCAATTCCTATAAGCCTTGATTTGTAGTGTAGTATAGTAGTGGCTTAGGAATGAATTTAACTTCTGTAAATTGCCTAAACAATAAGTATTTGAATGATGTTCAAAGGCAATTTCAGAAACTTTTTTTTTCTTAAAATCTGAATGTTTTTCACTTGAAAATTGCACAAAGATCAAAGCTTATGGGTATGTAA
This sequence comes from Asparagus officinalis, assembly GCF_001876935.1. Taxonomy (NCBI): domain Eukaryota; kingdom Viridiplantae; phylum Streptophyta; class Magnoliopsida; order Asparagales; family Asparagaceae; genus Asparagus; species Asparagus officinalis. The sequence goes on from NC_033802.1 coordinate 56,438,226, forward strand.
GTCTCTGCATTTTTTCTGAACAAATAACCTATTTATAGCCCTTGAAAAGACAATTATTTGAACTTTAAAAACGTTTAAAAACGGCTATAAACAGTCATAAATTCAAACTTTAAAATCTAAAAAAACTGTATCTGTAGTCGACTACAAGAATGATTAGTCGACTACACTGAGTTTAAATTTCTCAGTAGTCGACTATAAAGGTCATTAGTCGACTATACTGTAATTAGACAGAAACTTGAAAAATATATTTTGCCTTCAGTAGTCGACTATAAAGTCAATTAGTTGACTATACTGTAAAATAACAGAAACTTATATTTCTGTCACAAGCTTGAGTAGTCGACTATTATTCAAATTAGTCGACTATACTGTAAACTGATAGAAACTTATATTTAAGTCATATACATGAGTAGTCGACTACTATTCTAATTAGTCGACTACTAAGAGTAAAAAAATATGAATTAAATGTTTTGATACTCAATAATTAACTATAACTCTAATGGTTAACATAGGGAATTTCTATAGTTAACCAACACACTAAGCCTGTGTTAGTGTGTTCTAATATTTATATGTGTGTGTGCGAGTGATCAAGGCTTGTACAATAATTCTAAGTAAAGAAAATATAAAATACATTATCTCATATGTTCTTCATCTTCTTCACTTCATAATGCCTTGAACTCAACTTGTACTTGTTCATATTTTGATATTGAAAGCTGCATATAAAAGTTAGTACATTTGTATAACACACATTGTATAAATTGTTATCATCAAAATAATATCATAGAGACATGATATTCAATAGAACATCATTTTACTTGGAGTTTTAGAGGTAGTAGGCTATCGGGTGACCTTAGAGGATGCATATTTGAAGGTCACATTTGGGTCCATGATTGTGATGAAGGGCGTCAGGAGAAAGAACTTGTATTATTTGATTGAGAGCATAGTGTTTGATAGAGAGCTGACGACTTCTTTGGATTTAGCTAGACCATGGTATTTGTTGAGGCTGAGATATTTGATTGGTTATGTCATGCATGGTTTGTTGAGGAGTACTTTGACCTGCAAATTAAAGTCCTATGAGCACATTGGTATGAGCAAGAAGACCGATGTGGAGTTTGATACTTCTATCCATCGATCGATGGATCTTTTATATGGTGTTCATTCAGTCATTTGGGGGCCTTCCAAGGAGGCATCATTGGGAGGTAATCGATATTTGGTTTTCGTAGTTGGGGACTGTTCTAGGCGTTGGTGGGTTGCAACCAAGTCACGTTGGTGTGAAGTCCTAGAAGTCAACAATAGATGGAGGAAGTGTGTTAGCAAAAAGGTAACCCGTCGTTCTATTTTTGGTAGGGGTTCTTTATTGCATTTGTACCAAGCTCATGGTAGTTTGAGATACTTCATTAGAGAGGAGACAATAGGACGACGAGATGAGATGACAGTTTTGATAGGTCGTTCCTTGCTGGAGGAGGATCGACATTGGTTATCGAGCATTGGATTGCAGATGAGTTTTGGAGCTTCGACATATTTGGGTCATCTTAGTCATAGATTGCTGACTGTTGTGTTTGGAGATTTTGGATTTGGTGGAGCTGTTTTAGATTTTGGGTTGCGTCAAATGTTTGGTTACCTAACATTTGGTCACATCGAGGATGTGAGATTTGATCCGATAGCACGTTTGGGATTCAGATGCTCATTTAGTTATCAGTTGGGAGACTCTGATTTTGTTCTAAGTAGGTATGTCACATTTGACTCTCGGCAGGTAGAGAGTGTTGATCAGATTGTTAGGATATCACAACGGGTAGAGGGTGATGTAACTCCATGTTGGGTGGAGATTACTCCATATACTCCAGATCATACTGCATTAGTTGGGATTCCAGCTGAGGTGACACAGTTTGGAGATCATTTGGATTTGGATGCAGATGATGAGTTGGTTTGGGATTCGAGTACAGCTGGTGGACATAGTTTCGACTTGGATATGGTCATTGGTTCATCTTAGGTAGAGGTGTTTAGTTTGTTTCATTTTGGGGCCATTGGGAGAGCTATTAGTTACAGATTCGTTGGTAATATTGGAGGAGGGTTGAGAACTCTCCTATTAGATTGAGGGTCTTTGCAGGCCGTTGGGTGAACTACGTGAAAGATTAATTTCTTAGGCAAGAGGATACGTAGGCAGTTATTTATGATATAGTCAGTTTGGTGAGTAAATACCGACGTTTAGAGAGTGATCACATTCTCATTTGGGTCTCAACTTGTTGTGGATTGAGTCCGTTATCGTGATTTTATTTCACTTCGTACTTGACGCAACAAGTGAGACATTTGGTTTGGTTGGTGTCGGCTCAGTTTTGGAAAAACTTCGTCGAGGTAAAGATTTGTGGAGAATTTAGGAAATTCTAGTTTTTTGGTCCAAATTTTGCAGATTCTGTGTCATAAATCGATTCATGCACAGGCATAAGTCGACTTATGGTAAGTCGATGGTAAGTCGACTTACATTCTATTTTAGAATTGTTAGTTTTGGCTCGGTCAAGTCGACTTATAGAGACTGTTAAGTCGACTTATGGTAAGTCGACTTGTTCCCACTGTTAAGTCGACTTAATAGTCTTTATAAGTCAACTTGACCGAGCTAAACCAACAATCCAGAACAGAACGTAAGTCGGCTTACCATCGACTTATCATAAGTCAATTTATGCATGTGCATGAGTTGACTTATGACACAGAGATTGTTAAGTTGACTTATGGTAAGTCGACTTGTTCCAACTGTTAAGTTGACTTATGTTCTGTTCTCAAGTTGTTGATTTTCATTCTGCCAAGTCGACTTATAGCCCCTGATAAGTCAACTTATAGCGGGTTTTCTGCACGGTTAGAGTTCCTATTTAGATTCTGTTAGGGTTTCTGTTTTGTTATAAATAGAAACACGATTTTGAGGGTTGGAGAGCAATAAATTAGGGACATTTGGAGCACAGAAAAGAGGTATTTTCTGAGCTATTGGTTAGGGTTTTTTGGAGAGAATTAGAGATTTGTTGGTGAGATTAATTGGTGAGTTTGAGTGATTTGTAATCTCAGTTTGTACTCTTCTTCTCTATTAGTGAAAATCACATCCCCTTCTTACCCTGTGGACATAGGCAACTTGTCGAACCACGTTACAATTGGTTGTTTGTGTTTGTGGTATTATTTTGGTTTGTTTGGCCTTCTCTCGGTGTTTGTTTGATTTGGTTTCTCAAAGCACATCGGTTTGGTTTTGGCTTCTACCGCGCACAACTGGCTCGGTCAAGTTGACTTATAGGGACTGTTAAGTCGACTTATGGTAAGTCGACTTATTCCCACTATTAAGTCGACTTACATTCTGTCCTCCGGTTGTTGATTTTCGTTCTGCCAAGTCGACTTATAGCCCCTGATAAGTCAACTTATAGCTGGTTTTCTATACAGTTAGAGTTCCTATTTGGATTCTGTTTGGGTTTCTATTTTGTTATAAATAGGAACACGATTTCGAGCGTTGGAGAGTAGTAAATTAGGGATATTTGGAGCACATAAAAGAGGTATTTTCTGAGCTATTGGTTTGGGTTTTGTTTGGAGAGAATTAGAGATTTGTTGGTGAGATTAATTGGTGAGCTCGAGTGATTTGTAATCTCAGTGTATACTCTTCTTCTCTATTAGTGAAAACCACATCTCATTCTTGCCCTGTGGACATAGATAACTTGTTGAACCACATTAAAATTGGTTATTTGTGCTTGTGGCATTATTTTGGTTTGTTTGGACTTCTCTCAGTGTTTGTTTGATTTGGTTTCTCAAAGCATATCGGTTTGGTTTTGACTTCTTCCACGCACAACTAGCTCGATCATGTCGACTTATAGAGACTGTTAAGTCGACTTATGGTAAGTGACTTGTTCCCACTGTTAAGTCGACTTACGTTCTGTCCTCTAGTTGTTGATTTTCGCTCAGCCAAGTCGACTTATAGTCTCTGATAAGTTAACATATAGCGGGTTTTCTGTATAGTTAGAGTTCCTATTTGGATTCTGTTTGGGTTTCTATTTTGTTATAAATAGGAACACAATTTTGAGGGTTGGAGAGCAGTAAATTGGGGATATTTGGAGCACAGAAAAGATATATTTTCTGAGCTATTGGTTAGGGTTTTGTTTAGAGAGAATTAGTGATTTGTTGGTGAGATTAATTGGTGAGCTTGAGTGATTTATAATCTTTGTTTGTACTCTTCTTCTCTATTAGTAAAAACCATATCCCCTTCTTATCTCGTGGATGTAGATAACTTGTCGGACCACGTTAAAATTGGTTGTTTGTGCTTGTGGCATTATTTTGGTTTGTTTAGCCTTCTCTTAGCATTTGTTTGATTTGGTTTCTCAAAGCATATCGGTTTAGTTTTGACTTCTGCCACGCACAACTGGCTCAGTCAAGTCGACTTATAGAGACTGTTAAGTCAACTTATGGTAAGTCGACTTGTTCCAACTGTTAAGTCGACTTACTTTCTGTTCTCTAGTTATTGATTTTCGCTCTGCCAAGTCGACTTATAGCCCCTGATAAGTCGACTTATAGCGGGTTTTCTGCACAATTAGAGTTCCTATTTAGATTTTGTTTTGTTATAAATAGGAACATAATTTAGAGGGTTGGAGAGAACAAAATTGGGGATATTTGTAGCACAGAAAAGTGAAATTTTCTGAGCTATTGGTTAGGGTTTTGTTTGGAGAGAATTAAAGATTTGTTGGTAAGATTAATTGGTGAGTTCGAGTGATTTGTAATCTCAGTTTGCACTCTTCTTCTCTATTAGTGAAAACCAAATCCCCTTCTTACTTCGTGGACGTAGGCAACTTGCCAAACCATATTAAAATTGGTTGTTTATGTTTATGGCATTATTTTGGTTTGTTTGGCCTTCTCTTGGCGTTTGTTTGATTTGGTTTCTCAAAGCACATCGCTTTGGATTTGGTTTCTGCCACGCACAACTGGCTTGGTCAAGTCAACTTATAGAGACTGTTAAGTCAACTTATGGTAAGTTGATTTGTTTCTACTGTTAAGTCAACTTATGTTCTGTCCTCCAGTTGTTGATTTTTGCTCTACCAAGTCGACTTATAGCCCCTGATAAGTTGACTTATAGCGGGTTTTCTGCATAGTTAGAGTTTCTATTTGGATTCTGTTTGGGTTTCTGTTATGTTATAAATAGGAACACAATTTTCGGGGTTAGAGAGTAGCAAATTGGGGATATTTGGAGCATAGAAAAGAGGTATTTTCTGAGCTATTGGTTAGGGTTTTGTTTGGAAAGAATTAGAGATTTGTTGATGAGATTAATTGGTTTGCTCGAGTGATTTGTAATCTTAGTTTGTACTCTTCTTCTCTATTAGTAAAAACCACATCCCCTTCTTGCCCCCGTAGACTTAGGCAACTTGCCGAACCACGTTAAAATTGGTTGTTTGTGTTTGTGGTATTATTTTGGTTTGTTTGGCCTTCTCTCGGTGTTTGTTTGATTTGGTGTTTGGCCTTCTCTCGGTGTTTGTTTGATTTGGTTTCTCAAAGCACATCGGTTTGGTTTTGGCTTCTATCGCGCACAACTAGCTCGGTCAAGTCGACTTATAGAGACTGTTAAGTCGACTTATGGTAAGTCGACTTGTTCCTACTGTTAAGCCGACTTACGTTCTATCCTCCAGTTGTTGATTTTCGTTCTGGCAAATCGACTTATAGCCCCTGATAAGTCACTTATAGCGGGTTTTCTGTACAGTTAGAGTTCCTATTTGGATTCTGTTTGGGTTTCTGTTTTGTTATAAATAGGAACACGATTTTGAGGGTTGGTGAGTAGTAAATTAGGGATATTTGGAGCACAAAAAAGGGATATTTTCTGAGCTATTGGTTAGGATTTTATTTGGAGAGAATTAGATATTTATTGATGAGATTAATTGGTGAGCTCGAGTGATTTGTAATCTCAGTTTGTACTCTTCTTCTTAATTAGTACAAACCACATCCCTTCTTAACTCGTGGATATAGGTTACTTGCCGAACCACGTTAAAATTGGTTGTTTGTGCTTGTGGCATTATTTTGGTTTGTTTAGCCTTCTCTCTACATTTGTTTGATTTGATTTCTTAAAGCACATTAGTTTGTTTTTGGCTTCTGCCTCGTACAACTAGCTCGGTCAAGTCGACTTATAAAAGCTATTAAGTTGACTTATGGTAAGTCGACTTGTTCCCACTGTTAAGTCGACTTACGTTCTGTTCTCTAGTTGTTGATTTTTGCTCTGCTAAGTTGGCTTATAGCTGCTGATAAGTTAACTTATAGCGGGTTTTGTGTATAGTTAGAGTTCCTATTTGGATTCTGTTTGGGTTTCTGTTATGTTAAAAATAGGAACACGATTTAGAGGGTTGGAGAGTAGCAAATTGGGAATATTTGGAGCACAGAAAGAGGTATTTTCTGAGCTATTGGTTAGGGTTTTGTTTAGAGAGAATTAGAGATTTGTTGATGAGATTAATTGGTTTGCTCGCGTGTTTTGTAATCTTAGTTTATACTCTTTTTCTCTATTAGTGAAAGCCACATCTCTTCTTGCCCCGTGGATGTAGGTAACTTACCGAACCACGTTAAAATTAGTTGTTTGTGCTTGTGGCATTATTTTGGTTTGTTTAGCATTCTCTCGGTGTTTGTTTGATTTGGTTTCTCAAAGCACATCGGTTTGGTTTTGGTTTCTACCTCGCACAACTGGCTCGGTCAAGTCGACTTATAGAGACTGTTATGTCGACTTATGGTAAGTCGACTTGTTCCCACTGTTAAGTCAACTCACGCTCTGTTCTCGAGTTGTTGATTTTTGCCCTGTCAAGTCGACTTATAGCCCCAGATAAGTCGACATATAGCGGGTTTTCTGCACCGTTAGAGTTTCTGTTTGGATTCTGTTTGGGTTTTTGTTTTGTTATAAATAGAAACACGATTTTGAGGGTTGGAGAGCAGTAAATTAGGGATATTTGGAGTATAGAAAAGATGTATTTTCTGAGTTATTGGTTAGGGTTTTGTTTGGAGAGAATTAGAGATTTGTTGGTGAGATTAATTGGTGAGTTTGAGTGATTTGTAATCTCAGTTTGTACTCTATTTCTCTATTAGTAAAAACCACATCCCCTTCTTGCCCCGTACACTTAGGCAACTTGCCGAACCACGTTAAAATTGGTTGTTTGTGTTTATGGCATTATTTTAGTTTATTTGGCCTTCTTTCGGTGTTTGTTTGATTTTGTTTCTCAAAGTACATCGGTTTGGTTTTGGCTTCTGTCGCGTACACTTGGCTCGGTCAAGTCGACTTATAAAGACTATTTAGTCGACTTATGGTAAGTCAACTTTGTTCCCACTGTTAAGTCGACTTATGTTATGTCCTCCAGTTATTGATTTTTGTTCTGCCAAGTCGACTTATAGCCCCTGATAAGTCGACTTATAGCGGGTTTTCTATACAGTTGGAGTTCCTATTTGGATTCTGTTTGCGTTTTTGTTTTGTTATAAATAGGAACACGATTTTGTGGGTTGGAGAGTAGTAAATTGAGGGTATTTAGAGCACAGAAAAGAGATATTTTCTTAGCTATTGGTTAGGTTTTTGTTTGGAGAGAATTAGAGATTTGTTAGTGACATTAATTGGTGAGCTCGAGTGATTTGTAATCTTAGTTTGTACTCTTCTTCTTTATTAGTAAAGACCATATCCCTTCTTGCCCAATGGACGTAGGTAACTTGCCGAACCATGTTAAAATTGGTTGTTTTTGTTTGTGGCATTATTTTGGTTTGTTTAGCCTTCTCTCAGCGTTTGTTTGATTTTATTTCTCAAAGCACATCGGTTTGATTTTGGCTTCTGCCGCGCACAACTGGCTCTGTCAAGTCGACTTAAAGAGACTGTTAAGTCGACTTATGGTAAGTCGACTTATGGTAAGTCAACTTGTTCCCACTGTTAAGTCGACTTACGTTCTGTCCTCCAATTGTTGATTTTTACTCTGTCAAGTCGACTTATAGCGGGTTTTGTGTATAGTTAGGGTTCCTATTTGGATTCTGTTTGGGTTTCTGTTTTGTTATAAATAAGAACACGATTTTGAGGGTTGGAGAGTAGTAAATTAGGGATATTTGCAGAAATGATATATTTTATGAGCTATTGGCTAGGGTTTTGTTTGAAGAGAATTAGAGATTTGTTGGTGAGATTAATTTGTGAGGTTGAGTGATTTGTAATCTCGGTTTGTACTCTTCTTCTCTACTAGTGAAAACCATATCCCCTTCTTGCCTCGTGGATGTAGATAACCTGTCGAACCATGTTAAAATTGGTTGTTTGTACTTGTGGCATTATTTTGGTCTATTTAGCCTTCTCTCGACGTTTGTTAGATTTGGTTTCTCAAAGCACATCGGTTTGGTTTTGGCTTCTGCCGCGCACATCTGGCTCGGTCAAGTCAACTTATAGAGACTATTAAGTCGACTTATGGTAAGTCGACTTGTTCCCACTATTAAGTCGACTTACATTCGGTTCTCTATTTGTTGATTTTCGCTCTGCCTAGTCGACTTATAGCCTCTGATAAGTCGACTTATAGCAGGTTTTTTGTACAATTAGAGTTCCTATTTGGATTCTGATTGGGTTTCTATTTTGTTATAAATAGGAACACGATTTTGAGGGTTGGAGAGCATTTAAATTGGAGATATTTAGAGTACACAAAAGATATATTTTCTAAGCTAGTGGTTAGAGTTTTGTTTGAAGATAATTAGAGATTTGTTGGTAAGATTAATTAGTAAGCTTGAGTGATTTGTAATCTTAGTTTGTACTCTTCTTCTCTATTAGTGAAAACCACATCCTCTTCTTGCCCCGTGGATGTAGATAACTTGTCGAACCATGTTAAAATTGGTTGTTTGTACTTGTGGCATTATTTTGGATTGTTTAGTCTTCTCTCGGGGTTTGTATGATTTGGTTTCGCAAAGCACATCGATTTGGTTTTGGTTTCTGTTGTGCACAACTGGCTCGGTCAAGTCGACTTATAAAAACTATTTAGCCGACTTATAGTAAGTCGACTTGTTCCCACTATTAAGTCGACTTACGTTCTGTTCTCCAGTTATTGATTTTCGCTCTGTCAAGTCGACTTATAGCCCCTGATAAGTCGACTTATAGCGGGTTTTCTGCACAGTTAGAGTTCCTATTAGATTCTATTTGGGTTTCTGTTTTGTTATAAATAGGAACACGATTTTGAGGATTGGAGAGCACTAAATTGGGGATATTTTGAGCACAGAAAAGAGGTATTTTCTGAGCTATTGGTTAGGATTTTGTTTGGAGAGAATTAGAGATTTGTTGGTAAGATTAATTAGTGAGTTTGAGTGATTTGTAATCTCAATTTGCACTCTTCTTCTCTTTTAGTGAAAACCACATTCCCTTCTTGCCTCGTGGACGTAGGCAACTTGCCGAACCACGTTAAAATTGGTTGTTTGTGTTTGTGGTATTTTTTTTGGTTTGTTTGGCCTTCTCTCGGCGTTTGTTTGATTTGGTTTCTCAAAGCACATCGGTTTGGTTTTGGCTTCTTTCATGCACAACTAGCTCGGTCAAGTCAACTTATAGAGACTGTTAAGTCGACTTATGGTAAGTCGATTTGTTTTCACTGTTAAGTCAAATTACGTTCTGTCCTCCAGTTGTTGATTTTCGCTCTGCCAAGTCGACTTATTACCCATGATAAGTCGACTTACAGTGGGTTTTCTGCACAATTAGAGTTCCTATTTGGATTCTGTTTGGGTTTCTGTTTTGTTATAAATAGGAACACGATTTTGACAGTGGGAGAACAGCAAATTTGGGATATTTGGAGTACAGAAAAGAGGTATTTTCTGAGCTATTGGTTAGGATTTTGTTTGGAGAAAATTAGTGATTTGTTGGTAAGATTAATTGGTGAGTTTGAGGGATTTGTAATCTCAGTTTGTACTCTTCTTCTCTATTAGTAAAAACCACATCCCCTTCTTACCTTGTGGATATAGATAACTTGTCGAACCAGGTTAAAATTGGTTGTTTGTGCTTGTGGCATTATTTTGGTTTGTTTAGTCTTCTCTCGGGGTTTGTTTGACTTGGTTTCTCAAAGCACGTCGGTTTGGTTTTGGTTTCTATCGTGCACAACTGGCTCGGTCAAGTTGACATATAGAGACTGTTAAGTTGACTTATAGTAAGTCAACTTGTTCCCACTGTTAAGTCGACTTACGTTCTGTTCTCCAGTTGTTGATTTTCGCTCTGTCAAGTCGACTTATAGCCCCTGATAAGTCTACTTATAGCCCCTGATAAGTCTACTTATAGCGGGTTTTCTGTACAGTTAGAGTTCCTATTTGGATTCTGTTTGGGTTTTATTTTGTTATAAATAGATACATGTTTTTGAGGGTTGGAGAGCAGTAAATTAGGGATATTTGGAGTATAGAAAAAGCAATATTTTCTAAGCTATTGGTTAGGGTTTTGCTTGGAGAGAAATAGAGATTTATTGGTAAGATTAATTGGTGAGTTTGAGTGATTTATAATCTTAGTTTGTACTTTTTTCTCTATTAGTGAAAACCACACCCCTTCTTGCCCCATAGACGTAGGCAACTTGCCGAACCATGTTAAAATTGGTTGTTTGCGTTAGTGGTATTATTTTGGTTTGTTTGGCCTTCTCTCAGCGTTTGTTTGATTTGGTTTGTCAAAGCACATCGGTTTGGTTTTGGCTTCTTCCGTGCACAACTAGCTCGGTCAAGTCAACTTATAGAGACTGTTAAGCCGACTTATGTTAAGTCGATTTGTTTTCACTGTTAAGTCGACTTATGTTTTGTCCTCCAGTTGTTGATTTTCGCTCTGCCAAGCCTACTTATAGCCCATGATAAGTCGACTTATAGCGGGTTTTCTGTACAGTTAGAGTTCCTATTTGGATTCTGTTTGGGTTTCTGTTTTGGTATAAAAAGGAACACAAATTTGACGATCGGAGAACAGCAAATTGGGGATATTTGGAGCACAGAAAAGATGTATTTTCTGAGCTATTGGTTAGGGTTTTGTTTGGAGAGAATTAGAGATTTGTTGGTGAGATTAATTAGTGAGTTTGAGTGATTTGTAATCTCAGTTTCTACTCTTCTTCTCTATTAGTGAAAGCCACATCCCCTTCTTGTCCCGTGGACGTACGCAACTTGCTGAACCACATTAAAATTGGTTGTTTGTATTTGTGGCATTATTTTGGTTTGTTTGGTCTTCTCTCGGTGTTTGTTTGATTTGGTTTCTCAAAGAACATCGGTTTGGTTTTGGCTTCTGTCGTGCATAACTGGCTCGGTCAAGTCGACTTATAGAGACTGTTAAGTCGACTTATGGTAAGTCGACTTGTTCCCACTGTTAAGTCAACTTACGTTCTATTCTCCGGTTGTTAATTTTCGCTCTGCCAAGTCGACTTATAGCCCATGATAAGTCGACTTATAGCGTGTTTTCTACATAGTTAGAGTTCCTATTTAGATTCTGCTTGGGTTTCTATTTTGTTATAAATAGGAACACGATTTTGAGGGTTAGAGAGCACTAAATTAGGGATATTTAGAGCATAGAAAAGAGGTATTTTATGAGCTATTGGTTAGGGTTTTGTTTGGAGAGAATTACAGATTTGTTGGTAAGATTAATTGGTGAGTTTGAGTGATTTGTAATCTCAGTTTGTACTCTTCTTTTTTATTAGTGAAAACCACATCCCCTTCTTGCCTCATGGACGTAGGCAACTTGTTGAACCACGTTAAAATTAGTTGTTTGTGTTTGTGGTATTATTTTGTTTTGTTTGGCCTTCTCTCGGCGTTTGTTTGATTTGGTTTCTCAAAGCACATCGGTTTGGTTTTGGCTTCTTCCGTGCACAACTAGCTCGGTCAAGTCGACTTATAGAGACTGTTAAGTCGACTTATGGTAAGTCGACTTGTTCCCACTGTTAAGTCGACTTACGTTCTATTCTCCAGTTGTTGATTTTCGCTCTGCCAAGTCGACTTATAGCCCATGATAAGTTGACATATAGCGGGTTTTCTGCACAGTTAGAGTTCCTCTTTGAATTCTTTTTGGGTTTCTATTTTGTTATAAATAGGAATACGATTTTGACGGTCGGAGAGCAGTAAATTGGGGATATTTGGAGCACAAAAAAGAGGTATTTTCTGAGCTATTTGTTAGGATTTTGTTTGGAGAGAATTAGAGATTTGTTGGTGAGTTTGAGTGATTTGTAATCTCATTTTGTACTCTTCTTCTCTATTAGTGAAAACCACATCCCCTTCTTGTCCTGTGGACGTAGGCAACTTGCGAACCACGTTAAAATTGGTTGTTTGTATTTGTGGTATTATTTTGGTTTGTTTGGTCTTCTCTCGGTGTTTGTTTGAGTTGGTTTCTCAAACCACATCGGTTTTGTTTTGGCTTCTGCCGCGCACAACACTTTGGAGATCAGAAATACCACTCCAAATTCACATAAAATACATCTGATATACTATTTAAACAATTTTAGAATAATTTTGATTTAATTGACCTTTATTTCAAAACCGAGCAAATAAATGCCCTAAAGTATTTAAATGTTACAGATAAATGCTCTGAAGCCGAAAAGAGCGTAATTTATCTACTTATCCAAGAACACCACATAACATAGAGTACTAAAGTATAACTTTTCAAGAACTTTAGGGTATTTAATTCGAGGTTATTTACAAATTTAGGTTTATATATGCAACATTGGGTAAATAAGAGGGTATCAAAATGTAGTATTTTAAAACTTTGGGGCATTTATTTGTAATATTTGAATATTTTGGTGCCTTTATTCGCTTAGCTTTAAAATAAAGGTCACTTATGCGCAAGGTTGGTGAAACTATAGAGCATGCATTTGAGTGCAATTTGGCCTTATTTCTAATACTCAATTCTTCAGTCCCTACTTATTATTTCTAATACTCGTTGATGTAGGACGCTTAATCTGAATTGGAGTCTATTTAGATTAGGAAATATAGATTAGAAAATAAATTCAATTTTGTAGGACGCTTAATCTGAATTGGAGTCTATTTAGATTAGGAAATATAGATTAGAAAATAAATTCAATTTTAGAGTCAAATTAGATTAGTTTAGATTAGGAAATATAGATTAGAAAATAAATTCAATTTTAGAGTCAAATTAGATTAGAAAACAAAATTAATTTTGATTCATGATTTGTTTCATTTATTATAAGGAGTCTTTTTATGATAGAATTTGACACTTTTTTTTGTAATTCTAGTCTTACTAGAAGTCTTTTACATGATTTGGCCTTATTTCTAATACTCAATTCTTCAGTCCCTACTTACTATTTCTAAGGGGTTGTTTGGTTGTTGTTGGTAAAGTTGTGTATTTATGACACAACTTGGAAAGTTGTTGTCCACCTCATCAATTTCACTAAGCAACTTTTCTTTGTTTGTTTTTTATTCCATTAGAATCATAAATTACTTGTTTGGTTTGCAAAATGTAACTTTAATTGCTTGTTTGGAAAGTGTAAAAACTGGTTATTTTGTGGTCCCTACTCAAATGATTCCATTGGCATAGCCCCCTCACTTCTGACACATATGTCGGTGTTTGTGGAAAAATTTGTAGTAAAAGAAATGAAAGGAAATTTTGATTTAAATTCTCTCAAGATCAATTACAATTGGATTCCGATTACAAAAGAGAGGAGAATGAATTTGATTCTCCCCTTTATTTAAAACTCGGTTCTTCACGCTGGCGATGGAGTGTCTCCCTCAAATGCTCGCGTCGAGTTTGCTCTCCGTTGACGATCCGATGTTTTGCTTAACTGGAATGATGTCTTCTCCTCACGGTTTGACACTGTGAAGAACTTGCAAAATAAGTTTTAGAACTCTGAACGAGTTGATAACTCTGAACGAGTTTGAAACTCTATGAAAGAGTTGATTTAACCGAAGGTCGATTATAAGGCAAGGATGAAGGCTCTCTGTTTTCGAAGTTGAAGATGATCTTCGTTGGAGGTTGATGCCGATCTCCTCAAAAGCTCGCCCAAGGATCTCTCCTGTTGCTGCCAAGCCGAAGGGTCAATCCGAGCCAAGAAGTTCTAATCTTTAACTCAGTTGAGTTTCTTCTTATTTATAGGGGATTAAGGGGGTGTAACCGCCCCTTAAATCACTCTTAAGTGGGGTGTAACCGCCCCCAAATCGTGGGAAATGGTTTTAGAACCATTCAGCTCATGTTGAATGAGTCAAACAACGCCCAAGTTGGCGTTCAGGACCCTAACTCCGCGTTTTAGACTGGAGACGCGGAGTTGGGCACCCGCTGGATGTTGAAAAACAAGAGGGCCGCCAGCGTTTGGTTTGCTGAGGATTGGAAACACGGGGGGTCGCCTGTGTTTTGCTTGTTGAAGCTTGGAAACGCGGGGGTCACCTACGTTTCAAGAATTGAAACACGGGGGTCGCCTGCGTTTCAAGAATTGGAACGCGGAGATGACTTTCGCGTTTAGAAAGGGCTAGTTGACTTGTAGCCTCTTCTGTAGAGCGTTATAAAGACCATTGTTGAATGATCTTCGCCTTGGCTGCTCGAAAATACGAGAGTTGTCAGATTGTAACTCTCGATATTGATTGTGAAGGCTGTTAAACTAGAGCTTTCATCGGTTGTTGTGAAGGTTGTCAGATTGTAACCTTCATTGTTCTACGTGAAAGTCTTCGAATTATAGCCTTCTGGAAGTCGTCAGATTGTAACTTCCATCATCGGTGTTTGATAGGGGATCAGCTATCTATTTTGATTTTTAGACAGCCTATAGAACCCCCTCCAAAGTTTTCGAAAGTTCGCGGTTGACTGGGATGAATTTTCGGAATACTTTGGATCTTAACTCTGATCTTAGAGCTGTTGATCCCATTGTCGTAAAGGAGTCGTTCTCTGCACTTGCTTCAAAGGAATCTTGGTTGAAGGATTTGCCACGCAGGACCTGTGTGCATCATAATCCTGCTTCTGGAATGCAGGGGTGGACCCCTGCGTTTTGAACTTGAGGTGTAGGTCTCACCCTTGCATTTTGAATTTGGAACATGGGTGTGACCTTGGTGTTTTGGTGTTTGCAACGTGGGTCTAACCTTGGCGTTTCGACTTGAGACGCGGAGGTGGCTTTTCATGCATTTTTAACTAAGTCTTTGAGACTTGTCTTTAGCTCATCTGTTTCAAGTCTCGGCTCACATCCATTAAGCTGATGGGCCTTCAAACATGCATAGGATTTTTGGCAAACCCTCAGCCATCAACGGATTTGATAAGCCTTTATCGACTACCATTTGAGTCGGGCTAGCATGTGGATTGTCTAAGTCCGTTCCACATGGAATGTTGTGCTAAGAGAATGGACCCTCTTAGACTTGATGCTATGATTTTGAATACATAGACTTTATCATTTTTACGGGAAAAGACTAACCGGCAACGCGTGTTAGGCATAGGCTTATCTCTAATTAGGGATCGAGATAAAGTCCCCCTGCGTGTGAGGCATAAATTTTGGTGTCCTTTTCACGGCAAAAGACTAACCGGCAACGCGTGTTAGGCATAGACTTATCTCTAATTAGGGATCGAGATAAAGTCTCCCATGCATGTAAGGCATGGATTCTGGTGTTATTAATAACAACCTACTATGATGTTTGAATACGTAGACTTTGCCGCTGTTTCTTCCTGTGTTACTTGAAACACTGAAAGAAAGTTGGAAGAGCCAGAGGTATAGTATTAACTTGGCATGAATTTTTACTTATAGTGAAATTCAGAAATTTTCTTTATTATCACTGGGATAATTCCAGAAAATCTTTAATCCGCTGGAGATTTTATAATAAAAACTTGCTATTCTTGTTGAAAAAGGATTAACAAGTTCATGGGGGGGTTTGACTGTTAGAGATGTGATGTTAACCTAACAGTATTTTATGGACATATCGCTCTATTGAAGAGAGTCGATAAGTTGATTTGGTCGTCAGAGGTGTGATGTTAACTTGACGGGTTTTGTGGACCTATCGCTCTATTGAAGAGAGTCGATAAGTTAATTTTGATCGTCAGAGATGTGATGTTAACTTGACTGGTTTGTGGACCTACCGCTCTATTGAAGAGAGTCAAAAAATTAATTTTGTCAGAGGTTTGGTGTTAACATGACGGGAATTTATTACGATCGGAGCAACTTTGTGGACTTATTATCCTATTGACGATGATTGATAAGTGGATTGTCAGAGGTATGATGTTAACATGACAGGAATGTGTTACGATTGGAGTAACTTTATGGACTTATCATCCTATTGAAGAGGATTAATAAGTGAATTTGTCAGAGGTGTGATATTAACGTGACAGGAAAATGTGTACTTGTGACTTGAACAAGATTTTGAAGACTTAACATCTTGCTGGGGAAGATTACGATTTGAACAATTTTGAGAACCTATCATCCTATTGGTAAGGATTAATAAGTTGATTGTCAGAGGTGTATGTTGTTAACGTGACAAGTTCGGAGTAATACGAGTTGAATGCATATTCTGTGGGGATGATGATCGTCAGAAGTGTAATGTTAACTCGGCGATGTGAAAGATTCGTTACTCTTAATCAAATGGATTCCAAGTAACCAACCCCCAGTCTTGATTAAGACTTAGCAGGGGAATAAAAAGAGGTAGATAAGGCACATCGCCTAGTGGGGCACTATCCATGAAATCGAAATAGAGGTACATCACCCGGTAGGCCATTATCTGATGAGTTTGACTATCAGAGGTAACTGTTAACGTGATAGTTTTATGGTCCTGTCATCTTATTGAAGAGGATTGACAAGCCGATGGACTATCAGATATAAATGTTAACGTGATAGTTTTGTGGTCCTGTCATCCTATTAAAGAGGATTGATAAGCCGATGGACTATCAGAGGTAAATGTTAACGTGATAGTTTTGTAGTCCTGTCATCCTATTGAAGAGGATTGACAAGCCGATGGACTATCAGAGGTAAATATTAACGTGATAGTTTTGGTAGACTTCGTGGTTGACAGAGGTATTCTATTGAACATGACAACTCAGAAAATTTATTATTCATAATCCAATGAACTACCAATAAACCAACCCCCAGTCTTGAACAAGTATAGGGGGAAAAGGGGCAGACATGGCACATCGCCTAATGGGCCACTATCTAACGAGTTTGACTATCAGAGGTAATTATTAACGTGATAGTTATTGGAGACCTTGGCATCCTACTGAAGATGATTAGCTTCAGTGGCCGTAGTATCTTCTCCTTCTGACTGAGAAGATTGGGCTGGGTCCGATTGCTCAGGCTAATCCTGCCTATTTTGTGCTTCAGCTTTGATCCTGACAATAATCTTTTGAGCCTGTTCGCCTTGAGAGATTAGTTGTCTCCTAGAATGACATTCTGTAACTCCTATTCGGGCTAGGAGGTCGGTCTGTAAGTTGTGTCGATAGGTCTCTACTAAGGTAGATTGTGTCATACCTGACGAACACCGGAGAGCCATGGTTCGGAACCTCTTGACGAAGGCTTTGACGGACTCTCTCTTCTTCTGCTTAGTGACGAGAAGGGTATGGATGGAGACTTCTGTATCTTCTTCAAAGAATCTCGACAGGAAGAGTCTCTCTAGATCCGCCCACTTTTGGATACATCCCGCAGGCAGTTTCCTGAACCATTCAAAGGAAACTCCTTTGAGGGTGCCAATGAACAATCGAGCTAGTATGACATCGTTTGATATCACATTCCCAGTCTGTGACTTGAAATGATAGATATGTTAGTTCGGTGATCCCTTGCCGTTAAAAGTTTGTAGCATCGGGACCTCAAATTTTGGAGGATAAGGGGCTGCATCCTATTCGGCAGGATAGGGCCTGACAACTCCCTCATCTTGGAGCTCGTTTCTGTCAGCAATGGTATAGAGGCGGGCTTCCAATTCTTCCATTTTAGCAGACTGGAGATTCTGCTCGTTCTCCGTCTCTCTTCCTTCATCAGAGAAAGATTCCAAATTGTGGGCTTCTTGGTCAGAAGCAGCGTCAGCAACCACTTTTTCTTTTCCTTTGCTTGTGTGAAGTCGGGATGAAGACGTTCTTCCTCTTCGGGAAGATTCTTGCCTGGGTGGCGAATCTGTCTTCTGAGATTTGGCCTTGTCTGCGATGATTTGAGTCAACAGGGCCAAGAGTTCATTGATGGCCTCCTGCTGAGATTTGAGCATGGCCTCCTGCTCATCAAGTCTCTTTGCGAGATCTTCATGGTTTCCCGTCATATAAACGGAGCTCTCATGTTCAACGAAAGAGCTTGATGATTAGGACTCTGCAATGGCTAAGTGTTCATCATCGGAATTGGTTCCTCTGGCTAACCTCCGATAGTTAACAGGGGGAATGGCTCCCGTTCGAGTCTGAGTGTGTCAATAGACTCCTTCAAACTCGTTAGTGATTTCTCTAACGGTCGGTGAACGACTTGTCTCAGAGTCATCGGGACTAGGACCTGAGGCTTTCCCTCTGCCGATCACATTGATAGTGAGCCCAGGATACTCAGTCTCTGGAGACTTCTTCCTGTGCGAACGTTGTCATTGGTTAGGCAAAACAACGTTCGTTGGTCGGTTGAATATCGACGGTTTGGTCGCATATGAGCAGCATTGGCATCCCGAGAGGACCGTATGGATCAGTCGTTCACATTGGAATGAACGAATAATTTGTTGCATCGGTCTTTCACTAGATATGAACTCTCTCAAATCTGTTGTAAAGATTCGAGGAGAATTACTCACTGATCATGAGGTTTGAACTGGAACCCCCAGTCTATGATTGGACAGGACTAGCTCTTGGTGGACATGAATCTGGTTTAGATGCCTTGGATCCATGAACTTCTTATATCCGCCTCTTAATCTAGTCACGCTACGCAGAGTATTCGGGGGTCTCGCTGATCGAGGGGTCCGGGGGGAGTGGACTACCCCCCGGCGGGGTTCGGGGTAGTGCCCCAAAGCTCCACGGTATACACCACAATCTGTATTAGATTTGGAACTTGGAAAGCGAGGGTCGCGTTTGGCACTTGAGACGCGAAGGTCGCGTTTGGCACTTGAAACGCGAAGGTCGCGTTTGGCACTTGAAACGCGAGGTCCGCATTTTGGTTTGGCAACATGAGGGTCGCGTTCTTCATTATCGACGTGAGGGTCGTGTTTTGACTGGGAAACGCGAAGTTAAAGTTCGCATTCAACGAAGGCTTGAGGTCCGTGTTTTGGCTATAAAACGCACCATTGAGGGCCACGTTCAGTCTGGTTCTCGCGAAGCTCATGTTTGGGCTCATAAACACGAGGCTTACGTTCTAAAGTAGAAACACGAAGCTCAGGGTCGCGTTTAGGCTCACGAACGCGAAGCTCACGTTGGTTGGAGGATCGACTTACTTGGAGCTGTGCAGAAGCTAAGTCTTCTCCTTCAGAGAGGGGACTGTATGAACAGTGCAACCCCCAGGGAAGATAGACTTTTGATGAGTCGGCCACAACTGGAGCTTTAGTCTCCTTAGAAACTTTGTGGATCTTACGCATAGCCTTGGGCCTAAGGGACCCGGAGGAGATAGCCTCCTCAAACTTGGCTTGATCAAACTCTACCACGAGAGTTTCGACGGTTGTTCCAGTGAGATGAACATCGAATTACGCCACCACTTCTTCATCAGAGAAGCTAGTCCCAGCGGAGTCGCCATCTTTTGTTTGTGGAAAAATTCATAGTAAAAGAAATGAAAGGAAAATTTGATTTAAATTCTCTCAAGATCAATTACAATTGGATTCCGATTACAAAAGAGAGGAGAATAAATTTGATTCTCCCCTCTGTTTAAAACTGGGTTCTTCACGGTGGCGATGGAGTGCCTCCCTTAAATGCTCACATCGAGTTTGCTCTTCGTTGACGATCCGACGTTTTGCTTCACTAGAATGATGTCTTCTCTTCACGGTTTGACGCTGTGGAGAACTTGCAAAGCAAGTTTTAGAACTCTGAACGAGTTGATAACTCTGAACGAGTTTGAAACTCTATGAAAGAGTTAATTTAACAGAAGGTCGATTATAAGCCAAGGATGAAGGCTCTCTGTTGTCGAAGTTGAAGATGATCTTCGTTGGAGGATGATGCCGATCTACTCAAAAGATCGCCCAAGGATCTCTCCTGTTGCTGCCAAGCCGAAGGGTCAATCCGAGCCAAGAAGTTCCAACCTTTAACTCAGTTGAGTTTCTTCTTATTTATAGGGGATTAAAGGGGTGTAACCGCCCCTTAAATCACTCCTAAGTAGGGTGTAACCATCCCCAAATCATGGGATACGGTTTTAGAACCGTTCAGCTCATGTTGAATGAGTCAAACAACGCCCAAGTTGGCGTTCAAGACCCTAACTCCGTGTTTTAGACTGGAGACGCGAAGTTGGGCACCCGTTGGATGTTGAAAAACGCGAGGGCCGCCTGCGTTTGGTTTGCTAAGGATTGGAAACGCGGGGGTCGCCTGCGTTTTTCTTGTTGAAGCTTGGAAACACGGGGGTCGCCTGCGTTTCAAGAATTGAAACGTGGGGGTCGCCTGTGTTTCAAGAATTGGAACGCGGAGATGACTTCCGCGTTTAGAAGGGGCTAGTTGACTTGTAGCCTCTTCTGTAGAGCGTTGTAAAGACCATTGTTGAATGATCTTCACCTTGACTGCTCGAAAATACGAGAGTTGTCAGATTGTAACTCCCGATGTTGATTGTGAAGGCTGTTGAACTAGAGATTTCATCGGTTATTGTGAAGATCGTTAGATTATAACCTTCATTGATCTACGTGAAAGTCTTCGAATTATAGCCTTCTGAAAGTCGTCAGATTGTAACTTCCATCATCGGTGTTTGATGGGGGGTCAGCTATCTATTTTGATTTTTAAACAGCCTACAGTCGGCTTTCCTTCAAAATCAGACCATTTTGAAGGGATTTGTGAATTCATGCCACATCAGCATAGTAAATCACTTTGCACTATTTTCACAACTACAAAGTAACAATTAAAAAGAAGGAAAGCTGACATTAGGACCCACTTTTTTTACATTTTCCATCCTTTCACGCAGTAAAAACTTACAACCAAACAGCCTCTAATACTCGTGCCAACCAAATGAGCTAATGGTTTACGTGTATCCTCAGAAGAGTAACACCGACACAGAACAAGGTTTTGGTTAGTCATGCGAAACTGTATTTGAGGTGGGCCTTAGACTTGCAAAGCAGTTTTGTGCCTTGAAAGGAGCACGTGTGTTTTGGATAGAAGCAGAGAATTCTCGGATGATTCGTTGTCACCTTTGAATGATTCAAGGTTGCATTAGGAGTCACACATTTAGAACCACCCCCTTGCAAGCGTGAGGTCTTAACGAGCTCCTGGGCTTCAACACGAACCCCAAGCGATCGATGCCAGGAGTCTTCTTGTGCACAGTGTACGAACATGTACAACGAGGTACCCCGGTTTGTTTAGAGGTGGCGGGACACCTTTGAGTGGCCTTTAGCTTGACGGGAGTGTTTGTACGACTCCCAACCTGAGGAATTACTCAGGTTTTATTTACCAGAGCTTTGTCTTGATTTTCATGTAGAGGATCTAGATGATCCTTTATCAGAATCTTAAATTTGGATAGATCCATGCTGTTGTAGGGCTTCGCCAGAGGTGTGGGAGCAAGAGGAGAGGGATCGGAGGCTTTCTGAGTTGATTTCAGCACTGTTTCGTCCTTCGGCACCCAGTCTTGTTTGGATTTTGGTGGTTTTTTGGCCACCTCTTCCTTCTGCATACCTTGAGCTTTTCACACAAAGGCACGCCCGCTTGTGGCACGTGCACGTCGCTTTTGGATGCGCTCCTTCAAGGTTGAATGAGTTCTTTTGATAAGAACTCATTCTCTCGTCGAATGTTTGGAGGAAATAACAGCAGCTTATTGTTGAGGCGGTTGGATTAAATGATGCTTCCTAGATTCCAAATCTGCGTAGTAGCAAACTCCATCTACTTGTTCTAACGCCTTGGAAATTTGATGAGCTTGGCGTTGGCATCGCCTCTGACGAGCCCTCTTCGTCAGAGTTGGCGTATCTTGATTGAATAACTCCTTGACTGGGGAGGAGTTGTGGCGAGCAAAGTCATTTAAAGCCTTCAACGGCGAATTCGCCTCCTTTAAAGATGGGATCTTTCCGTACTTGCAGGGAGAGGAGGATTTTGATGAAGACGAGGAGAAATATTCCTCAAACTTGGCTTCGCCGAACTCGTACTCGACCTCTGAATCAACCGGGATCCTGATCTTCAGTTGCGACACGACAGCCTTGGCTGGCTCCCACTGCGGTCGCCTGCGTGTTTTGGTCAAAAGTTGATTTCTTTATTGTATAACTCATTACAACTTTGGTCGTTATAATAAGATTAAAAGATTAGTCTTTTTATAAGACTCTTTACACAATGAAAGAAATAAAAAATTACAACTCTATCAAACAAACGTAGGGAGATCGTTTATCGGTCTTCTGCTTGTGCGGGATCTTTGCCTGTGTCGGGGATTTTGATATCCGTGGACCGCCTTAGATCTGGATCCGGTTGATGAAAAATTGGGTAGAGCTTCGTCTTCACCGAGGGAGTATTTGATTTGAAGCACTGAGATCGACCAAGCGAAATCAGTACTCTTCTCGAGATTAAGACCAAGCCTAATCTCAAGGAACGGTGGGATCGGGCTTCAGATCCTTCGAATAGCTCCTTCTTTATGCTGGAGTTCGCCGGGATCTCACTAACCCTCACTAAAATTCATGACTCTTGGCTCTGGAGTTCGACAGCACCTCATCGTCTTGATAATAAATCGTCCCTGTGA
This sequence comes from Asparagus officinalis, assembly GCF_001876935.1. NCBI lineage: Eukaryota > Viridiplantae > Streptophyta > Magnoliopsida > Asparagales > Asparagaceae > Asparagus > Asparagus officinalis. The sequence continues at coordinate 56,460,893 of NC_033802.1, forward strand.
AATGAGCCCCTACGTCTGTATTTATAGGCTTCGGTTAAGGGGTTTTCGGATGAGAATGGATGATTTGACCTTATCTTCAGTCAATAACAGCCTAACCATGTTTGTGGATGATATCAAGTCAGCTAGGACGGTTACTGTAGCAACAAAGCGACCCGCGCTACTATAGCACCAAAGTGACCAGTGGTTACTGTAGCAGCAAAGTGACCCCCGCGGTTACTGTAGCACCAAGAGCGACCCGCGGTTACTGTAGCACCAAGAGTGACCCACAGTTACTATAATGCGGTATTATAGCGGTCTTAACTCACTCATCTGACCTCGGAATGAGGTGATTCAAGATGCATTAGAAAGCTGACGAAGAGACCTTTAACTTTTGTCTTTTGAATTTTTCTATATTCAAATTGTATCATGGTAAAAATGTCAATCCCTTGTGCGAGCCACTTTGAGGTGTTTGACACTTTCTGACTTCTCCGGACTTGTATTGCGGATTTCGTCATTCCGTTGACTTGTACACTCCAATGACTCACTTTGTATATTCGTTAGCTTCCACGGGACCGGATAATCCTTTCCTGACTTGAATGATGATGCTTATCGTTTGCATTTTGCCTCGAGCTGCGTACGAGAACCTATAGGTAATTTTTGACGCCTACAAATATAGATTAGAAAATAAATTCAATTTTAGAGTCAAATTAGATTTGGAAACAAAATCAATTTTGATTCATGATTTGTTTCATTTATTATAAGGAGTATTTTTATGATAGAATTTGATTTTTTTTTTTTTTTGTAATTCTAGTCTTACTAGGAGTCTTTTACATAATTTGGCCTTATTTCTAATACTCAATTCTTCAGTCCCTACTTACTATTTCTAAGGGGCTGTTTGGTTGTTGTTGGTAAAGTTGTGTATTTATAACACAACTTTTCTTTGTTTGTTTTTTATTCTATTAGAATCATAAATTGCTTGTTTGGTTTGCAAAATATAACTTTGGGGCTGTTTGGTTGTATGTTTTTACCATGTAAAAGGATGGAAAGTATAAAAAAGTGGGTCCCAATGTCAGTTTTTATCACTTTCAATTGTTTGTTTGTAGTTGTGAAAATAGCGTAAAGTGATTTCATATGCTGATGTGGCTTGTAAAGTGATTTCATAAAAAAAGATATGATTTTAGGAGAAAGCTGACATTAAAGTCAGGAAAAAATAATAAAAAATAATTCCAACCAATATGATCATTTGAGTATGGACCAGTTTTTACACTTTCCAAACAAATAATTAAAGTTACATTTTACAAACCAAACAAGCAATTTATGATTCCAATGGAATCAAAAACAAACAAAGAAAAGTATAAAAGTAAAATTGATGAGGTGGATAACAACTTTCCAAGTTGTGTCATAAATACACAACTTTACCAACAACAACCTGGATAACAACTTTCCAAGTTGTGTCATAAATACACAACTTTACCAACAACAACCAAACAGCCCCTTTAATTGCTTGTTTGGAAAGTGTAAAAAATGGTTATTGTGTGGTCCCTACTCAAATGATTCCATTGGCATAGCCCCCTCACTTCTGACACATATGTCGGCTTTCCTTCAAAATCAGACCATTTTGAAGGGATTTGTAAATTCATGCCACATCAGCATAGTAAATCACTTTACACTATTTTCACAACTACAAACAAATAATTAAAAAGAAGGAAAGCTGACATTGAGACCCACTTTTTTATATTTTTCATCCTTTCACGTAGTAAAAACTTACAACCAAACAGCCCCTAACACTCGTGCCAACCAAATGAGCTAATGGTTTACATGTATCCTCAGAAGACTAATACCGACACGGAACATGGTTTTGGTTAGTCATGCAAAACTGTATTTGAGGTGGGCTTAGACTTGCAAAGCAGTTCTGTGCCTTAAAAGGAGCGCGTGTGTTTTGGATAGAAGCGGAGAATTCTCTCTCCAGCCCAAAGACCCCAGCAGTGAGAAAAAAAACAATTGGGTCACTCTCTCTTGCTTCTCAATCTACAAAGTTGAAGATGCGGTCACTGAGGTGACGCGTTAAGAGGAAAGCGGTCCCCCTGCGAATTTTCTCCTTTTTTTAAATACCCCCCCAGATCGCCCCATCCGAAGAGCGCTCCCGCCAACAGCTCGACGGAAAGAGAGCTGCCTACAATGAAAGAAATAAAAAATTACAACTCTATCAAACAAACGCAGGGAGATCGTTTATCGGTCTTCTGCTTGTGCGGGATCTTTGCCTGTGTCGGGGATTTTAATATCCGTGGACCGCCTTAGATCTGGATCTGGTTGATGAAAAATTAGGTAGAGCTTCGCCTTCACCGAGGGAGTATTTGATTTGAAGCACTGAGATCGACCAAGCGAAATCAGTACTCTTCTCGAGATTAAGACCAAGCCTAATCTTAAGGAACGGTGGGATCGGGCTTCAGATCCTTCGAATAGCTCCTTCTTTATACTGAAGTTCGTTGGGATCTCGCTAACCCTCACTGAAATTCGTGACTCTTGGCTCTGGAGTTCGACAGCACCTCCTCGTCTTGATAATAAATCGCCCCTGTGAAATGAGCCCCTAGGCCTGTATTTATAGACTTTGGTTGAGGGGTTTTCGGATGAGAATGGATGATTTGACCTTATCTTCAGTCAATAACAGCCTAACCATGTTTGTGGATGATATCAAGTCAGCTAGGACGGTTACTGTAGCAACAAAGCGACCGCGACACTGTAGCACCAAAGTGACCCGTGGTTACTGTAGCAGCAAAGTGACCCCCGCGGTTACTGTAGCACCAAGAGCGACTCGCGGTTACTGTAGCACCAAGAGTGACCCACGGTTACTATAACGCGGTATTATAGCGGCCTTAACTCACTCATCCGACCTCGGAATGAGGTGATTCAAGATGCATTAGAAAGCTGACGAAGAGACCTTTAACTTTTGTCTTTTGAATTTTTCCAGATTCAAATTGTATCATGGTCAAAATGTCAATCTCTTGTGCGGACCACTTTGAGGTGTTTGACACTTTCTGACTTCTCCGGACTTGTATTGCGCATTTCGTCATTCCGTTGACTGACACTTTCTGACTTCTCCGGACTTGTATTGCGCATTTCGTCATTCCGTTGACTTGTACACTCCAATGACTCACTTTGTATATTCGTTAGCTTTTTCGTCATTCCGTTGACTTGTACACTCCAATGACTCACTTTGTATATTCGTTAGCTTCCACGGGACCGATAATCCTTTTCTGACTTGAATGATGACGCTTATCGTTTGCATTTCGCCTCGAGCTGCGTACGGAAACCTATAGGCAATTTTTAACACCTACAAATATAGATTAGAAAATAAATTCAATTTTAGAGTCAAATTAGATTAGGAAAAAAAATCAATTTTGATTCATGATTTGTTTCATTTATTATAAGGAGCCTTTTTATGATAGAATTTGACACTTTTTTTTGTAATTCTAGTCTTACTAGGAGTCTTTTACATGATTTGGCCTTATTTCTAATACTCAATTCTTCAGTCCCTACTTACTATTTCTAAGGGGCTATTTGGTTGTTGTTGGTAAAATGTGTATTTATGACACAACTTGGAAAGTTGTTGTCCACCTCATCAATTTCACTAAGCAACTTTTCTTTGTTTGTTTTTTATTCCATTGGAATCATAAATTGCTTGTTTGGTTTGCAAAATGTAACTTTAATTGCTTGTTTGGAAAGTGTAAAAAGTGGTTATTGTGTGGTCCCTACTCAAATGATTCCTTTAATTGCTTGTTTGGAAAGTGTAAAAAGTGGTTATTGTGTGGTCCCTACTCAAATGATTCCATTGGCATAGCCCCTCACTTCTGACACATATGTCGGCTTTCCTTCAAAATCAGACCATTTTGAAGGGATTTGTGAATTCATGCCACATCAGCATAGTAAATCACTTTGTACTATTTTCATAACTACAAACAAACAATTAAAAAGAAGGAAAGCTGATATTAAGACCCACTTTTTTTTACATTTTCCATCCTTTCACGTAGTAAAAACTTACAACCAAACAGCCCCTAACACTCGTGCCAACCAAATGAGCTAATGGTTTACATTTATCCTCAGAACTTGCAAAGCAGTTATGTGCCTTAAAAGGAGCGCGTGTGTTTTGGATAGAAGCGGAGAATTCTCTCTCCAGCCCAAAGACCCCAGCAGTGAGGAAAAAAAAAACAAGGGCTTTTTGTCTTTAGGTCCAATAGTTTACCTCCCTTTATTTTTAAACCCAAGTAGTATTAGTTGTATCTCTAAGCCCAAATTTCTTTTTTTATTTATCTTTAAACCCAATTTCAAAATATAATACTCTTATATGTGGGTCCCCCTATATAAGAAAATTGGGTTTAAAGACAAATACAAAAAGAAATTTGGGCTTAGAGATACAACTAATACTACTTGGGTTTAAAAATAAAGAGAGGTAAACTATTGGACCTAAAGACAAAAAGCCCAAAAAAAACAATTGGGTCACTCTCTCTTGCTTCTCAATCTACGAAGTTGAAGATGCGCTCACTGAGGTGACGCGTTGAGAGGAAAGCGGTCCCCCTGCGAATTTTCTCGTTTTTTTTAAATACCCCCCAGATCGCTCCATCCGAAGATCGCTCTCCCCCACTCCCCCACGCCCGCCAACAGCTTGATGGAAAGAGAGCTGCCTACATACATACCACTCGATCTTATGTGAATTTGGGTCATCGCAGTTTGCTCTGTTTTTTTTCTAGGAATATATACTTTGCTCTGTTTCTCATCGAAAATCTGAAAGGAGCGTACGTACTTTGTCTGCCCTTACTGCGCGTCTGTTTAGTTTGATCTCTAGGTCAGTTCTGAGAACAGAGAGGTCCAATCTTTTCCCTTATTAGTTTACACGCGAATTTATCCAAGTCTTTTCTCGCGTGGGCTTTTGCTTTGTTTAATTTGCCCTTGGGTCCGTAGAATAAAATTTTCTTTTTTTCTCTCTCTCTCTCTCTCCTATCCTATCCTCTACTCTCATCTCCTCCTCTGCTTTGTTTAATCTTGATCTAGTTTGTGATGAGTCCAACGTCGAAAGACGAAGAGAGGCCAGGTTTTGACGACGAGGACGAGGGTCAAAGGAGCAGGAAGATGGTGGTGATTGCTGAAGAGACCCAGGGCCGTGGTGGATTAAGCCCGGATGCTGACGATCGAGATCCCTCCTATTTCCCCTCCGTGAGCGACGACGTTGCCCTGCTGATTCTGGCTAGGGTCCCGCGGTCTGAGTACCGGAACCTCGGCCTCCTGAACCGAGGATACCGGTCCCTCGTCAGGAGCGGGGAGCTCTACTCCGTCAGGAAATCCGTAGGGATCAGAGAGCCTACAGTCCTCATGCTCGCAAGCGGTGAGCGCCACTGGTGGGCCTACGATCCGAGCTCAGGGTCACGGCGCAACCTCCCGATCCTCCCCTGCGACCCTTGCTTCTCGCTGTTCGACAAGGAGTCCGTCTGTGCGGGGACCCACCTCCTCGTTTCCGGCAAGGAGGTCGACGGCTCAGTGATATGGAGGTACGACCTGTCCTCTGACCGGTGGTTCAAAGGCCCCAACATGGTAAGCCCTCGGTGCTTGTTCGCCTCCGCCGACTGCGCCCACATTGCTTGCGTCGCCGGCGGGGTGTCGGCTCGGGGCTCAAGGTTCTGAACACCGCCGAAATATACGACCCCAGCAGGAAGGCTTGGGAGGAAATCCCCAGGATGAAGCGCCGCAGAAAGCTTTGTTCGGGTTGTTACATGGACAACAAGTTCTATGTCATAGGCGGGCAGGACGAGAGGGGCGAGAGCCTCAACTGCGGAGAGTTTTACGACCTGGAGAAGAAATCCTGGGAGTTGATCCCCAACATGATCCAGGGTGCGCGGAGTTGGTCCTCTCCTTCCCCTCCCCTCCTCGCGGTGGCGAACAACGAGTTGTATTCGCTCGAGGCTTCGACCAACAAGCTTAGAGTGTATATTAAGAAGAGCAATTCTTGGAGGGGCTTGGGGATGGCTCCGGTGAGAGCTGATCACAGTAGGGGGTGGGGGGTGGCCTTCAAGTCGTTAGGAGATGAGCTGCTTATTATTGGCAGCAGAGGAGATTCTTATGCTTGCTTCGGGATGACTATTTGTACTTGTAGGCCTCATCCTGGTTCGGGTTCGCTTGATTGGAAGGTTCTTGCGAGCGATGGTGGTCAGTGGAGCTCGTTTATTTACAACTGCTCCGTGATGCTCTCGTGATTTGAATTGAGGAGGATACTTTTTCTCACCCCCTCTGCTCTCAACCGTGTTCGTGTTTTAGTGCAGGAATTGGATGGTGGTTCCCGTTGTTTGTAACGCCTTTGGCTCTTGATGGTGAGTCAACCTATATATGTTGTAATCGCTTGTTTTCTGATTTACTACTTATTTTCCTGTAAGCATAGGGGTTTTCGTTACGTTTATATCAACATCTCTGGCTCATGTATGATTTTCCAAAGGAGAGCGTGTATGAAATATGAATCCTTGTTGCAATTTAGTCTTATGTACATAAGCCGTGTATAAATATATATAATTTCAACCGAGAATTTACTGAGAAATTAAACTAGACTTTTCCTGCTCTTGGACTTTTCCTGCTCTTGGTCTCTGATAGTAGTCGTGATTTAAAGTAGGAAATTTTTCCTCTTTTCATTTCTTGTGTTTGAATTTGGGGCTTTTTCGCCTTCTGATAGCAATCTCTGTTGTATACTTTGTTCACAGGGTCTCTGTCAGGTTTATATCGATAACTTTGGATTGGTGAGTCCGTCTCCCTTTGTTCACTGCTCACGTATGAGTTTACAAAGGCGAGTGTGTGTTAATTCCTTTAACCTTGTTGCAAACTAGATATGTTAGCAAAAATGAAGTATGAATATAATTTTTGACTGAAAATATGTAGAGTAATTAAATCAGTCTTTCCTGTTCTTCGTATCTATCTGAAAAAGAATAGCTTCCTAGTTATAATTTCGGAATAGTCTCTCCTTAACTTTCATGAGGATCTCATGTTGTTGCTGAATTTTGGGATCGGAAAATATTGATGTTAGATTTGATAAGGTTTAGAGTCGAATTTCTCACCTTTTTTCGCGGAATTGAGTCCTATCTAGCTTGCATTACGTTATGATGAGTACACTTTCCTACATACATAGCTTCATATGTGGAAATACAGGTTATAAGATTGCCTAGCTATGATAACATGCTTGTTTGTGTCATAAAACACCTTAAAACACTAGAGTAAACGTGTGAATTTAAATCAAAATTATTCTAAAACTGTTTAAATAGTATATCAGATGTATTCAATGTGGATTTGGAGTGGTATTTCTGATATCCAAAGCATACAGTAAAGAAATTATGGTATAATTTTTCTTTCCTTATAGCTCTGGAATTGTGCAGTTTTTTTTTCCCTTTTACAAGATATACATATTACCCATAATTATTAGTTGCTTCCGAAGTATAAACTTATACCCCTCAGCTCTCCTTCGGAGTTTTGATACAATAGCAAGGACCTTGACATGGTATCAAAGCACCATTGATTACAAGTTTAAAGCATATTATTAAAAAGAATAGATATCTCAGGATGCAGGGGCATGTTAGAGTATGAAGTTATATCCTTCACCATAATTTTGAAATTTTGATGTAACACCGAGGATTTCTTTTACACTTATCAAAAGTGCAAGTTAATCTATAACCATTACGTTCCATATTCCAAACTGATGTTAATTGATAAATTTGAGGATAGACCTTTGTTTGATAAGCTAGTTTGGAAATGGACATGTTCCCAATCACCGTCTGTTCAGAAAGCATCACATCCTTTTGCATATAAGGTAAACTTTACCCTGATTCCAACAAATAAGTTTTGGATATGATTATGGTCTTCCCTTTACGGTAAGAAGTTGTACGTCTTTAATTTGCATTTCCATTCTTTTCCTTGGTTTGGGGGATGAAATTTTTGATGTATAATTACTGTGAGGAGACATATTGCATGACCTTGAGGAAATTCAATTTAGTGTGTCACTGAAGTTTGCCCATGATACTTACATGGATAAAATCTCAAGTTGCTTGAGCTTATGTGTTTGTTACTGTCTGCTTCATTGTTTCTCAGAACGTTTAGCCTATACAATTTTATAATCTCTAGAATCAGCTTGCATCTCATTTGAAGCTTGAAAAAAGAAAAGTGTTAGTGTTACTCAAATACTGATCGAAACCAGTAACTTTTGTTTGTTTCTCTGTTGGTTAGACTTGGTCGTGCTTGTACAATGGGAGTTTTTTTTTTTTTTTTTTTTTTTTTGATTAGGAACTAAATTGATCAACAATGCCCCTAGGACTTGCAGTTGGTTGGTGATTTGATTAGGAATTAGATTGATCATCAATGCCCCCTAGGACTTGCAGTTGGTTGGTTACAAGGAAAGCCACAAGTGAACTCTTCCAATTCTTGTTGACTAATGAAAGTTAGTTGGTGATGAGGAAAGCCACATGTTAGCTCCTATTTGAACCCTTATTGGCTAAGAATTCACTTAGGAATTAAATTGATCATCATTGCCCCTAGGAGTTGCAGTTGGTTGGTTATAAGGAAAGCCACAAGCTAACTCTTTCATTTCTTATTGACTAATGAAAGTTAGTTGGTGATGAGGAAAGCCACAAGTTAGCTCCTAGTTGAACTCTTATTGGCTAAGAATTCACGTAGAGAGAGTTTGTTTAATTAAGGGTCCAACCAACATATGGAGTATTCTACCCTTATGAAGCTCAGTTTAATTTGTTCTCTATATAAAACACAAGATCACAGAACAGAGAGCATCCATCAATCTGCAGTTTACACCAACGAGAAAAGCACAGAGAATAGTGTTCTCTTGTGAAGCCTATTAGTTATATTCGTCTCTCTTTTGTTCCTTCGTTTTAAAGAGATTGAATTAGGCTTTTGGAGTGTGTTAGGGATTGAATAATTTATTGTATTCCTTACAATTTAATAAAGCTATTGTCCTCTTTTGCCCATGGACATAAACTATAAGCCAAACTACGTATATTCATGCGTTATTAGTCTTCTTTGTATTTTTTAGGCTTTCGTGTGATTGATATTAGTTTATTTTAGGGACTCGTCATAACAAAAAGGTTAATTGTGGATAGACCTACCATACTATTGTCCAGCTTTGGGTAGACCCTCATAGTTCTATTGTTGTACAGATCGAGCCCCCGAGTGAATTTTTTTTACACTTTTACTCTCAGTAGGTCNGGAGATTTCAAGTCAGGGGTCTACACGCAGCAACAATAGAACTTTATGGGACCAGCGCAAGAGGGCTTGAGAGTGTACATTTATTGGCCGGTGGCATATAATCCAACAGTTGTTACAACAATTTTGTCAATTTTGAATGCGGACAACTGCCAGTTTACCTTTTCTGTTGAGAAATGATTTGAGGAGCACTTGGATTGCGACATTATTGCATCGCCCACTGATGCCAGCTTGTAATGCACTATATCCTCATTACTACAGTCGAACCTTATCTTGTAATTGATGAGGGAAAAAGACACAGTGAGTTCTTTTTTACTTCAACACCGACTAACAACCCCATTGGTTAAAGAGAAATGATAGAGACATACCCTCGGGTACACCTCCGGCCACACACCCTAGCTACAGTGCTGGGGGCCTCACAGTGTAGGAGGCCCCAGTTGAGATTTTTTAAGATATAAAAAGGGTGTGACCGGAGGTGTGTCGGAGGGTGTGCTCGCTTGGTTAAAATTAAATGTTACCGTTGCAGCGTCAATGCACTGACACTTGAATACTTTATAGTGCATTATTCAGTTGTCGCATCTGTCGGTTGCTTTCGTTTGAATCAACTTTTTTTTTCGATTCGTAGTTTTTATGATGCTTAAATTTGAGAAAACGTTTGTAGACTTTAGGCGTTCTCTACAAACCTCCTTGAACTTCTATAAAATCTCGCTCAAGTCTTTCGAACCTGACTCACTTTAACCCCGAAGAGTGCCGATGTTTAACAAACTTGTCGTGTGCTCCGTACATGAGATCCTTGACTACAAAGGATAGATAGAAGATTTAAAAAAAAAAAGAACATTTTAGACCTTTATCGTTAATGTTATGTACTTGTTTACGAGAATTTTCAATAGTTCATATGAATCTAGCTAGTACATAGTTTGAAGGTTGGAGATAATTTTTTTCTAATTTTCAAAGTTAAAAAAGATTTCAACTCAAAAAAAAAAGTCCCTCAAACTTCATGATGTTTTGTGAAATTTACTCAAACTATGATAATTGTTTACTTTATGGTAAAATCCAAGTAGGGGAAATAACATAAGGACTTATAGAGCATACGATATGTACTAGGGAATCCGTTCTGATCTCCAACCTGGATATCAAAACACAAGTTCACAAAATAGAAACAACATGAGCAAGAAGAAAAAACATCAAGACTTGCGTGGTTCGATTGACCAAGTTTGACATATACCCACGGAGCACGAAAACAAAAAATTCACGATGTATGAGAGAACAATACAAGAGGACATGCATAATTGTCATCTCATACTCTCCAAAGCCCTTATTCTCATCTCAAACCCTCTAACATGAGAGGTTTATATAGTGCTAAACCGTAGCACTATCCAAAGGTTCACCAGGATTGAAGCCCACTCGATACTAAGATAGATACAACACATATCCCAACAATATGAATAAAGAATCATCCATCATCTTTATAAGGAAATGCATAACAACTCTCAAGCCATGTGCTTAATCTCCGCGAGTCATAAACTCAAACTTGCTTACGAAATATTCACATAAGCAAAATGTTGATTGGACTATATGAGTTGTACTATTCTCATGCTACTAGAAACAAAAAAGCAAGATCCATCAAAACTCATAAATTTTCATTGTAATTTACAAGTAAAAGCCTCACTTTTTTGTGTGAGTAGTATACTCTCGTACAGATATCACTACTCTTCGAGAAAACAGGTCAAATAAAATATCTCAAGGGCAGAAATTAATAACGCTCAACAACTAAACAGTGACACTACATATATCGGTAGCTTGGACAAGTCAAGCAAGAGCAATAATGAGATACATACGTTGGTAGCATGGACAAGTCAAGCAAGAGCAATAATGAGATACATACGTTGGTAGCTTGGACGTCAAGCTCAATCAAAAGCTATAATGCGAACAAAATGGACCGTCCGATGGCTTCTTTTTCCTCTTTCACACGCAATAGGTCTCTATGTCAAGATCAGCCAGGGGGCGAATCTGTTCGCAATTAGGTGAGGGTTAGGGTTAGAGAAAGCCCACCCCTGAAACAATAGAACTACGAGAGATCTACTCGCAATTAGGTGATAGCACAGAGGCTATTTCTGCAATTAACTCTTATGCCTGAATTACTATATGAATTCATATCAATTCAATCAGAAGTTCACAAACATGCATAGGGCATGAAACTCTTCTTGTTGATTCTGATAAGAGTGTAATCGAATATCCCAACAAAGTGAATACATGTCAGTAGTTTATATCCCAAGTGCAAAGGTAGAAATATAGAATAATTCTGACTAGAAATATGTCCTCACAACACAAAGTACAACTTTTAACTCCGAAACTAAGAATCCCAAAACTAAGTCCAAAAAACTCTTACGACGGAGTGATTGAAAATACAAGCTCTTTCACTTAAGAAGAAGAACCGCTGCGCAATGCCTGGTCTTTCTTTGGTTTCCTGGTAGCCAACTGAGTCTCAGGCTGCATATATCACAAATAAAAACAGTTTAAGAATATGAGCAAGCCACGGTTCAAATATTGAAGGACTGACTGCACATAGAACTACCATAGTATCACTGTATTGCACTTACTACACTTGTAGTATCATTGTTGAAGATAGAAACCTGGGTTAAATTTGTTTGACTATATTACCCTCGGCGAAATTTGGTCAAGTATCCCCCACAAGCGAAATTAGTCAGTCAAGCTGACAAAAAGTTAAATCAGGATGTCTCTGCAACAATATGAAACTACCGGTGGTGGTCTGCTCAAAACAGCAACACTAGAGGGGCTCCATGAGCAATTAACCCAATATTAAATTACTAAAAACTAACAATTGATTTCAAACCCAACAATGCACAAAGGGGTTTTGAAGAAGAGACATTGGGGAAAAAGATATCGAAATAATCTTAAGAACATTCACACTTCAAGTATAAATGAAAGCATTAGCAGAAACCATTTTTCAAGTGAAATGAAATAAGGGGTGGCATGAGAAGACTACGTGGAGTGTGGACTAGTGATTGAATAACGACTTGATTGGAAGCATTTTAAAAATATAAAAATATATGGTAGCGGTTAACTACATGGAGATAACCCTAAACAAAACTTAAGGGAATAATAGGATTCATGTGCCCAATGAATGGAAGCTTTATGGATGTTCTTGTTATACGAGAAAGTAACCTGCATTGCTATTATAATGTAACAATTGATTTAGACGTAAGTGTATATGAGCATCTTTCTTTAAAAAACTTTGAGCACCTTTCTTCAAAAATTTTGAATAGAACAAAACCATCTCAACACAATTTTGCTGGCATAGAACACAAGTGACGTATCGAAAGATTACAAACAACTACCTCCTTCTTAACCGGTTCTTCCTTCTCCGACAAAATCAGTTCAATGTGACACGGTGATGACATGTAAGCTGCCATAATAAACTTAACATTAGCATATTAAAGAGACGGATAGTACCAAGGGTGGATTAAATGTAAAACGGCATGGGACGTACGATTAATCCGTCCATGGGCTCGGTAAGTTCTACGCCTCTGTTTCTGGGCTTGATTCACCTGAATGTGGGAGACAAAGAGAGCATCCACATCTAGACCTTTCACCTAAAAGCATGAATGACAATGAGAAACAAAGACATCTAAAACAATGTTGCCAGATATCTAAAACAATTTTTACCCCTATCTACCAATTAAAACATCTATATTACTCTTTCCGGAAAAGGGGAGGCATTCTACTTATTAATGTCGTTAACGAAAATTTTTCAGGGAGGTTAAATATAATTCAAAAAGGTTAAGAGGCCTTCTTATGATTGTTAAAATTTCAAGGGATTTCATGCAAAAAAATCCAAGCTTCAGTGGATTTTTGAACCTGAAAACAATTCATGGGCATGTGTAAAATTCCAAGGGATTTATGCAAAACAATCCAAGCTTCAGTGGATTTTTGAACCTGAAAACAATTCATTGGCATGTGTAATGAGAAAAAGAAAAGAGAAGACATACATCTGCATTGCTCTCAGCATTCTTAAGCAAGTCAAGAATGAATCGAGCAGATTTCACTGGCCAGCGCCCTTGGCCATTTGAGTGGCGGTTCTTAGCTTGAGCTGTACGACCAACACCACCACAATACCTTCGAAAGGGGATGGCTTGTTTGTGAGCAATAACATCTTCAAGGTACCTTTTAGCCTTGGTTAAAGCCAACTTCCTGATTGCGAAAGCAGTTTCCCGGGTATTCTGCTCACAGGACAGCAACTGAAATGAGGACATAAAGAACAAGAAAAATACGAAGCCAACTAGGTAGCACGGATACGGGTGCGGACACGAACACGGTTATGAACACGGGACACAGCAAATTTGTAAAATGTAGGATACAGCGACACGGCTATATTTGTATATATAATTTATATTAGATTACTGAATTAAAATACCTATAACATTTGTGTGTTTCTTTCTATTATCTATAGCAATTAAGAATCAAGTTAAATAAAACTAAGAATAAGGTTTAACAATAAAATTTTTGTTATGATTGCATGGGATAATACGAAAGGTGTTCTTCAAACTAAGTAACGGGTTTCAATTTTCGATTCAAAAACAAATTGGTTTTGAACCCAATATTACCAAAGAAACTAGTTCAAGATATAACTAATAGGGAAATCGGGTTTTGCATTGAACCACAAGTGTCCATGGCATGTCCTCGGAGAGCCCGTGTCGAACACGTGTCGGACATGGACACGGCATCCAAAATGCATGTCTGAGTAACCTAGGAAGCCAACAATGGCTTTTAAAAAATAAACCCATAATTTACATGTAGAGTCTGATTTTGTTAATCTATAAATTGTTTAGTGGAATCAAAATGTCTCAAAATGAGTAGATTCACAGGAAGTAATAAGTTCATTGTGTCTTACGTTCCAAACTATATGTAGGATGTAGCAACTAGCAATTCAAAATATAAGAACTATGTAAAGACGGCATTTGCACAAATTTAAAATGTAAAATGGAATCTTCAGGTGTTACCGTAGTTTTTAACTAATATACAAGGCCCCCAAAGCATGCAGCTAACTCTACACCATTAACAGATGATTCTCCTCCTTAACTTAATGATTGAACTATAGCAACAATAACAAAACAACAGACAAAATGTTCAGATATCTCGTGCTATGCCAATTATATGCATAACCAATTATTGAACTTAAAAGCAATCTCTCACTACACTGAATTATTAGTATAGATGAAGAAATCAAAATAAAAAATGGAATTCAAAGAGTTTATATTTTATTATAGAGTGATGGAAAGTCATTTATTAGAACAAAAACTGAAAGTGAAATGATTCCAAAATGATAGCTAATATGGTAGTCAGTGAGCTGAGATATAAATTGGCATGCATCTACACATGAGAAAAACAAAGGAGATTATGTCCTTGATGGCCGAGATTATTCTGATTAGGGGCTCAGAAAGGAGGAAGGGGGTCGGGTCCCGCTCGTGCTATATGCACAAATGCGATAATCGATTAAGATATTTTGATTCAGAGTGCACCAGGATTTATATGCCTCCTTTCTTAAGTAATCATACATGATTTTTTGCAATTCTTAACATACACAAATACATGTAATAAAAAAGAAAAGTTTAATTCATAAGGTTCTCAATGTTTCACTATTTACTGAACCTTTTGTCAATGGCAAAGGCCTCTAAAGGTTCACCCAATAACAATGAGAGTGATGTTCCTGAAGGATACGAGATGCTTGTTCACACAAAAAACAAACGCCTGCTTTTTTTCTTCAGGTTATATGACAATATGGCATACAAAATATACAAATGTAGAGATCCTTGGACAGATGCCTATGTTTTATGAAACAATAGTAGAGGCATGGTATTACTTTTGATAATAGCAAGTTAGTCACCAGATACTAAAATACTAAAATAACAATAAACCAAAGGTCAAGTATGCTAAGATCTTCTTACTTTGCTGTCAAGGGTGTTCAGATTATTTTAAGAAGAAAAAAATACAGGATTGCATGGTGCCCCAGACTTAAGATTATTCAGAGTATGATGCCCAGGACTTAAGATTATTCAGCGAAGGAGGAAGGGAGGGACGGAGATTTTTCAGTTTTTCTTGTGTTTTTATGTACAAAGGATACAATACATTAAAGAAGAATTCGGTACCGTAGTGCCATATGGACGATGAATTTTATTTATATGCCTCTTTCCTTGAATTAAACAAACCTATATGCTATTAAAATTATTAGCAACATTTACAAAAGTTGAAGAAAAGACATAATACTCAAAAAGAAAAATATGATTCTTGATGTTCTAAATGTTTCATCGTTTACTGAACCATTTGTCACTGGCAATAGCCTACAGAGCTTCACCCAATAACAATGATAATGATATTCCTGAAGGTTACGAGATGCTTGTTCACAGTAAAAACAAGTGCCTGCTTTTTTCTTCAGGTTATGACGTATAGAACCTATAATTGTAGTCCCAGGGAAGACACCAAACTTCATAAAAGCAAAGTAGAAGAGGCATGATATTACTTTTGATAATAGTAAGGTAGTCGGCAGATACTCAGTGATATGCTAACATCCTCTTATTGAATCAAGGGACATGGAAACAGCCGCTTCACCCAATAACAATGAGAATGATATTCCTGAAGGTTATGAGATGCTTGTTCACAGGTAAAACAAGCGCCTGCTTTTTTTCTTCAGGTTATGACGTATATAACCTATAACTTTAGACTCAGGGAAGACACCAAACTTCATGAAAGCAAAGTAGAAGAGGCATGATATTACTTTTGATAATAGTAAGGTAGTCGGCAGATGCTAGGTGACATGATAGCATCCTGTTATTGAATCAAGGGTACTGTTCAGATGATTTGAAAGACATGGTGCCTAGGAGTCAAGTTTATTTACACGAGGGCTGAGAGAGAGAAGAGAGAGAGTTGGATTTTTGGTGTTCCTTGTTATATGTACCACAGTACAATGGATTTTATATGCGTTCTATGAAATTAAGCATGTATATGACTGTTCAATTCCTAACAATATTAACAACATGGTGTTCTACTTTATCATAAGTTAATCACAATAGCAGCTGTTTGTTTCACAGCTATATATGATCATAGTAACAAAACTCACGATTGTTTGTTAATATTGTTAAGAATTGAACAGTCATATATGTAATTCAAGAGGCGTAAAAATATATATACGAAAAATTAGGATAAGAGATAATGTAACTCTCGAGTGTTTCATTGCTAGTAATGAATTGCATATCCAAACTCATACTCTATATATACAAAACCATTATAATGAAACACCAATCCTCTCTAATCCAATTATCCATCTTTGAGCTCATTCAAGGCAAGACGCATATTAGATGCGTTGGAATGTGTCAGGATAGTAGTTTGTATATGTCGTTGGCTCGTTGCATATGCATTTAAGATGCCAATATGAAGACCACGTCTGTCATCGATGCAAAATAGCATGTGTGTAATAAAACATCAACCAAGCTCTTATTATTTGCTTATATGAAGGTAAAACACAAAAAATGTGTCCACTAAAAACACACATCATGAACCTTCATCCTTATTTCTACATCTTCAAAGGTGCGTGATATATGATGGATAGATAATGTGTTAGAATGCATCTGTAATCTGTAATGTATTTAATACACATTCAACAAGACTGAATGAACTATCAAAATATGGGAACAACATCTAGTTGAAAGAAAGGGCCTCCAACAGATCAATAAAGAACCGCTATCAAAACAAAGGATGACAGACTACATTTTGTGTCTAAATAAATACAAATGGAGACATTTGTAAGTTCCTAATAACAAATGCATATACATGAATGTCATACACGAGTGCCTTATTGAACTAAGGGGATACTTGGCAATTCAAAACATAAATCTAAATTGAGGTTATGAAAAATGTGAAAGTGAAGCTTTAGAAACAACGAGGGGGGGAAAATTGTGAACGTGACACTTCAGGCTCAGGCCTTCAGAAAAAAAATGTTTCTCATAACTTAAAAATGATCATTTTCACACTTTCACTGCCATTTCGATTTACCAAGCATCCGCTAGATGAAAAATGAGAACACTACTGATTTCGCATACATGCTCCTCGCACCTCAGATTAAAAGACCTAAAGAGATTTCTACTCGTTCATATTTTATTCTCCAAATAAACAGCTAAAAGGAAACTGCAACATGGTAGTTACAGGATATATTTCGTGAGCTGCTGTAATGACAACTAAAAATAAGTAGCATTTTGATGTAAATTTGTTTTAATTCAAAGTTGAGGTTGAAAGCGAGACATTGACGAACAATAGTTGAAGTGAAAAAGCATGTAAATTACATAGTACAACACATCGAACTAAATTCTAACTAATAAACGACGAGGAAATAAACGGCATCAAAAACTGAAATGAAAGAATAAATTCGCCAAAGCAGTTACCTTGAAGTGGACTCTCAAGTCCCGACCCATGGCCTTTGACGCTGCAAAACAAATTAAAACCAAATTTTTTTTTCTAAAAAATCGACTAATAAAAAAAACCATGAAGAAAACTAATTCAATGTCTTAGATCTGCGTGTATAAATAAATAAAATGAGGGGGGGAAATGTGAAATCAAAGGATTGGACTTACACTTAGTAGGGTTATTGGGTTCTCTCGAATACTTCACCTAGACATCGAATCAAACAAGAACAAATCGAAAAAAATTACAATGATAAACATTATCGTCATCACAATAATAATTCAAAGGAAAAAAATTTACCATGATCGCGGCGGAGAATTGATGAAGAGGAGTGCAAGGGCTGAAGAGAGCGGCCACCGGCAAGAAATGAGGTTTTTATAGTTAAACCCTAGTTAAGATGGGCCGGATATTTGATAGGTATAATTTCAGCTACCTGGCCCTTTATAGCCATACGATCAGTCTTTACAGCCCATTGAGGCCCAGAAATGGAAATTAATTGATGGGATGGAGTTTTTTTTTACAGCCACTTAAGGCCGGGATAACGAAGAAAGGTGGTAGTATCATCCGCCGGGCCATTAACGCCTAGAAACGTGAATAATGTGAGTGTTTTTTTCCGTAGAGAAAGTGAGTCCAAAATATGGACTCAACTAAATTGTCTCATGGATAATTTGATTATACATACAATCTCGACCCTCTGAAAAGTCTGAGAGAAAGGTACATTTGTATCTAGTTGTAAATTGAGCTAGGCGATTAGCACAGGTATTACCAGATCTCCGAATATGATGAACATATATAACCTCGAAATCTTTGAACATTTGCCAACAATCACCAACCAACTTAATCGGTGCTTGGGGGATATGCATAACACCATGAAGCATATGAACAAGGCATAAAGAATTGCATTCGACGTGAATTCTCCTCCAGCCATTTGATTTTGCAATTTGGAGAGCTTTGAGGATTGCCTTTGCTTCCCCAATAAGGGGCGGTATCGGAGGGCCAAACTCACCAAAAGATAAAAGGTTTGGGTTAAAGAATGAGAATATCCTACTATTACACTAGTGGAGATTCGATCAACCTAGACGGCACATCCTAGGCGGACGAAATACCTCCTAGAATGGTTTATCATAGTCGGACTATAACCATCTAAGAAAAATTGTCTAGTATGCGTGTATCCTAGATGGATCTACCGTCTAAGAACATATTCTAGATGGTTCAAATTTTTTTTAAACTAGGGCCCACTATCCTAGGCGGCTAAGTCATCTAGGATGTTGGGGAAAAAATCAAGCGGGACTTTTTGGTGAAAGTTGAAAAGCGTCGTTGTTTTCTCTTTTCACCTGTTGTTTTCACTTTTCACCAGATATATTTTCACTTTTCATCATAGCTCTTTACTCGCTTGTCGAAGTCATCAGAGTCGTCGAAGTTCAGCGCTTGTCATCGAAGGTTGTCGTGGAAGTCGTCGAATTCATCGAAGTTCGTCGCTCGCTTGTCGTCGTCGAAGTCGTCAAAGTTTACAGTTGCTCATCGTCAAAGATTGTCGCCTTCACCGCTACCTTTCGCTCAGTCGATGTCGCCGGCGTCCTTAATCATCACTCTTAACTCTAAATGAGTAATCTTTAACCAAGATCTAACCCTAATCGACTGTATTGACTAATCCTTACCCGAAATCTAACCTTAAATGGACTAATCCTTACCTAAAATCTCAACCTAACATTAATTACCCCTAAAACTAACCTAAAATCAATAAACCTGGCCCTCACTATTTAATTAGCCAAATTACCTAATAACCCTAACCCTAAGTGGACTAATCCTTAACCAAGATCTAACCCTAATCAACACTACTACTGACTAATCCTTACCCAAAATCTAAACCTAACATTAATTACCTCTAAAACTAATTTAAAACCAGTAAACCTTGCACTAATTATTGTAATTAACCAAATTACCTAATAACCCCAACCCTAAACATTGCAAGATTAATTAATATATCTTGTTAACCTTAACTCTAAACACTAATTAATAAAACCTGACCCTATGCTAGCTCCAATAAACGTAATCTTAATTATGCTAGCCTTGGGCTAATTACACAAAGCCTACCCATAATTATTGAAACACTAATTACATATCTTTTTAATTCCATATTTAAACATTAATTCATGAAAACACTAATTACATAAACCTAACCCTAATTAATCCAATGAACCTCACCCTAATTAATCAAATAAACCCGACCCTAATTAGTCCAATAAACCTAACATTAATTATGTTAGGCTTAGACTAATTACCCTAATCCTATCTTTAATCATTGAAACACTAATTGCATATCTTTTTAATTCCAAATTTAAACATCAATACATAGGCCTAGCCCTAACCCTAGCTAAGTCTAACACTAATTACTTATATTATCTAATTAGGATAATAACTCTAATATGAGCCTAGCCCTAATCTATTGGGACACTAATTACTTTATCTTGTTAACCCAAAAATATGAAATATTAATTACTACCTGAAAGGCCTTGGAGGGGGGTGAATAGGGTTTATGGATAATGAATATGTAATTAAAAGATTTTCCAACAAACCACAAACAAATATGAAGTGCGATAACAATAAAAGAGAGTAGGGATTAGAAATAGTTAGCCAATTGATGACACGCGGTATGTTCACGAGGTTCGGTCCTCTGACCTACTCCCTGCCCCCCACTCTCGGGGAGAAATCTACTACCACACCCGGTTTGGAAGGCGAAACTTCTCTACACAATGATCTCCACTGAGATCTCACAACCACACAATAGATCTCCACGAGATCAAGCTATACAACAGTTACAAATGAAAGAAAAGCTCTCTCTTACAGCAGCCCTATGACAAGAGGAAGAGATTGCAAGTGAAGCTTGGGATGTGAGGTTTGAAAGTGTGAAAACAAATAAAAGTTGAAGCTCTTTTGAACAATAAAGACAAACTTAAGAGATTTTTCAATGTTTGTTTAGTTTCTGAAGTTAATGGGGTTGGTGGGTATTTATAAGAAGTGAAGATGACAGTCAAACCCCAAAAAATAGACAAAATCCCCCCAAAACCGAGATTTCTAAAACTATACAAAACTAGCCTTTGGAAGGCTTATCAGTCGACTGACGGGTTTCATCAGTCGACTGATGAGCTGACTGTTTCAGATAATTTCCAGCTCATCAGTCGACTGACTAGATAATCAGTCGACTGATGAGGTCATCAGTCGACTGGTTAATCGACCAAATAAGAAACAAAAACTTTCTAAGATTCTGATGGGTTTTATTAGTCGACTGATCTCAAGCATCAGTCGACTGATAACGATTTTTCGACCAGTATTGGTTTTTAAAAATGAGTTTTAAATATCTTTTAAAAAATAGTAAATAAATTCCAAAAAATATGAAACTTTGGAAATAGTTTATAAACATAATAACAAACTTGTTTGAAAAGGAATTTTGCAAATCGTATTCGTGAAAATCATTATTTTAGCAAAAATGTCAAAATACGAGTATTGAAAATGTGTAAGTGTGTTATCCTAAGAGCTTCAAATGTAATCAACAAACTACTTGTCTGCATTAAGTACAAGAGAGAAAATAAAATAGAAAATATCCCTCACATATAAGTACATGGCTTGAGTCTTGATATTCGCTTCTATGTTAATGAAGCTTCTCATGTATGTAGTGCTCTTTGAAAGCTTTACTTCATCATTTTGTCTCCACCTCCTTAGATATCGTCGTTGTAGTCCATATTCCATCCACTCCTCCATCAATGGTGCTAATGAATTGTAATCTATAATATAACTCAATAAATAATTATCACCAATAATGGTGTTTGTAAATCATCATCAAAACAAAAAGGCTAACAATCTCCCCTTTTTTGATGATGACAAACAATCATTATTCAAGAGTAAATAAAATTGATTATTTGGCTTATAGATAGTGTTGCCCTTCTTGTTTTGATGATGTTTAACAAACAATTTACCACTAATGTTGTTTGTCTAGTATTTGTGTTTTTTGTATTTATTGTAGACAAACAACGTTGTTGGAGGATGGATGGAATAGAGCTTCAACGATCATATCCAAAGGAGGTTAGCGGAATGTCGGGTTGAAGCCTATACAATTCAAGTTAAAGATCAAGTTCAAGCTTCATCCGCATGTGTACCATGTTGAGCTACAATGAAGATCAAGATCAAGCTTGGGTAAATTAGTTTTAGGTTTTATATTATGTGTGTTAGTACTTTAAGCTCAATCATATACACACATACACGCTTTGGTTTTGGTTTTGTATATATACAGTTATATATATACATATATGTTTTTAGTTTAATAGGTTTCGAGTTTATATATGAAACAAATAAATATAATTGGAAAATACTATTTTGTTTCACGTTTATGTGCCTATATATGATTTTGTCTTTAACAAGTTATATTTAATGAAATCATATTTAGTGTTTTGTATATATTGCATAGAATATGCAATTATATGAAAATATGGTATTTCTAGGTTATAGACTTCATAACAACATGTTATATCTTTTATCAAGTCTATACAATCATTTCATAAGGTTTCAAACGTCGGTCGACCGTCACGGTCGACCGAGAGCTTCCTTCGGTCGACCGCACCGGTCGACCGGATAAGTCAGCTTTTGTTCTTCTCGTTTTGACCTGGATAGCGGTCGACCGGACTTTTCCGTCGGTCGACCGAACTTCTCCATCGGTCGACCGACAGAATTTTCGGTCGACCGACAATAGATCCGTTAGACACTAACGGCTATTTTTCTGAGCTGTCTTCTGGGGACTTTTCTGTCTTTTTGCTTGGGGTTTTTGGCTGAGTTGTGAGAGGGTATAAATACCCCATTGCCTTCAACTCTCAAGCTAATCCAAGAGTGTTTTAAAAACAAGTTTAAGAAAGTTTTAATCAAGGATTTAAGTTTGTTTAGTGTTTGTTTAAAAAGCTTTTAAGCATTTACAAGAGTTTGGTTTGTGGAGCAAATTTCACAAGAGCAAGTAGAGATCATCCTTGGTGTTTGAGCATTCATTCTTCTCCCTCTCTCTTGTCATCTATAGAGAAGTTTCCTTAAACTCAATTCTAGCATTTTATAAGTTTGTTCTTAATTTCATAAGCTAGATTTCATATTGAGTTTATATTGTTTTATCTCTTTGTTCACACACAACCTATTGAGCTTATTGTATTTACATTCATAGTATAATTTGGGGTTGTGGGTTTGTGATTCCAACACTTAGTGGGTGTAGAGTGGGGTTGCAAGAGTGTTGATTGTAAAGTTTTCGGTTAGCTAGAAAACCGAGTGTGAGGTGTAAACGTTATTCGGGTGAACGTAGAAAACCCGGTTGTGATAGTGGAGATCTCCGCGAGGTGAGGAGCGGGGATGTAGGTCGTGGGGACCGAACCTCGTAAACATATCCTTTGTTTGTGATTGCATTGGCGCACTTGTTTTCATGTTCATATCTTACATCACCATTGTGTATTGCTTGTTGATCATTTTGCCCTATCACATTTGTAGTTAATTTGTTTACCCCTTGTGTTAAGTTTTATATCCTTGCTCATACATTGTCTATATCTCTTTGTTAGGATATATCTTATTGTTTATATATCCTTGCATATATTTCTATCATATAGGATATATTTCTTTGTTGTTCATATTGCTTATCCTAGCTTATATATAGTTGTTATATTTCATACTTGCTAGGATAACTTGTTAATAAGTTTTAATTGGCATAAAATCGGATTAGATTAGCATAAGACCCTAATCACCCCCCCCCCCCCCCCTGGGTTTGGCTTATAGATAGTTGCTCCCCCTATCTATGAGGCTCCCCCTTACTATGCGCACAAAAGAGGAGATTTCTCTCCCCCTTTGGCAACATCAAAAAGGGGTAAAAGAAATACAATATGCATGCTAAAAACCACACAATACACCTTAAGTGTTGGCCTACTCGTGTCATATTCCTCAAGCGTTCGGAATTATCATCTCTCACTATGCTTTACTATCGACCCCACTCCTCTTAGAATTGACCCCGGTATCTCACCTCTACACTCCTCTTGGTACACGTGTGTCCTTAAGCATGATATAACATTGTGGATCAAGAAAAGAATAGATATGACAATGGTAAAGCGAAGAATTATAACAAGCAAAAATATGCAAAATATATTTTTTAAAGAATGCACATACCTAATTCATTTCTAATACGGCAAAAATCAACTTCACAAAGGGGTTTGGTAAAGATGTACGCTAATTGAGATTTTGTGTCAATATAAACAAGAGAAACATCTTTCCATTCAACATGGTCACGCAATAAGTGATGTCGTACATCTATATGTTTGGTTCTAGAATACAAAACGGAATTTTTTGAAATATTGATAGCACTAGTATTATCTCAAAAAAATTTATGCCATAAAAATGCAAATCAAAATCAACCAAATTTTGTTTCATCCACAAAAGTTGTGCATAACATAAGCCGGCGGTAATGTATTCTATTTTTATAGTGGAGAAGGCAACCTAATTTTGTTTCTTGGATGCCTAAGATACAATGGAGTTACCCAAATATTGATAAGTACCACTCGTACTCTTACGATCCACCCTACAACCGGCAAAGTCGGCATCACAATAACCACAAAGATCAAAAGATGTATTTTTAGGGTAAAATAAACCAAGTTCTAAGGTGCCATTAATATATTTGATAATTCTTTTAACCACAACCAAATGAGACTTTTTAGGAGAAGCTTGAAAACGTGCACATGCACAAACACTAAACATGATATCCGGCCTACTAGCGATGAGATAAAGAAGACTACTTATCATACCTCAATATAGCTTTTGGTCTACCTTTTCACCACTATCATTCGCATATAACTTGATGGTAGTGCTCATTGGAGTTAGGGCATGTTTGGAGCTTTCCATCCCGAATTTTTTCACCAACTCCTAGCGTATTTACTTTGCAACACGAATATGCAATCATTGGATTGTTTAACTTAGAGGCCGAGAAAGAAGGTGAGCTCTCCCATCATGCTCATCTCAAATTGATCTTGTATTACTTTAGAAAAGTTCTTGCACAAAGATTCATTAGTAGCACCAAAAATAATATCATCCACATAAATTTGAACTAAAATAAAATCATTTTTTTATTTTCTAACAAAAAGAATATTATTAATTGTTCCTTTTGTAAAACCATGTTCTATGAGAAAACTTAAGAGGTGAGCATACCAAGTTCTAGGAGCTTGTTTTAACCCATATAAAGCTTTTTGAATCCGGTATACATGATTTAGAAAAGAAGAATCAATAAAGCCGGGGGGTTGCTTAACATAAACCTTTTCTTCTATAAAACTATTTAAGAAAGTACTTTTGACATCCATTTGAAACAATTTAAAATTTTTAAAACTAGCAAAGGCCAAAAACATCTTAATAGATTCCAATCTTGTAACCGGTGTAAAAGTTTTGTCATAGTTTATGCCCTCCTCTTGATTGTATACTTGGGCAACTAAACGAGCTTTATTCCTAGTAACTATGCCAAACTCATCAAGCTTATTTCTAAAAACCCATTTAGTTCTAATAATAGAAGTATTATTTGGTCAAGGAACTAATTTCCAAACATTATTTCTTTGAAAATTATTCAATTCTTCATGCATAGCTAAAACCCAAAACTCATCTTTAAAGAAACATCAATACATTTAGGTTCTATTTGGGATAAAAAGGCTATACTATCATATTAGCTTATAGCTTTTGAGCGAGTCAAAACGCCTTTGGATAGACTTCCTATAATTTGGTCCTTGGGATGATCCAGTGCAAATTTCCAAGCCTTGGGGAGTTCTTCTTGATTTTGTTCATTTTTGCTTTCCCCATCATTTGGTGCTTCCGTTGAGCGTTTGTCATTTAGTTGCAAGAGCTCTATTCCTCCCTCAATCTCATCATCATCATCCCTAGGCAAACCATCTTGCAAACCAATATTAGATTCATCAAAAGTAACGTTTATAGACTCTTCAACAACGAGTATTCACTTGTTGAAAACCTTATAAGCCTTACTTCTAGGTGCATATCCCAACAATATACCAACATCAATTTTTGAATCAAACTTATCATGGTGGTCTTTAGTATTTAAGATAAAACATTTATAACCAAAAATACGAAAATATTCAATATGTGGAGTTTTGCCAAAAAAGAGTTCATAATGAGTTTTCTTGCAAGTAGGTCTAATCAAAACACGATTTAAAACATGGAAAGCCGTATTGATGGCTTCGGCCCAAAAATATTTTGTTAATACAAAAGAGTTTATCATTGTATGTGTCATCTATTTTATGGTTCTATTTTTCCGTTTAACAACACCATTTTGTTGGGGTGTTCTAGGAGCGAAAAACACATGTGTTATACCACGATGAGCACACAAATCATTAAAGAATTTATTTTAAAATTCACCACCATGATCACTCCTAATTTAACAACTTTCAAATCTTTTTTATTTTTAATTCTTTTTACAAAATGAGAAATTCTTCAAAACATTCATCTTTATTTGTAAGAAAAATTACACATGTAAAATGTGAGAAATCATCAACAATAACAAAAACATAGTGTTTACCTCCTAGAGAGGTAACACGCATGGGTCCAAAGAGATCAAGATGCAATAACTGTAAAGGTTTAGAAGTGAATACCTCATTTATGGATTTGAAGGAATTATTAGTTTGTTTACCTTTAGCACATTCCTCATAAGTAGAATCCTTAATATAGGTGAAATTTGGTAGCCCTCTTACTAAGTTCTTCTTGAATAGCTTAGATATTAACTCTATGTTAGCATGTCCAAGTCTCTTGTGCCAAATCCAAGGATCCCCATCCATCGCGGCAAGACACTTTACATCTTGATCTATTAGCTCATTCATCTCAAAAATATAAACATTAGATATTCTAAAAATAACAAAAATGATTTTACCATTCATACTAATAATACATTTATCCAGTTTAAAAGATATGTCAAAGCCTTTGTCACTTAATTGACTAATACTAAGAAGATTATGATTTAGTCCTTTAACAAAATAAATATCCTCAATTGTGGGAGAAAGTATCTTACCAATATTATAAATACCTACAATTTTATCTTTCTCACCACCACCAAAGGAGACATTTGCAAATAAATCTTTGTTACCCGTCATGTGATGTGAGCAACCACTATCAAGGTACCACAACTTCTTACGTCTTGTGCGAGACGTTCCCTACATATGAAGAAGTTGTAGAGCCTTTAGGTACCCAAACTTTAGGTCCTTGAATATTAGTATTTTTGGTACCCTTGGGGTACCCACATTAACTCATAATAATCAATGTTATTTTTAATCCTACAATGAGTAGAAATATGACCATATTTCATGCAATATGTGTACAAAAAAATTTTCTTGTATGTAGGAGCATAAGATTTATGATACTATTTTCTATCAACATGATGATGACTAGAGTAAGCATGATTAGATTTAATTTTATTATTTTTAATTTCTAATCTCTTAATTTTAGACCTTAGTTGTTTATTTTCAAAGTCTAGATCTCCTATCATTTCATCTTTTAGAGCAAGAGAGGATTGTAGTTGCTCAAACTTAGAGTCACAAGAAATATGTAATTTTTTAAATGAAGAATATTATTTTTCTAATCTTTTAAATTCAAAATTTAATTCTTCTAAAGCCGCTTCTAGTTCATAATGAATATAAAAAAATTCACTTTCGGTTTCAGATTGTACCTCATCTTTATGAGCCATGAAGCAAATGTTTGGGTCATGAAAAGTAATCTTGGCGTCCTCATTATTGCTATCTAAATCGCTTGGTTCGGATTCATCCCTACCGGCATACATAGCCTTCTTCTTCTTGTACTTCAAATACTTCTCCTTAAGCTTGGGACAATCCTTGGCTAAGTGTCTCGGTTTGTTGCATTCGAATCATTTACCTATATGAGAAGGAAATTTATTGTTAGATCGATTTTTAAAATTTTTATTCATTTTGATTAGTCTTAATATTCTCCTAGAGAGGTGTGCCACATCTCTAGAGATATCAACTTCACTATCAGAGGATGATGAATCATCAATTGCTCCCTTGAGCGCAATAGACTTTGATTTTTGGGGTGGCTCCTCGGTTGCTTTTGGGGTTGCTTCTTCCTTCTCCTTGATCTTCTTTTCATGGACCTTGAGCTTGCCAATAAGTCCATCAAGAGTGAGAGTTGAGAGGTCATGAGCTTCTTCGATGGCTGTGGCTTTAGGTGTCCATCAAGAGTGAGAGTTGAGAGGTCATGAGCTTCTTCGATGGCTGTGGCTTTAGGTTCCCAAGCCGGTATCAAAGAGTGAAGAATTTTATAATTCATCTCTTGATTCTCTAAAACCTTGTCAAGACCATGTAATTCATTTATGATGTTAGTGACCCGAGAAAACATAGAATCGATAGATTCATTTGGAAGCATTTTAAAAAGTTCATAATCATGCATGAGTCCACTAATATTGGACTCCTTTACTTGGGGGTTCCTTCATGAGTGATGCATAACTTCTCCTAAATTTCATGTGCGGTTGCTCACGTAGAAACTCTCTTATATTCATTGGGGGTAAGACTACAAATTAGTGCATTTATGGCCTTAATATTAAGGTTGGCTAAGTTCCTCTCACCCTCGGTCATTACACTACTAGGCTTCTTGACATATTTTTTTTCTCCATAATGTCTAGGATATCAAGGTTAATGCATTGTAAATAAATCTCATCCTAGCTTTTCAATAGGCAAAGTTGCTACCGGTAAAAATGGGTGGCCTAGTGGTGGATTGTCCTTCTAACATATGCATATTCATTGAAACCTCCATTTAGATCTTTTCTCTAAGGGGTTTAAGCCTAACAAATAGTAGAGACCTTGCTTTGATACTAATTGAAAGGCCCTAGGGGGGTAAATAGGGTTTATGGATAATGAATATGTAATTAAAAGATTTTTCAACAAACCACAAACAAATATGAAGTGCAATAACAAATATGGGGTTGGTGGGTATTTATAAGAAGTGAAGATGACAGCCAAACCCCAAAGAAACAAACAAAATCCCCCAAAAACTAATATTTCTAAAATTGTACAAAACTAGCTGTTGGAAGGCTTATCAGTCGACTGACGGGTTTCATCAGTCGACTGATGAGCTAACCGTTTCAGGCAATTTCCATCTCATCAGTCGACTAACTAGATAATCAGTCGACTAATGAGGTCATCAGCCGACTGGTCAGTCGACCAAATAAGAAACAAAAACTTTTTAAGATTCTGGCGGGTTTCATCAGTCAACCGATCTCAAGCATCAATCGACTGATAATGATTTTTCGGCCAGTATTGGTTTTTGAAAATGAGTTTCAAATGTCTTTTAAAGATAGTAAATAAATTCCAAAAAATGTGAAACTTTGGAAATAGTTTATAAACATAATAACAAACTTGTTTGAAAAGGAATTTTGTAAAAAGGTCCTCGTATTTGTGAAAATTATTATTTTGGCAAAAATATCAAAATACGAGTATTGAAAATGTGTAAGTGTGTTATCCCAAGAGCTTCAAATGTAATCAACAAACTACTTGCCTACATTAAGTACTAGAGAGAAAATAAAATAGTAAATATCTCTCACATATAAGTACATGGCTTGAGTCTTGATATTTGCTTCTATGTTGATGAATCTTCTCATGTATGTAATTCTCTTTGAAAGCTTTACTTCATCACTTTGCCTCCACCTCCTTAGATATCGTCGTTGTAGCCCATATTCCATCCACTCCTCCATCAATGGTACTAATGAATTGTAATCTATAATATAGCTCAATAAATAATTAGCACCAATAATGGTGTTTGTAAATCATCATCAAAATAAAAAGGCTAACACTACCTACTCCTACTTACCCTAAATATGCTAATTACCTTGCGAAGCCTAGCTCCCGTCCAATAATTATTGTAAATCATTTGAACGTGTAATATAAGATATACGACTCATTTTGGATATGAAACTATGTTTTTCTATCCAAAAAGGATCGTGTATGTTATGGTATAAGTAGAAGATGATGGGCACTTGAAATCGTAATTATTGGATCTGTCCAGTTCGAACGAGTTAGGAATATAGTAGTGCATCAGTTATCTTTGTACACTATGTATATTTTCATTTCTAGAAAGTTTTAGCAGTACTTACTCGTTGTCCTTTATGTACAATAAGTGTATTTTATTCTGCTTTTCGGTCCATTACCATTAAGCATAATAACATCCGCACAGTGTATCCGAAGACGAGTAGGTGCTACCAAAATTTTCTAGATATGAAAATGCATAAAGTTTACAAAGATAGATGTATGCACTACTGTATTCTTAACAGGATAAAAGCCTTTCCTATGGCAGCCGCTAGAGTGTCTAGATCAACCCAAGTTTTTTTAATTTAGAAAGCCTTTCCTATGGCAGCCGCTAGAGTGTCTAGATCAACCCAAGTTTTTTTAATTTAGAATTTTATTTGTCTTGATAAATTATGAATGTATATAATGGATGCATGTATATATTATAATGAGAAGCTAATAATTTGACATAGTATACATATGAGGATAATTCTAGATAAGACTGTTTGGGGAGAAAGTCGATTTCATTGATGAGTTAATTTACAATTTTAAGCGTTTACAACAAACTCAAAAAATGGTCTTTTTATAAGACTTTCAACAAAAATTATAACTTTCTTGTCAACAAACACAACGGACGTTTATCCTCCGCTGCTTGCGTGAGATCTTGGCCTGTAACAGGAATGTTGATATTCGTGAACTACCAAACGATCAGATCAGATCCGGAGCTTCGTTGATTCGCGAAGGAATCAAGAAACCGAAGTAATTATCTCAGTAATAGCGAGATAATCACTCTTCTCGAGATCACTAAAATGAGGCAATCTCAATGGAAGGAACCGGGAACTGTAGATCTGATGAGCTCCTCTTCTTTATGCTGACGAACTCGATCTGATCTCCTTATCTCTTCTAAAATTTGTGCTCCTTCAGTCTTCAATTCAGCAGAGCTTCGCAGACACTTGAGAATTCCCACTCTCAAAAAATAAAGGCCCTGGGGCTGTATTTATAGGCTTTGAGACCTTTGTTTTTAGATAAAAATGATCGATTCACTCTTATCTTTAGTTGTAACCACTTAACCACATTTTTAGATGATATTTTATCAGTTGAAATAAATCTAGGCAGTTAACGATCGAAAAACAGCTCAAAACAGCCAAAAATAGGTTTTTGAGGCTGCGAACGCCTGTGGTGTCTCGGTAGTGGCCGAGACACCTTTGGGTGTCTTGGTTTTGGCTCTGGGCTTTGTTTTGTGTTTCACGTTCGTTTTCACCGTATTTTTGTCATCCGAACTCGGAATCATACGATTTAAAATGCGTAGGAAAGCCGACGAGGAGATCTACAAGCTCCCATGATTGAATCATATATGGAGTAGACTGGGCATGATGGGCGCTTCATCTTTCGTAAGCAACGTGTAGCTCCTGATCAGATCATGTTTTCGTTATTCTGAAGTTTTGTTGCTTCACACGATTCGTCGACTCACTTCATGCGCTTGTCAACGTCAAATAAGCTTCTGTGACTCAGATAGTGATGTTCATCGTCTTCTCTCTATCTCGAGCCACGTACGGGAACCTATAAGTATTTTTAGACACCTACAGATACCCCCTCTAAAGTGTTTCAGTCTCGTTTCTTTTATAGAGGAGGCTGAAATACTTTGGATGTGATCGCTCCAACCTTCAGTCGGTGTAAAAGGACCTGTAGTTAGCTTTGATTCTTGACTCCTTCGATTTTTAGTCTATTCAATATTTTAACAAATAGCTAAAATTCTTCCGGCACTGTGTTTATCGTCTGACTGTCGTCGAAGTCTCGAATAAAAAACTGGTGAGTTGATTTTGGCTTGTGTCATTGAGTTGACTTAGAACTAACTATCTCTGTCATAATATATTAACTTAGGGCTACATATTGAACGACATTGTTTCGGATCGCCCGGCGTTAACTTTCATCGCAACTCATTGACCAGCGTTGACCTAGGGTTATGCGTTGACCGGCATTGACCTTAGGGTTTCGGATTGCTAGGCGTTGACTTTCATCCTAACACGTTGACTGGCATTGACCTAGGGTTGTGTATTGACCGGCGTTGACCTTAGGGTTTCTGATCACCAGGCATTGACTTTTCATCATAACACGTTAACCGACATTGACCTAGGGTTACGCGTTGATCGGTGTTGACCTTTGGATTTCGGATCGCTCGGCATTGACTTTCATCACAACGCATTGATCGGCATTGACCGAGGGTTACACATTGACCGACATTGACCTTAGGGTTTCGGATCGCCCCACGTTAATTTTCATCACAACGTGTTGACCTAGGATTACGCGTTGACTGGCGTTGACCTTAGGGTTTCAGATCGCCAGTCGTTGACTTTCATCACAACGCGTTGACTAGCGTTGACCTAGGGTTACGCGTTGATCGGCGTTGCCTTAGGGTTTCAGATCGCCAAGCGTTGACTTTTCATCACAACGTGTTAACCGACATTGACCTAGGGTTACGCGTTGACCGGCGTTGACCTTAGGGTTTCGGATCGCTCGACGTTGACTTTTCGTCGCAACGCGTTGACCTAAGGTTACGTGTTGACCTTAGGGTTTTGGATCGACCGCGTTGACTTTTTGTCGTAACACGTTGATCGGTGTTGATTTTCATCAGAATAACCAGTAACGGGCGAAAACTAGCGAAATAGAGGTCATGAAAGCACCTGGGGCCCCGGCCTGGGCTTAAGACACATGTGGGTGTCTCGGCCCTTGCCGAGACACCCCCTATTGTGTGTCTCTTTTTTTGTTCCTTTGTTGTACTCTCACTTCACCCTCTCCCAAAATTTCAAATGAAAGCCCCTTTCCCCCCTAAAACTCCTCCACCTTCTTTCTTTTACCCAAACTCTTGTCCCAAGTTCAACAAGAAGAACTCTTAACCCATTGAAATTCTTGCTTTTAAAATCCCTCAACCCCTCAAAAGAATTTTGGATTTTCATCTCTTTATTGGCCGAAATTTCTCTTCTCTCAAGGCTAGGGTTCATCTCATCTTCAAGCTCAAGACTTGATTTTTGGAGTTGGGTTTTCAAGCTCTTGATTTGGGTAAGCTTCTCTTTAAGAACTCTCTGTTTTTTTCTTCCATTCTTGGTTAAGAATCCATAGGTTTTACAAGAAAGATTGAAACTTTATTCTCATAATGATGGTATGTAATGAATTTGTATGCAAAGATCATAGCTTTTTGCCCTCATGAGTTAGGTTTTGTGAAAAAAAAATGAATCTTGAAGGTGTGTTTTGAATATGGCCGAAATTTGAGGGGTTTTTATGCAAATCTAAAAGCCGAAATTTGTAGGGGACTTTTGTGCAAAAGTGGGCCAAAAATTTGAGGGGTGTTATGCAAAAGGTCTGAAATTTTGGGACTTGGGTTGTATGCCCATTTGGCCGAAACTTTAGGGAGTGTTTCATGCGAAAAGATCACAAATTGTTGAGGGGCTTATTTGCAAAAGAGACCAAAAAATTGTTGAGGGGCTTATTTGTAAAAATGCTAAAATTTTGGGGCTAAAATTTCATGAGTTCGGGCTACATAACCATGGCCAAATTTTAAATGTGTTCATGGTCAAAGTTGAACTTCGAACATGAGGGGTATTTTGGGTATTTCATTCCCAAAATTGATCATGATGGCTTTAAATGCCAAATTGGAACATGAGGGGTATTTTGGGTATTTCATTCCCAAAATTGATCATGATGGCTTTAAATGCCAAATTGAACCCATTGTTTGCATACATAGTTCATTCCCAAAATTGATCATGATGGCTTTAAATGCCAAATTGAACCCATTGTTTGCATACATAGAGCCCTTAGGTTTAATTAGACTTCAACTATCAAACCCCGTTTTATTTATCGGATTTTAGTCAAAGTTCATAATTTTTCTTTTAATTTTCAGGTTCTTGGATTTATGATTGTACCTGATCCGTTGATTTTCGTTGCAAGTTAACCATGTCTCTGCGCTGACCACGATTTCATAGGAGTCACTCATCTTCTCAGCATAGTGAAAGGGAGGCCCCCGTAGCTTCCTCTTACGAGGATGAGCTTTTATGCTTTATGTATCCTCGTTTGACTCCTTTGCGGGTTATTCGGGAAGAACCGATGTCCTCCTTCATGGAGATTAAGGTTTCAGGATGATTTCGGGTTCTATCATGCCCTCGTTTGGCCCCTTTATGGGTTATTCAGGAAGAACTAATATCCTCCTTCGTGGGGCTTGAGGTTTCAGGATGATTTTGGGTTCTATCATGCCCTCGTTTGGCCCCTTCGCGGGTTATTCAGGAAGAACCAACGTTCTCCTTCACGGGGATTGAGGTTTCAAAAGACGTGTTTTGCTTGGCCAATTCATGTCTTTCGGCATGTTGGGGTGATTTCGTGTTGTATTACACTACGTGGGTTTGAGTACATTATCACGTTGTTTACGTGATGATGCATACCGCCCTTCCTATGTAGGACACTCGAAATCGTCCCGCCAATCACCTAATGAATGAATCTATCTTGCTAGCTTGTGAGATGAATTCAACCCTTGTATAATTTATGAATAATTTTCCGATTTCATGTTTATTTTGCTGCAGTTGAGTTCCCGCAGAAGGCTTTCCACCTTATGCTACGATCGGTTGCAACAGGGAGACATTCACTACTAGTGTTGACAGGGAGGCTATTGGTCCGACCCCTCAGTTCAACGAGAGTCGTCCCGAGGAGGTGCATCGATTGATACAAGACGGGGGCCGTCGTTCATTACGCCAGCTAATTACCGATGCTGCCTTTACTGTAGATTCCATTTCTACCCAGGCTTTAGAGAAACCAGATTATTTATTCGGGGACCATGCTGAGGATCCGGCTAAATTGACTCTTGATGATGAACATTGGTTGAATGATGATGGTGCGATCCTTTTATACATTCCTTCTATTCCCCGTCAGCATTCTCTTGCTTATTTAGAGATGCAGGTTGTGCGACGACAGATGTCCTGGAATCTTACAGATGACCATGACCGAGTTCATTATGGATTTATTTCCCATCATAAGACCCCATGTTCTGATGGGTATAATCATATTCGTGGCCTTCGACCGGGGATTTTAGGACTTGATACAGCGCCACCGGACGAGGTGTCAGTAGTTGCCCATACCAAGAGTACTTTCCCTCTAACTTACAGTTGGGACAGCTGAAGAGAGATTCCTCCGACATGTATGACACGCTCTGGGAACTTACGTGTCATTATTATACATCCCTGGTCAGTATGAGTCCTCTAGCGAAGAGGAAGGAGCAGGTCAGCTTAAAACATTTTGCTGATTATTTATTTCAGCATTTAGAGAGCAGTTCGGGTGAGGCCATTTGTGAGTTGGCCCCTTTGACACCTTCTACCAGTAATAGCTTAATTGAGAGGGCCAACGCTTGTTTATTTACTACCGCTAGTGTTGAGGGTTCCTTTCCGGTGGGGACTAAATTTCGGACGTTCCTTTGTCATGCACGAAAGCCTATTCAGCCTGAGACCCTCCCGGTAGGCTATCTCGCCCTCTGGTTGAAAAAGTGCGTCGTTCCATATCAGTTTTCTGAAGTCTTGCCTATCGAGGTCCTCCTCCCCACCGTTCAATTAGCTCACGGGAAGGATCTTTCTCTGCTTCCGGCGATAGTTGTCTGTATTCATTATGAGCTTAGGTATTTGGTCGATGGTTTTACACATGTGGGTTCTGAACCGTCGACCGAGCTTCTTTCCGTAAAGGCCGAGCTTCCATATACATACTTGATGGCGTGGCTCGTCCTTCATCACCCTGATTTGATGTCGGCACCTAGTACTGTCGATGCCTCCGTTCCTTTTGTGTAGTTATTAGAGAGGATTAAGTGATCCGCAAAGACATTCACTGATGTACAATGAGAGCTTCAAATTCGTAAGAGCTGGGAGTTCTTCAAGTGTTTTCCTCACTTCTCGTGCCGCTATGATGACGTATTGATTGACGAGGAGAAACTGGGGGCCGGTCGGACCTCCCTTGATATTGGTTGCTTCCGTTGGCTGGTGAACATTTGCGCTGGATACCTCATTCTTCGGGTGAAGGGTCATTGTCACATAGAGCCCTATCTCCCTTGTCGTTTCGCTCGTAAGTTCGGTTATGACCAACTATATGTTGGGAACCCGAACCGAGGCTTAAGGACTAAAGGAGGTCTTATTGACAGCGCCCGAGCATGGCTCTGGACTATGACGGGTTGTACCGACACCTATTTCGCTCTCCCTTCATCCAAAGGCAAGCCGTCGCTTACCTTTCTTAGCTGCAAATGGCTCCTTTCTACCAACGAGCTTCTAGATATGAAGAGCCTCTCAGAGTTAGAGGCTGAGCACTTGGTTCAGACTACTATTAAAGTTGCTCGTAAGGCTGGGCTTTCGAAGAAGCGAGGGAAGAAACCTGTCAAACCCTCCCATTCGAGCAAAGACCAGATGGAGGATGATGAGGAGCTTCTTCCTATTAATGATGAGGATGAGACTTCTGAAGAAGAATTTAGGGATATGGACACTGACATTGGAGTTGACGAGGAAGAATCTGAGACAGGTCCGTCAGACTCTTTCTTTTCAGAATTAATAAATCTGGCGTTTCTTCGTTGGTCTCAACGCTCTAGATCTCGACCGGCTCCTCCAAAGCCGGAACGAAAGGTTTTATTTACTTATCCTAACAAGATGATGCTTGTCACTCCAGGTAGGATGGTTGATGAGCATGAACCTTTTATTTTCCGTTCCGCGAGATCACGATCCAGCGCCGAGGCTTCTGCACAGGTTGAGATGCGTACTAAATCTACACATGAGCGACCTATTGGTCCTGTAGAGGTTTGTCCTCCAAAGCGGAAGAAGACCGCTCATAAGTCGCATATTGGTCAGCACGCTCGCGAAGCAGAATTACGAGGTATTGTAACTACTAGTGGAGAAGAAGATAATGCTCCATTATTTTCATGACTTTAAAATGGTGCTCTTCTGGATTCCCTGAACTTAATCATGTTCCGTGTTTCAGGAAGCCATGGCGGAGGTGAACTTCCGCACGACTCTGTATTCTCTGATCGTGCCCATTTATATAGCTCGAGATTTGTACAGCAAATGTGCGATGCCATTCGTGATGAGCCTACGTATGTTTGAGCAAACAGAGATGTTAACCAGGATAACACCGTTGAGCCGAGTATTTTATGCCCAGGTATATCTAACATTGGTAATACACCATTCGAGTGGCAGTTAAAGGAGTTAAGCAATTCGGAATCCATTCCCCCTTTAATCACTTCTGCGCTTCATTCTCTTTTAGACAAATGGAAGAATGCGGGCACGAATATCGGGGTAGATGAGCCTCCTGCCACTACCACAAGTGAGTCTGCACTTCTCTATCATGAACTTTTAGCTTCTTTTTATATATCCAACGCTTAAATTCTCATGCAGATACTGCGCTGGAGAGAACGATCAAGGATGAGACTTTTCATGGTTTGGATCTTGGGGGATTTAGTGAACACATGTATGTTTCAGCACCGAGCTTCTCAGGATCCGACATTAGGTTGCTCGTTGAGATGTTGGCAGAGCAGGCTACCAGAGAGGCTGCAGGACCATCCATTGAGGGTGGTTCATCTGCAGGTATGCATCTAATCTCCGACATTGTAATTCTCTTTATTTTTCGAAATCTCTATTTGACTGATAGGGAATTCTAATCATAGGACTAGCTACTAGGATTGATACAGCTATGATTCCTGGCATCCCTAGTTTGCCTGAAGGTGGTGTCTCTTCCCCAATCCTAATGGGCATTGCATAATCTTCTAGAGGAGTCGATATACCGTCAACAGTCGCGCATGCTATCATTCTTGAGCCTACCGAGACTAGATTGGTGGAGCCTAGTACATGACATCAAACTGAAGGAACCTCTGTTGGCACTGGTAAGCTCATAATTCACTCTGAATTTCTCCATAATATTCTAGGGTTTCTTACCTCTCCATGTGATTATTTGTAGGGTTTTCACCATCTCCATATGAGCGCATTATGGCTTTACTATCTGATACCGATCCGGGCACAGACATATTCCGGATAGATCTTGAGAGTTTCCTTACCTTCTTGGGTAAGATGGTCAAGAGGATCGTTCATTATGGATTCCGTTTTGATCAGTACAGACATCACTTGACCCCCATATGATGATGATTAGAGAGGAGGGGTACCCAGAGCTAGCTGATTCCTTTGTTGCGGATCTTGCCATACTAGAGTGCAAATCCCAAGAGTTAGGGGAACGGAAGACTAGAGGTGTTTTCTCTTTTGTTGCTACTTAGTTGGAATCTAAGTTGAAGCAGTGGCATGACTCCAGAGTATCCATTGGACATGATCTTCAGTCACAGGAGAGCTCTATTATGCAGATGAAGGCTAATCTCTTGAGGAAGGACAAGGCTAAGGCCGATTTACTTAGCTCTTTAGCTTCGGCCGACGAGGAGATAGCTAAACTTAAGAAGGCCTTGAAGTACGCCAAAGAATCTCATGCTATTCTTGAGGATGACTTAGCCAATGCTGAAGACTCTTGAAGACAGACATTGGAAAAGCTGGAGCCTGCAGAAGAGAAGTTGGCTAAGTTGAGAAGCACAGCCGCGAAGACACTGGATACATCTGAAGATTCTATTCGAGCTGAGTTGCAGGCTAAACTCGAGAGGAGTTTTGCCGAAGATCTTTCTATGCTGGAACACCGGATCCTCAGTCGTGGATTGTACTCGGAGCGATAGTTTCTTCATTTTGACTTTATTAATGAAACAAAATCTTTTACTTAGCTCACTCTTCTATTTATTATGATCATTATCCAATCTAGGATGAATAACCACAATACTTATAGGATTTTTAGCAAACCCTTAGCCATTAACGGATTTGGCTTGCCTTTACCGATTACCTTTTGAATCGGGCTAGCATGTAGATTGTTCAAGTTCGTTTTGCATGTGATGTTGTGCTAAAAGAATAAATTTTTTTAGACTTGGCGCTATGATTTTGAATACATAGACTTTGTTTTTGTCATGGGAATAGACTACCCGGCAACGCGTGTTAGGCGTTGACTCATCCTTACTTAGGATTCAAGATAAAGGTCCCCAGACTTGTATTCTGGTGTCTTTTTCATTCGGTGAAAGACTAAACCAGCAACGTGTGTTATACTAGACTTAGGATTTTTGGCAAATCCTCAGCCTTCAATGGATTTGACGTGTCTTTACCGACTACCGTTTGAATCGGGCTAGCATGTGAATTATTAAAACTCGTTTCACATGTGATGTTATGCTAAAAGAGTTAACTCTTTCAGTGCTACGATATTAAATACGTAGACTTTGTCTTGGTCACGAGAATAGACTATGCTAGCAACGCGTGTTAGGCGTTGACTTATCCCTACTTAGGCTTCAGGATAAAATTCTTCGTGCATGAAGTGCATGGATTTGGAGTTGAGAATTGTGTCTTTTCTTAGGAGAAAGACAAACCCGATGCTAGAGAGGAAGAATTTTATATTCTATCCCTAGGCCTTGTTTAAGGTAAAGACAAACCCAAAACGGGAGAAAAATAATTTTATATTCTATATCCCAAAACTGAAGAGGAAGAATTTTATATTCTATCTTCAGGTCTTTTTTTAGGGTAAAGACGTACCCAACACGGGAGAGGAAGAATTTTATATTCTATCTCCCAAAACTGAAGAGGAAGAATTTTATATTCTATCTCCAGTTGCAAAGAAAACTCAATGTGGGATCTCCACCCCCAGAATCCGGAAATGTGAAACTAGGAATGAGATCTCCACTTTGAGAATTAAAAAAAATTCAAGCAACCCTAACTTTTATAGGATTGGTTGCTTAATCTAAGAAAAGAATCCCTCATTTATTACGGTGAAATTCTGATTTCTGCCCTAACTTTTATAGGTTTGGCTAAAATCAAAAAGGTGGAAGTCTCTCGTTTATCGAAAGGGGTGATCTGATCTTGGTCCTAACTATCTGCAAGTTTGACCCAGTGGGGTTGGAGATAATCCTAACTTTTATAGGTTTGATTGCTTAAATTGAAAATAGACCTCTCGTTCATGGAAAGAATCGAGAGGGAATTTTGACTTTAGCCCTAACTTTTATAGGTTTGACCAGGAAAGCAGTGGGAGTGTAATACAGATAGCAGTGAAAATGCCGATTTGTACTAGCCACTCGATGGAAGATTTTGATGTTAAGTGATCAGGACTTAACATGTCCAGTTTGAAAATTGCCAAAAATTAGCGGATAAAAATTTTGAGTAGACCCACCATTGATTGATTTGATCAGTGGGGGATTTTATGGTGGAAGATTATAAATTATCAACCACCAGTGGGGGTCTTGTGAGGAAAGATTGGCTCATCAAAGTGATCGAATCTCATCTCAGCAAAAGTATTTATGAGGGTTGGTGAATTTAATATCAACAATAAGATACGTTCCAACTTTGAAAACATTCAGAGTCCAAGTGTGGATTTCTTATTTATCACTTTTGTAGTAACTGGGTTATCCCTAAGAATACTACACGTAGTATTTTTTTGGGAACTTCCCAATACATGGGTTATCTTGAATGTACTAAGAGTAGTACTTTTTCAAGAATTTTTTGTTTATCGGCATCATAAGTCGGGCGCCTTCCTTGGTAATAAGATGATATGTGCCATTCGAATAGACTATTTCTATGACAAATGGTCCTTCCCATTTGGGTTCAAACTTACCTTTCTTCTTGGAATTGAGGATCATTGGTCGTCGGACAGCTAAGACCAAGTCCCCTTCTCTAAAACACCATTGTCGAACCTTTTTGTCAAAAGCTCGGGAAATTCTGGATTGATAGAATTTAATGTGCTGTTAGGCTTCCAAGCGCTTTTCATCAAGCATCTCTAGTTCTTCGAGACATTTCTGATGTTGTTCTTCAGTCGTCATCTCCGTTGCAAGAGCGATCCGAAGAGATAGAATTTGGATCTCTAATGGAAGAACTGCTTCACACCCATACACTAGAGAATACGGGGTTGATATAGTAGGCGTGCGACCTGTGGTGCGATAGGCCCATAGAGCTTCGTTGAGTTTATCGTCTCAATCTCATTTATTAGTCTTCACGAGTTTCGACATAAGTTTTATGATAGTCTTGTTAAAGGCTTCAGCTAACCCGTTTGCTGTGGGATTGTAAGCTGTCGACGGGACGTCTTGAATTTTAAAATTCTCGCAAAATTTGATGAAGACATTACTGACAAACTGAGGACCGTTATCATGTATGATTCACTTTGGGATACCATACCGATAGATAATATGGTGTTTGATGAAGGCCACGATGTTGCTCGTCTTAACTTCTCTAAGCGGAATCGCATTAGCCCATTTGGAGAAGTAATCGGTAATTGCTAGGATGAATCGGTCACCTTTGATCGACGGGAGAAAAATAGGGCCTATGACGTCCATTCCCCAAGTTTCGAAAGGCTATGATGTAGCCGAAGGGTGTAGATGCTCCGGGGGTTGGTGCATATAATTCGCGTGTACTTAACACGCATGACACTTTCGGGCATACGCGACTGCATCTTTGATCATGGTAGGCCAGAAATATCCCATCCTTCTGATGCGGTCGTAAAGTTTTGGGCCGGGTTAGTGTGCATCACTAACTCCTTCGTGCATCTCCCTAAGGACTTCTTCCGCCTCTTTAGTGGATAGGCGCCATAATAGTAGACCATCATACCCCCGATGATATAGCGTTCGACTCTCCTTGTTATAGTAAAACTTTGGTGCTCTCCGTCGGATTGAGTTCCTTTCCTTCGCGTCTTCTGGTAAAATCCTGTGTAGGACGTAGTCTATGATAGAGAAACGCCAGTCTCGGGTTTGAACTTAACTTGGGTTAAATGTACTTCTTTAATATTCTCTTCTCCGTCGTCTACATCATAGATTGGTACGAAGAGCTGGTGAGTTCTTACCGTAACGAACTGTTCTGTTTCGGAAGGCTGTGTCAGAGATACTGCTAATGCTACTAATGCATCCATGTAGGCATTCTATAAGCGTGGAATATATTCGATGAAGAATCCTTCAAATGATTCTGCCATCTCAACGGCCATTTTATGATATGGTATCAAATCCTGATTTCTGACCTTATACTCTCCTTGAACTTGTTTAACTACCAGTTAAGAGTCACCAAAAGCTTCAAAGTACTCACCCAGCTCTTTAGCAAAATTGAATCCGATAAGCAGTGCGTTATACTCGGCTACATTATTTGAGTATGACTCGGTCAGTGAGTAGGCTCGAGGCATCACATGTTTTCCGGGGGAAACTAAGACAACTCTGACTCCAGAGGAGATCTTAGAACATCCAGGAGCACTTGCTACATTAGTTGCTTGAGAAGCACCGTCAAAGTACAAACGTCACACCTGTTGATGAGAAGTTACATTGACTTCGTGGGTTTCATCTGGCAGATCGTCGTATACTTTGGCGGTATCCGTAGTTGGGTTAGCTGCTAGAAGATCACAAATAGCCTGTCCATTGACCGATTTCTGTTATTTAAAGTACAGATCATACTGGGACAGAAGCAGAGCCCATTTTGCTAACCGCCAATTCATGAAAGCTGGCTGCATCATGAATACTCGGACTGGGTTAACGTTGGAAATGACGTAAATAGTCTGTCTAACCAAGTAATGCCACATCTTTTGAATTGCGAACACCAAGGCGAGACACTCCCTCCCAATCATTGGATACTAGGATTCAGCATCTATAAGGGCCTAGCTTAGGTAATATACAGCATGTTCGTGACCGTTATCATCGTCTTGTGCAAGTAATGCACTTAACGAGTG
The DNA here is from genome assembly GCF_001876935.1 of Asparagus officinalis. Taxonomy (NCBI): domain Eukaryota; kingdom Viridiplantae; phylum Streptophyta; class Magnoliopsida; order Asparagales; family Asparagaceae; genus Asparagus; species Asparagus officinalis. The sequence continues at coordinate 56,503,402 of NC_033802.1, forward strand.
GCTCATCGCCTTGACATAAATCAAGAACGGTTTGCCCGATTTCGATGCGACGAGCACATGGGGTTTCAAGAGATATTCTTTAATATTCTCGAATGCTTTTTGATAGACGTCATTCCATACAAATGATACGCCCTTCTTTGTGAGCCTGGAGAATGGTTGATATTTTCCCGAAAGGTTTGAGATGAACCGACGTATATAAGCCAATCGTCCTTATAATCCTCTGAGTTCCTTAAGGTTTCTCGGGGGTTGTAATTCATTAATTGCCTTCACCTTATCGGGGTTAATGTGGATACCCTTGGTGGTGATGACGAATCTAAGGAATTTGCCGCTAGACATTTCGAGGAAAGATTTTGTAGGATTCATCTTCAATTGATGAGTCCGCATTAGGTCGAACATCATCTTCAAATCTTTGATGTGATCATTCTTATCACGGCTCTTCACAACTAGATAGTCCACATAGCATTCAATGGTCTTCCGGAGATACTTCTGAAAAATCTTTGACATGGCTCTTTGATATGTGGCACCTGCGTTCTTCAAGTCGAAGGGCATAACTGTGTAGCAGAAAACCTCGATGGGTGTTATGAACGTGGTATGTTTTTTATCATCTAGATGCATCTTTATCTGATTATAACCAGAAAATCCATCCATGAAGGATATTCTCTCGAATCCGCATGTGTTGTCAATGATAACGTCCATGATGGGAAGAGTGAATCGTCTTTCGGGCAGGCAGTGTTAAGATCTCTAAAGTCGATACAAATTCTAATTTTCCCGTTCTTCTTAAGGACTGGGATAATGTTGGCCAGCCATTCAGGATGCTGCTCCTCCTTGATAAAACCAGAGTCAATAAGCTTTTTAACTTCGGACTCAATTGCTTCCATGATTTGCGAATGAAACCATCTTTGCTGTTGTTTGACAGGTTTGACATCCGGCTTAATATTGAGGCGATGTATTGCCACATTTGGATCGAGCCTTGGCATATCCTCGTAGTTTCAAGCAAAAACATTGATGTACTCTCTAATGAGGGTAATTAACTCTTCTTTTTCCTTTGGCGAGAGACTGTCGCTAATGAATATCGGTTTCGGATTATCCTCGTCACCCATATTCACCTGGATTACCTGGTCTTCGGTAGGGGGTTCCCTTTGTTCAAACTTATCACCATACTGCGTATTCAGGTGATGAACCCAAGAGTCTTCCCAAGTTGGTATTTGATCATCTTCCTCAATGGTGATGGGGTCAATTGTAGTCATGTTCGACATCAGTCTTTTGAACATTTCCCCAAGACTAGCGTCGAAGTCCCAGGCTAAAGAATCGGAAGAATATCCGTCTTTACCTTTATTAGCTATTTGATCAATGACCTGCCAGCAGCACTCGTTATCGGACGAGGAGATATAGCCTAAACCTCTTCTATAGCTATAATAATTATTGGGTTTTCCTTTTGGTACATAAGCCATACGAGGTGGAACTCGCGAACCTCGACCAAAACAAAGACCCTCTCCGAGTGGGAAGTCATATCCGTAACTCTTCATGAGGTTCCGCGCTTTTGTATCATATCTGAATAAATGAGGAGCTGGTTTATCATCATCGTCCTCTTCTCTCAAGAAGTGATCTGGTACTGAAAAATCCTTCCCTTTACCATAAACGACATCCTTTTCACCCCCTACCTTTACGGAGACAACAAGTATCGTTCCGAACGAATCCTGAACATGCTTCTTCATCATGCAATATAATTAAAGTGGTATATACAAGTTAGGGTCATCGTATAACCCCTTCATGATGTTATCAAGACACAATAAGTACTCTAAATCATCATTTATTGCTATTTCTTTGGTAAGTTGCCAATTACAACTATTATCCGATGACTCTCTATCATCAAGATCGATTATAATGGGTACAATATCATTAAGTACAAAACCACCATCATAATCAAACCTAGCCTCAGTATCAGCTTCTTTTCCACTGTCCATATCTTGGACCGATGGTTCAGTATCGGATTCAGCACCGTAGAGAAGGGAGTCAGTAAAATAATTTTTTAACCCCTTAAACGGTTGTTTATCCGCAACCACCGTTTTGACCTCATTATTAGTGTCTACATATTTAAGACATTGATAGAGGGTAGAAGGGACTATAACATTACCGTGGATCCATGGTCGACCCAATAGCAAGTTATAGGAAGTCTCTGCATCGATCACATAACATGTGACTTCCGACTTCAAGTCTCCAATCTGGCACTTCACTCGGATTTTAACTAGTGGCCTAGACCCACTGGTGTTGAATCTGTAGATCATAGTGCCCGTGGAGGCCAGCTTACTGATCGGTATTTCGAGATTATACATCAATCAGAGTGGCATGATGCTAACAGTGAAACCCGGATCGACTTGGATCCGGTTGACAACGTTGGACCTAATGTGCCCAGTGAAATACAGGGGCTGATCATGCTTTGAATTCTTTGTCTGCATGTCCTCCTTGGTGAAAGAAATACAGGAAAAGTGGTTCGTCACGAGGTTACAGTGTTGGACTGACGGCTCTGGTTCCCCAAGAGATGGCTTGATCTGAGTCAGAAAAACGTCAGAATTTGCCAAGGCTTCTTGTAATGCCTCCCTCATGTCTTTCAAGAGACGTAACACCTCATATAGAGTTATTCTAGCCGGTATATTAGCTAACTGTGTTATAATGTCGAAGCGGTGCGGAGTGCTCGAGCTTCCCGGTTTGTCTCTCCCAATCGGTTGATTGAATCGAGACTGCTTCGGGTTCTGATCCTCTTGGTATAAAGGCTCTTTCTACTTTAGCTTTTGCCGAGTCTTGTCAACAGTGCCGGGGGAATTGTGACCACTCCCATTTCTGCTAATGTCTTGGAGGGAATGATTTTGGTTACCCCTTGCTTAGCTAACTGCTCGGAGGCGGTCGGATACTTGAAATGGTATTTATTTCCACTCCGGGTAGCAAAGACTAGTTCTCCGTTGGTCACAAAGACTTCTTGCTCATCTTCGGAGAGTAGGTAAAGTAGGGATTCTTTCATCATATTCTTCTGGAATGGCTACGGCTCCACAACAAGACTTCCCTTTCCCCTTTGACTTCTTCTTGGATGACGATCTGGCCCACTGTTCATCCTCAATCAGATTGGGATGGACCCAGAGAATCTCACCATTTGGAGCCGTGTGTGGCATAAGTCCCTTCTGGCGTTGTCTGTGAGGATTGTTATTGACGGTCTTCACCGCTATGTTTATTATGGGTTCGGATTGGAACCAATTCAGGGGAATAGTTCCGAAGCTGATTGACACTGTGTTCGTACCCACCTTCTTCTCCTTAGACTGTTTCATAGTAATGACCCCAACGTCGATCAACGCTTGGATCCTATCTTTGAGGGCGTAGCATGACTTAGTAGGATGGTGAACGTATTTTGTGTCATTAACCCTTTTAGCGTCTTCTTGATCTTGGATCGGAGGCAACTTAATCTTGTTGTTCTCTATGAGGTATTTGAAAATACCGGGGACTTCGTCTTCTTTAAAGAGTAAACGTTTGGGAATTTCGGTTCTGAAGTCTTCTGTTTCTGAGGTTGTCGTTGCCATTGCGATTGCTGAGACGCCTTTTGTTGTTGCTGTTGTGGTTGCGGTTGTGCTTGCAGCTTGAACGTTTGGTTCGCATCCAGTACGTTCACTTGTGCTTTTCCTTTACCCCGAGGGACAAAATTCTACTGTGGAATATTTGTCGCCGTTTGACCTCTTTCGGCCTTCTCCCTCTTGAGGAAGTGTTCGGCTCGTTCTCCTCGGACCTTCAAATCCTTCCAAGTCTTAGATGGCGCCATTCCTATAGCTTCGAGGATATCCAACGAAAGATTGTTGTGACAAGTTTCCAGGATGAAGTCCTCGCTGACCGGATCTCTACAATTCATAGCTTTGTTTCGGAATCATTTGACAAAATTTTCGACCAACTCTCCATCCTTCTACTTCTCATCGAATAACGTTCCGATTGAAACCTTAGTGTCATCATCAAAGAAATTTGTGAGAAATATGTCTTCCATGTCGTCCCAACTGTTGATACTTCCCGGCTTAAGATGGTGATACCAATCGAAGGCCGTTCTGCAAAGAGTGCCAATGAATGACTGTACCATCAAGGGCTCATTTCCGGAGATTATTCCTAAATGAGATTTGAAGTATATTAAGTGCTGAGTGAGGGAACCCTTTTCGTCAAATAGCATGAATTTGATCAAATTAAACTTTGTCGGGTATGGGATTGATTCCCACTCTCTTGGGTAAGGATGTGGTATTTCAGACTTCTTTATTTCTTGAGCGCTCATCAACACATTGATTTTGCTCTCCAAGTCCCTCATCTTCTTATCCTCGCTCGTACCTTTCTTCGAGCAATTCCGAGGAGAAGTGACGTGGTCCTCCTTCACATTATTATCATCCGAGGGACTACCCCAGTATTGTTGTCAATAGGAGGGGGATCCATGTTGGTATTCTCGTCCGCCTCCCGATCATTATCAACTTGGTTAGGATTATTACGACGGCTGGATTCCACTTGCTAATTTGTCAACGCCACAATTTGTTAACTATGCATATCCCTTATCTCCTACATGGCCATTTCCATCTCGAATTTAAAATTCTCTTTCTGCTTGGCTAAAGCGTCCTCGAGAATTTTAGCCATTTGCTCGGCATTAATCATGAATGATTCATAAGATTGCCCTGCACTGGACACTGTATCATCAGAGGCTAACGCAAAGCAAGCATCTGATATTTCATCATCCAAGGACCGTGCCCTCCTAGGTCTAGGTCTAACAGTTCCAGACCGCAGCCAAGTCATGCATTAGGATACTTCTGCAAAAGGTTCGGGATTGAAGCGTCGCACGAATTTGCCTTTGTCGGCCATGTTGATAGTAACTCGCGGGAGCTTGTTACTTAGGCCAGTTGACCTTCTTCTGTGGAAACGCCTCATCTTTGGTTCGGACATTTCAGTAGAGATTCGCTCGAATACAGAGACCCTCCAGGGAGTTGTCTCGTGGCAGCTACATTCTGACAAAACTGCCTTGATGATTTTCACACACGGACAATAAGAGTTCGTTTCTTGGGTATTTCTCTTCCGAGACTTATTCGTACCCAAGCCTGATAGTATAACTCATTGGCCTGATGTTTAGAGTAACCCATCGTGTGTTGGCATGACTTCCCAGGTATAACGTCGTTATCAGACGAACACGTTTCCCTCTGGGGATATGACGCTTCATTGGCGTCTCCAAGAGTCACTCGTTCAGATTTACGCCTTCATGAGCGTGAAACTCTAACGGGCTCTTAAACTTTAACTCGCAATCTAATGCGGTCGGTCATAAGAGCTTTCCCTTTATTATTATTATTGGGGGATTAGTACGACCCCCAGCCTGAATGGTTGTTTGGGAGCCTTTCAACAGTCCCAATCGCTCCTTAACAGGTGCTTTAGCTCGATCTTTGGGGAGAGGACCAAGGCGGTCTTTCAGAGAAATTCTGAATTTGGTGAGGTCCACACTACCAAGGGGAGTGGGATTCAGAGTTGACAAAGGTTGAATAGTAACTTTGTCTACTTTTTCCTTAGGCACTGATTTGACCTTTGGTATCCAAACCCGTTTCTGCTTAGGCGATTTTCTAACCACCCCTTCCTTCTGCATTTTTTGTGCTTCTTGCACAAGGATTCGGGCTTGCACAAGCAATGCGTGGCGCTTCTGGATTCGCTCCTCAAGGGTAGAGCGGGTCCTTTCTATGCAGACCCATTCGTTCTTCTTTGCTTTGGAGGAGGGGTTGTTCGATCGCCGTTGTTGTTCTTGGCACTTCTTGGATTTTAGATCCACATCATAGTGGATCCCGTCCATTAGCTCCAAAGCCTTAGCAAGTTGACGCACAAGGCGTTGGCACTGCCTTTGGCGTGCTCTCTTTGACAGAATCAGCACGCCCTCAACAACTAAACTTTTGATGGAGGGAAGGCCCAGATCTACAGCTTTGACCTCGTCGAACGTTGGAGGGGAGTCGTGAGGTGTAAGTGTAGCGGTAGCGAGAGGATCTTGGATCTTCGAGCCCGAAGTCCAGTGAGCTTTCTCGGAAGAGGAGGCCTTCCTACGCTTGCGAGGAGAGGCAGATCTAGAGGAGGAAGAAGAGACATACTCTTCGAATTTCTGCTGGTCGAATTCGTATTCGACCTCTTCGTTCACTAGGATCTTGATAGCTGGTTGCGGCACGATAGTTTCAGTAGCGAAGCTATTGGCTCCCACTGTGGTCGTCAGCTTGTTTGGGGAGAAAGTCAATTTCATTGATGAGTTGATTTACAACTTTAAGCATTTACAACAAACTCAAAAAATGGTCTTTTTATAAGACTTTCAACAAAAATTACAACTTTCTTGTCAACAAATACAACGGACGTTTATCCTCCGCTGCTTGTGTGGGATCTTGGCCTGTGATGGGGATGTTGATATCCGTGGACTACCAAACGATCAGATCAGATTCGGAGTTTCGTTGATTCACGAAGGAATTAAGAAACTAAAGCAATTATCTCGGCAACAGCAAGATAATCACTCTTCTCGATATTACCGCAACGGGGCAATCTCAAGGGAAGGAACCGAGAACTGTAGATCTGACGAGCTCCTCTTCTTTATGCTGATGAACTCGATCTGATCTCCTCCTCTCTTCTGAAATTCGTGCTCCTTCAGTCTTCAATTTAGCAGGGCTTCGCCAACGCTCGAGAATTCCCGCTCTTAAAAAATAAAGACCCTGGGGCTGTATTTATAGGCTTTAGGACCTCTGTTTTCAGATAAGAATAATTGATTCACTCTTATCTTTAGTTGTAACCACTTAACCATGTTCTTGGATGATATTTTATCAGTTGAAACAAATCTAGGCGGTTAACGGTCAAAAAACAGCTCAAAACAGTCAAAAATAGGTTTTCGAGGCTACGGACGCCCGCGGTATCTCGGCATGTGGCGAGACAAGTGTCTCAGCCAAGCCGAGACACCAAGGGGTGTTTCGGCCAAGCCGAGACATCTAGGGTGTCTTGGTTTTGGCTCTGGGCTTTGTTTTGTGCGTCCCATTCATTTTCACCGTATTTTTGTCATGCGAACTTGAAATCACACGATTCAAAATGCGTAGGAAAGCCAACGATGAGATCTACAAGCTCCCATGATTGAATTATATATGGAGTAGACAAGGAATGATGGGTGCTTCGTCTTTCGTAAGCGACGCGTAGCTCCTGATTAGTTCATATTTCGTTATTCTAAAGTTTCGTTGCTTCATACGGTTCGTCGACTCACTTCTTGTGCTTGTCGACGTCAAATAAGTTTATGTGACTTGGATAGTAACGTTCATCATCTTCTCTCTGTCTCGAGCCGTGTGCGAGAACCTATAGGCATTTTTAAACACCTGCAAAGATATGGATAGATATTCCTCGTGTTTAAAGGTTTCGTGACAATTGATACAAGGAAGGATGTGAGGCCTTCATGCAGTTTGCCATGAAAAATCCAAAGAATTTAAGTAATGGTGCAATGTATTGCCCTTTTTGTACGTGTAGAAAATTGATGTTAGTGCATAATAGTGAAATACCAAAGCACTTAGCCAATTCAGGATTTTATGAGAGTTATAAATACTAGTCATTTCATGGGGAAGACTACATCGAACAAGAACTGGATGTGCATATAGGTGCATCAGATCATGGTAGGATAGATAATACATAAACAATGTTCAATGATATCTTAGCTATTCCTACAAAATGTGATACCGAAGTTGATATCGAAGATGATACCGAAGATGAAACTGACAATGCCGAAGATAATGAAAAGGACTTGTATGATAGTTGTACTGAGTTCTCCAAGTTCTCATTTATGTTATGACTCTTACATATTAAAACACTTAGCAAAATAGCTAATGAATATTTTGAACTGCTTCTTGATTTGTTACAAACGGTAATTTTGGGAGGAAAGGATAGCATATCTAAAACAACTTGTGTGTGTAAGAAGATTATTTCCACTTTAGATTTTGATGACAATAGGATCGCTGCATGTCCTAATGATTGTATCCTCTACTATAAGGATGAAAAATACCTTCGAAAATATCCTACATGTGAAATTTCTCATCAGAGACAGAATACACACACTTCATCACTAAAGGCAATAGAAAGAGAAGGCATGAAGAGTAATATTGCAGCGAGGTGCTTCATCATTTTTCCTTGGTCCCTAGATTGCAGCGACTTTATATGAATAAAGACACGACTAAGAACATGAGGTAGCATAAGGAACGTCGCATTGATGTTGGTAACCTAAGACATCCCGCTGATGCAAAGACTTGGAAGAATGTTGGTAAACATTTTTTTTTAGTTTTCGCGTGAATGCAAAAATGTCAGAGTGGGCCTATCCAGTGACAATTTTTTTCCATTAGGGCTTATGAGTTTGGGTTGGTCTACGTGCCAGTTGTATTAATGCCTTACAATTTACCTCCATTGTTTTGCATGAAACAACCATATGTGGTACTATCATTATTGATAACAGGCAAGCACGCATCAGGAAATGACATTGCTATTTACTTGGAACCACTTATTGATGATCAAAAATAGTTGTGATCAGAGGATGTATTGGCCTATGATGTCTATTCTAAGGAGTCGTTTAGGCTACTTGTCATTCTCAGGTGGACAATTAATAATTTTTCAACTTATACTATTCTGCCTAGGTGGTCAAAAGCCACATATGGTTGTGCAGTATGTGGTCCAGAATTTGAAACGATTCACTTACCACATAGCTAAAAGTGTTGCTATTAGTTTAATAGACGATGGTTGCGCTTGGGACACAAATACAAAAAATTACCTAATAAGTTTGATGGCACGATGGAGAAGAGGAAGGCACCACAATATTAAAAGGAGATGATATTGTGAAACTGCTTCAGAAGTTTCAAAATCTTAGGTTCGGAAAGAATCGGTATTTAGAGACTAGTCTACTGGGAGTAAAGAATAGAAATATTTTGAATAGAAAGGTTTTGAAGCATAAAAGATCAGTTCAGAGGGTTGAAGATGAAACTAAAAAATTACCCACAAACTAGATGAAATTTAGTGTCTTCTTCCAACTACTTTATTGGGAAAAGCTTAAAATCCGATATAACTTAGATGCCATGCATATTAAGAAAAATGTTTGCGACAATCTAGTGTTAACACTCCTACAAGATGCCAACAAATCGAATGATGACTTTCGAGCTCATCAAGACCTAGTTGCATTGAATATCCGAGAAGATTTGTAATCATGTGAAGTTGGACCTAACAAATATGAGTTCCCTTCTTATATTTGCAGGCATTAAAAATGCTGAACTTTAAGATATGATGAAGGTCATCATAAGGACGAACATCATCTCAAATCAAAAATGAGACTCGCCACCCAACGAGGATCTGTATCAGAAATGAGGCTCACCACGCTGTGAGGCTCGGTGAAGCTTATCATTAGAAACGAGGTTCGAAGCTCATCATTAAAAATAAGACTTGACATCAAAGGCGAAGCTCGTCATTAGAAATGAGGTTCGACGCTCGTCATTGGATACGAGGTTCAAAGTTCATCATTGGAGGTGAAGTTCATTAATGAAAACAAAGCTGGTCATCAGATTTAAAGCTCGTCAGTGAAGACGAGACTCGTCAAAAGGAAATTCACAAGACTTGCTATGTAGTTGGACTCATCTATTAAAGACGAAGTTCGTTAGTGAAAACGAAGCTCGTCAGACAAAGTCAGTGAAGACAGAGTTTGCTATATTACAAAGCTAGCCTTATAAGACGAACCTCACTGCATATTAAGGCTCATCCAATAAGACGAACCTTGCTACATATTGATGCTCATCCAATAAGATGAACCTCATTGCATATTGAGGCTCGTCCAATTAGATGAACCTCACCATGCAGCGAGGCTCGTCATCCATAGAAAATCCAGCTGTAACGGATTTGAAGACTTAGTCAGCCACGTGGGCTAAGTTTTAGGAGCACGTTTCACCCCATTAACCAACGTGTATTGAATTGGAGGAGGCAGTTACGCCCTCTACCTATAATTCTAGCATGTCGGTTACGTGCTGAAACTCTATAAGTAGCCATGAGCGGCTATGAAGAGGGGACTTTTGGAAGATTTTTGGCTATTGCGTGAAGAGAGATCAGTGTCTTTATTCTCGTGATCTAAGCCACCATTAGAAGCTTTTGTGATCTTGCTTTGATTATCAACGGGAAGCAATCTCAGCTTGAGCATCAAGAGAAGCATCCTTTCACCTCTAAGAACCCACTTTTAAACAAAAGAGAAGTCAAATTAATCTTCTCTTCCTCTGCAATCGAGAGAGATAGAGAGTGATTATAAGGGATTCATACCAAGTGATCAAACTCATTTCTTAAAACAAGAAATCAATCAAACTTTAATTTGTCGATCCTACAGAAGATGACGACCACAATGGGAGAAACCATTCTTTCCGATGAACTGGTGGTGGTGCACTTTGACAAGATTGCAGTGGGAACCGATGTTGAAACTTTAGTCATAGAGTTCGACCAGACAAAGTATGAGGAGTTTCTTTCCTCTGGTAAGTCCAATCCCACTAAGGCACGAAAGTATCATCGAGTCTCTTATAAGACTTTAGCCCATGTGGCTTCTAAAGATTAAACTAGAGTTAACCTCGAGGAAAAGTCTATGCCTCTCAAGGATGAGGCTTTAGCAACTAGACGTCAGGCTAAGAAATGGATGGTAAAACACCCTAATCGAACTTCGGCTTATGTTAACCAATATGGTCAAAACTTGGCCACTGTTGACGAACCTCACCCATCTTCGGCTGAGGCAGCAACTCCTGTGCGTCCACTTTTAAGACCTACGTGACAACGTCAACCAAGCTCATCGTAGGGCTCGAGCCTTGGTCCCATTGGACGATTTCCATTATCCATCGAAAGTTGGTTAGTCTAAGTTTAATAAGTCTGTTGAGGGTCAACTGACCAAGGAACATCAAAATGATGGATCTTGTCCCTACACCCGAGTAGGCTCAGAGAATGAACCTCAAGCTGCTAAGAATGGACCAAGAAGGTAGATGCACCAAGCTCGCCCTATCAACGAACCTCGTCATAAACATATAAATGACGAAGTTTGTCTAACTGCCCAAGTTTGTCAACCTCTATCATTTAGAGGGTCTTGCTTGGGTAAAGCTAAGCCGACAGAGCTAGCCGGGGGTAGTTACACTGTTGACCTTCGTGATTATCTCACATGTAAATGCAACATGAGTCAGATACAATCTTATTGCTGCTGCAAGAAGCTTATCTCTGCAGTACTTTCCCAATGCCCATGTGGGGAATCAGCACACAAATCTTCAGTCTTCAAACAATTGACTGAGCCATCGATGGTCTCGTCATCTAGAAGAAGACACTTTCATCCTAAGAAACAACCACCCAAGAATCGCCACATTGAAGTGACGATTAATATGGTTAGCAAGGGCAAGAGCAAAGTCTCGGCTGATTCTTCTAAATCTTCTTATCCTGAGTACTCTCCAGAGTTAGGTGAAATGCTTGTTGATGGACAGAGAGTGTATCGGCACACTCATACTTGTACTGGTGTGGTGATCCCGCTAGATTACTGACGATTAGCAGGCATTACAGATGAGGCTGATGAAGAGCCTGAGAACTTAGCTATTGTAACCTCTCAACCTTCCAATACCGATCAAAGTGAACAGACAAGTGCTCACATGGCTAGAAGTGAGGAAGACATGGTAAGGAAGATGGAAGAGCAACAATCAACCATCCTTCAACAACAGGAATCTATCAAACGCTTAGAAGTAATGGTAAAGAGACTCCTCGGGGAGAAACAACAGAAAAAAAAGAAGGTCCATCCCCAAGCGTTAGGATCAAGGCCTAGGCGACCTTCACACACCGAGGAAGAAAAGAGCCATCAGAATCAAGATGGCAATGATGAAGAAGATGAGGAGGAAAAGATTCTATATACTCATTCTGAATCATCTGAAGCTGAATCCAATCCTCGTATGAAATTACGGGACCAAAAATTGGATGATTTCTAGAAGCAACTTAATGCATCGAAGCTCTAAGGAAACTTCAAAGACCTGGGGGTAGCTAGACCTTATCCAGTTGAATGGGATACTGTCCCATATCCCCTGAAATTTATGCCGCTCAATTTGGTACAGTTTGATGGCAAGGGTTCTTCTACCCAACACATTTACTATTTCCAGGCGCAAACTGGACACATAGTGGGGAATGACCCTATAATGACTTGACTATTCATTAGTATCCTAAAAGGGGTTGCTTTTGAATGGTTTCACAGACTAGAGTCTTGGTCTATTAAATGCTGGAGGGATCTATAAAAGCTTTTCCTGACCAGGTTCTTTGATGATGACACCGAGGTGTCGATGGCCGCACTATTGGCGGAGAAGCAGAAAAAGACAGAGTCTGTCGGTGACTTTGTCAAAAAATTTAGAAATCGATTGTTGCATTTATGGGATCAAGTCTCGGAAGCAATCCTTGTGGAGATATGCCGAAACAATCTTTCTATCAACATACTATCAAAGATGGGCGCAATTAAAGATCGTTTGTGGAAAGATTTGGTTTGGCAGGGAGAGCAGGTCGAGAACATGCTCAAGAGGATAGAGGTTGAAGAATCTCAGGAGTCTTATCCTAAAAAAGAGAGGGAATAAAGGCAACTTTAACCCTCAAAAGTAATCAACGGGGAAAGATACTTTGGCGGTGGATGCCAACCCTTCTCCTAAATCCTCTGCGAAGCAAAAAGGGAATTCTTCTGATAATCATTTTTAGAAGAAATATGATTTTAAAGATGAGAACATCGTCCCAATCCTCAAGTCTTTGATAAATACAAATAAGATCAAGCTCCCCGATTTGAGACGACATGAAGAAGTATCGAGGGCAGATGATCCTAACTATTGCATATACCATAGGATGGTGCATCACCCAACCAAGGCATGTTATATCCTAAAAGAGAAGATCCAAGCTTTGTTAGATGTAGGTGTTATAACCCTTCAGGCAGATCAGAAGAAGGTGTCGGCAAACATGGTCCTGTTGCAGTTCGGAGACTTCACGAAAAATCAAGTTCAGGATGGTGTGAAGCCAGTTCCTTAAGCAGAGGCCAGGATTATGAACCTCAATCCTCATCAGCAGAAGGAGAAGGATATGGTTCCATATACCACTCTTGAAGGTGGAGTCATGTGGGTTTATCCTGACCTACTAGTATATGGGCAATGGGCTTCAGCAGACTTGAAGAGATCCAAATCCAATCGAAAATCCTACAATGCTGTGTCCATTATTCCTGATGAGGAAGTCAAAACTACATCCCTCAGTAGTTATGAAGACGATCAGCCAACGTTCACCACACAACCTGTGTAGATATCAGGAACCTGTAGAGGAAAGGAGTATTTAAATAAGTACCCTGAAGTAGCGGTTGCACCGCCAAGACCAGAGAAGGAGGCGGCGGATAAAGTATAAGCATCTGGCCATGATCCCAAGGTGAAGGAACTTCATTATAACAAGGCACTCATGAAGGATGTTCCGAAGAGCTCGAAGGGTCCTTTTCAGTTTGATGTGTTAGCTCAATTAGCCAACATCCCAGCAAGGATTACCTTGTTTGAGCTCTTACGCATATCGCGATCAATAAGGGAAGCCTTACACGAAACATTAGCGAATAATGAGACCTTCCTTGCTCACCTTCCACCTAACCCGATAGAGGAAACATTGGAGGCATGCCCTCAATGTCATCAGATCTTTCAAGGACGGATGCCATGCATCACCTTTTCTCCAGAAGATATGCTGTGAGAAATCTGAAGCATGATAGACCCTTATACTTTATAGGGTATATCGGTTCTATTCGGGTAGATCGAATTCAGGTTGACCCGAGTTATTCTTTAAGCATTATACCTTTAAGGCTCATTCGCCATCTTGGGGTCCCACTTATCGATTGTTAACAACGGGAACCACCATTTATGGTTTCAATGCTTCCAACACTCGTCCCCTAGGCAAAATCAAGCTCAAATGCCAAATGGGTGACTTGAGGACAGATGCCACCTGCTATGTTATTGATGTAGAGACGTCTTATAGTTTGTTATTGGGTCGTCCATAGATTCATAACAATTTGTTTTTTCCATCCACTCTACATCAATGTATGAAATATGTAGATGAGATTGGTGAAGTCAGAACAGTGGTCACAGAAAAGCAACCATTCAAAAGGGTTGAGAATTATTTTATAGATTCCATCCACTACCTTGATGGTGAGCCAATTGAGGTACCAATAGTTGAGGACCTCGATAGCGATAATGAGGCTGATACTGAGTCTGAGTGTGAACATGGTCTTGTTTTCAATGACATTAAACCCATCGTAATTGGTCTTGAAGGTCTGGATGTAAATGACGCTGATGACAACGAAGTTATCTTTAATAATAATAATAATTTAGCTTACTTACCGTGTGTTGAATGTAACTCTGATATGCCAGGTAGTAGTATTAATGTGATACCAGATCCCCTTCCACAACTGTATACGGAGCCTGCTTTACACATGTTGATCCGATCATCTTTCGTGATAAGTCAGCAACATGTTGAATCATCACAGGCAGTCTTCATAGTACCAGCTAGGAACAATGGTCAAAAAGATATCATCTTTGGGCAAACTGAAGGTCCAATGCAAACCCTTTGGAAAGAATCTAAAAAAGAAGTAAGAGCCCCTCAATTCTCATACTTAGAACCAACAACGCGATAACTTATAAGGAAAATAGGATACGACTTCACCTGCAAAGAATGTTTAAATTTTGGCAAAGGACGGAAGACACCTCTTAAATCAGCCTATGTTCCAGAAGGGAAACCTGATGATTATTATCACAAAACTCACAGGGGGTTAGGATATGAATCCCCATCATTAATATTATGCTTCGAAGCCAACGAAGAGTCGGAAGGAAGTCTCACTAATTCTTCATTTGAATCGACCTGTTAGGATTCAGATGTCAGCACTGGCGTCATATTCAAAGAACTCATGGTCAACATGACTTCAGCTCAGCCAATAGAGACTCAAGAGGATAATCAATTACCCTTGTTTGAAGATCCATTGAGTAGGAAACTTGGCATGTAGTGGGAAAATCATTTTGAACAACGTGAACCTCCTACTAACGATAAAATGATTCAAGTAAACATGAGAGACGAGTCCAACCTGAAACCCATATTCATAAGTGATAGCCTATCACCTGAAGAAAAGGAGGACCTCGTCGCTCTTGTTCATAAATATATCGATGTCTTCACTTGGAATTATAAGGACATGCTGGTTCTTGATCCTCAGGTAGCTATGCATCGCCTCAACATCAAACCAGACGCTAAGCCTGTTAAGCAATAGCAATAGCGAATTTCGTCCCTAGATCACAGAGGTAATTAAAATTGAAGTAAAAAAGTTCATTGAATAAGGATTTATCCCCAAGGAACAACATTCTGACTGGGTGGCCAATATAGTTCCTGTTCTGAAAAAGAACGGGAAGATTCGAGTATGCATTGACTTTTAAGATTTAAATGCGGCTTGTCTAAAGGATGATTTTCCTTTACCTATCACAGATGTTATTATTAATAACACGTGCGGGTTTGAAAGGATGTCTTTTATGGATGGATTCTCAGGGTACAACCAAATTAAGATGTATCTTGATGATGAGAAGCATACTTCTTTTCGAACACCTTCAGGGATATACTGTTACACAGTAATGCTCTTCGGGTTGAAAAATGCTAGTGTTACATATCAACATGCCATGACCACTATTTTCCAAGAACGTTTAAGGAAGACTGTGGAATGTTATGTTGATGACCTAGTTGTCAAAAGCCATGACAAGGAAGATCATTTACATAACTTGAAAACATTGTTCGATCTCATACGGACGTACTAATTGAAGATGAATCCAACCAAATCATTCCTAGGAATGGCCAACGGTAAATTTCTTGGGTTCATAGTCACAACTAATGGAATTCGTCTTGATCTAGACAAAGTCAAAGCTATTCAAGAGCTCCGCCTCCAAAAAGCCTTAAGGAACTTCGTAGTCTACAGGGGCGTTTAGCGTACATCTGTAGGTTCATTTCCAACCTATCAGGCAAGTGCCAGCCATTCTCAAGACTCATGAAAAAAGGGGTATCCTTTATATGAGATGAGGCTTGTCAGAAAGCATTTGAAGAGATCAAGCAATATCTCTCCAGTCCACCTGTGTTGGTTGCACCAAAGTCAGGTAGACCATTCCTGATATATATTCGAGCTACAGAGCATGCCTTAGTAGGACTCTTAGCAGAAGATGATGATAATGGCCATGAGCAGACCATATATTATCTTAGTAGGACTTTATCGGGAGGTGAACCTCACTATCCTCCTATTAAGAAGGAATGCTTAGCTCTGGTCTTCACAGTCCAGAAGATGCGACATTACCTGGTTGGACAAACCATACATGTCATTTTTTAGATCAATCTCATATAGGTGTTCATGAAATAGTCTGGTGTATTAAATTGGTGACTTGTAAGATGGGCGTTGTTGCTATCCCAGTATGACATTCACTTCAAACCTCAGAAGGTAGTGAAAGGTCAAGCTTTTTGCAATCTTATGGCCAATCATCCATTGAACGGGAAGGTAAAATTATACCAGGATATACCTGATGAGACGTATGAAGCCAATATTGTCTTGAAAAAATAGGTATGTCAATTATACTTCGATGGCGTAGCAAGAGCAAGCCCTACTGGTCCAGTTGTTGCCGGAGTAGGGGTAGTCTTTATTTCCCCCATAAAATTATGTGCTACCTCAAGCTGTCTCTCTAACAGAACCATGTTCCAATAACATGGCCGAATACAATATTTTGTTAATCGGTCTTGACATAGCCAAACAACTAGGGGTGAAGCATCTAGAGGCGTATGGTGATTCACAACTCATCGTCAACCAGGTAAAATGAGAATATGAAGTTAGGAATGAGGACCTCATTCCCTATCACACCACAGCTATTGCATTGGCCAACTCTTTTGAAGGCTTATACATTAACTATGTACCCCGTCTCAAGAATACCTATGCTAACTTTAAACAAATCAACTCAAATAAAATAGAATTCAAAAAAATAAAAAATTAAAAAAATGGTATTATCAGGTTATTCTACTATCTACTGCTATATTTGGAGTAGGAAATGAATTTTAGAATTAACCAGTCATAATGTAATAGTTTTAGCAATGACCTGCCTCTCCTTGACTGCTCTCTTCTCCTTGCTCGCCTTTTCCGTTAGCTTTGACTATGGTGCCTTCTTCTTAGAAATTATATCCTTTTATGGTGACACCATAAAATCCCTCTCCATCTCCACGTTCACAGATGACCCCTCATGTTCATATTAAGCAAAACCCCAGGATTTAAAGTAAGTTATTAGGAAAAAGTTTTTTTTAGGATTTTTACATATAAAAGTTTGTAAAATTCAAAGTGAAATGAGTAGAAATATTTATAAATAAAATAATTATTAAAAGATTAAAAAAGTTAGAATGGAAATTATATGCTTAGAAGGGATAATATTTAGTAGATAATATTTTATCTAAATAAATACACTTAATATTAAATTTGTATATCAAATATAATTTATGATCAACATCAAACCATAAGAATGCCCAAGAAAAAGCACTCAAAATCAGCAATTATTTAAATAAATTATAAATTATATATACTCCACATAAACATAAGAATGAACAAAAAAACTCAAAGTAAAATGCCTCATCATTTGGCAAATGACTGTAGAGTTTCCAAAAATATCTTTCTTCAATGCATAAAATTCACCATTCTATAAATGGAAAGAATTTACATTTTACAACTAATTGTGTAGGTGTCGTTTGGCAAAGGGTTAAGGAAGAGGGATTAAGGAGAAGGGTTAACTTAGATAATCCATCATGAAGGGTTAAAAATATTCTAATTCCGTTTGGATTCACTAGTTAAGACAAGGGGTTAAGTCTTTTGTGTTTGGCAAATGAAAAAGGGATAAGGAGATTAATCTCATTATTTTTTTAAAAAAATACCACTTTCGCCCTTACTGTAAATTTATAACTAATTGCCTCATTAATATCTTTTTTTGCGTTATTTACCTTCTGAGCAATTTCAAAGATTTGAAGCGCTAATATGTAATTTAGTTGAGACAAGATGGATAAATATTTTTTTGAATTAATGCTAAAATGACAATTTGGTATTATTCAATAAATGATTGTTCATAAGGTAAATAAAAATAAATTATCATTTTCGCATTATTTCAAAAGCTAAAGAGAGATAATGAGCTAACAAAATATTATATGGTTTCTTACCTATCAATAAACCTCGCAAAAAAGATTTGATTATTCAAGAAAAAAAAGATTTGATTATTCAAGGAAAAAACAATCTACTCAATAGCTTTACATAAAATTATAAGTTTTGCTCATATAAGGATAGTGAAAGACATAATTCAACCTCCTTATACTTTAATATTCGACAACTACATATTTCAATTATTCCAAAGCTGTAAAGCAATCCTGTTGTGAAGCTGCTCACCCCTTAAACTTTCATCTGCACCAACCATGTATTTGGGGGTCTTCTTCCTCCTCCTCATCTTCATCCTCATTCATCTCTAATCCATTGAGCATATTAAAGTATTTATCATTTCTCTGATTCCTTGTAATAAAATTATGAAGAACACAACAAGATACAATGATTTTGACTTGAGTTTTATAAGGAAATGGAGCAGCAACTTTCAAAATTTTGAATCTTTTCTTTAAAATTCCCCATGCTTTTTCCACTGCATTACGTAGTTGTGCATGTATATGATTATATTTGTCTTTAGTATCTCGATAGGCTCTAGTGGTCTCATTTGTAAAATCTCCAAGATGAAGCGTGATCCATGATATGAGGCGAAATTTTTTGAAGTATTAGCATATTCCGAGTCAACTAAGTGAAAACGACCTACATATTTAAAATTATCTTACTTTAGTACTAATTGATTCTAAAAAATCAGAAGGAAAAATATTAAAATTTACCATCTTTCAGTGTTGCACGAAGTACTGACATATCAGATGTTGATCCCTCCCATCTAGCAGCCACATAAAGAAAAGTATGATCAAAGGAGCATGCTGCCATTACATTTTGAGCTATGAAATTCTTTCGATTACGATACCTATTGTGTTTCTTTTTCTTCACAATTATAGGAATATGAGATCCATCAATTGCTCCTAATACTTTTTGCAAATATAAAAATATATAATGTTCTAATGTACAGAAACATACACACATACACATTTAAAAAGATTTGAAAAAATATATGCATTTAGCTCTACCTTGAAATATGGGAAGAAATTAGGATTCTCTCGAATCTTAGGATGAACGTCTACGTCAGCAGTGGGAAGTTGGATATAATCTTGTTTCAAAGATAAAATAGCATTAAGCACATTATTATAATGCCTGCTAATAGTCTCTCCTGAATGTTGAAATATCTCAACTAATACTCGATTTGAAAGGGCATGTGAAATTCCGTATAGAAATATACATAGTTGTTCATTGCAGCTTAAATATCTAGTTGGCCGTTAAGTATTCTTCTCAATTAGAATATTTTTAAGCAAAAGAATTGCCTCGGAACTCATTCGGAAGCAAGAATATGAACGATCAGGATGTCCAGCCAACATATCTTCTACAAGCATATGACCAGAGAATGGTCTAGTTCGACATGGTCGAGGAACCTGCTTCATCACATTTGATACATGAATGATGATTGTGTTCATCTTGTTCCACATGAACTCATCCTCATCCTCATCATTCAAAAGCAACACCTCTATAAGATCATCTCCATCATCAAGTGCTTCAATATCATCAACACTAAGATCGCTTGCAAAATCTTCAAATGAATTCATCTTCAACCAAATTAAAAACAAAAAAATTAGACAACTTGTTGTAAAGAATGGTAGATATAGTTTCAGTTGATTCACAATCAACACCTAAGAAATTGAAAGATACAAAATGCTATTAAAGCATTCATCTAAACGTCAGGCCTTTAGATGCCAACCTATAAGTATGTAGCAGTTAACAGAAAGTTTAACATCCACAATATCAATTTAAGCATGGAAGATTAGTGTTCTAACTGAAACACTAGAAAACAATCCAAAAAGAAGAAAGAACCAATAATCTGTTGACAATCCAACTAGATACTACATATGTAAAAATTAAGTAACAATAAGTAATGAATAGAAAAATGAATCCGGAATTCATAGAAGCCCGTGTATATCTAGGGATCTACCTACAGTCCACAAAACGTGTTATCAAAGCATAAGTGAGACTATTTTTTTTAAACAGGACCTTTTGATTTGTTTGAACAAGCAGACACCACTAAAAGCATTTATAAGCTTCCATTTTAAAACATACCCTTAACTACCTCCAGCTTCATACAACTGTTTCACTTTGCTCTCTATTTCTAGAGCTTCCTTCTTACTACTTACACCCAACACTCTGCTATTGATGTAGGCTACATCCTTTCATCACTGTTCCCCAAATTGGGGAAAACTCTGCACTAGAGCTTTTGAGCCAGTAGTCAACATACTTGATGACCCTTCAGTATTAAAGTTTCAAAAGGAACATCAAATTGGTCCCAGAGTTACCCGCCCCTTGGATGAATATGTCATAGATGCTAAGATAAAAAAAGGTTGAACACATTAGGGCCATGTGGAGGCATGGATCCTTATAAAACGTGCATAGTGAAGGCATCTGCCACCCGTTCATATTTTCTAAGTGTGAAAGCAATGTCTGCTTCCACAAATAAAGGGAAAGGCGAAACCTTTATTAAGCTCAGATTGATAACACTCCATGATATTTTGTACCCAAAAGGATAACAGTAGAAAACATTGAGAAAATCTAAATAACATGCCAGTTGCCATAGAGTTAGCAGATATACTAGCATAAGTAGAAACCACCACTTAGTGCACTGCATGAGACAGATCCCTAGTGCCCTACAAAGAGGGTCAATTATCTGCTTTATGCTAACCTCGTATTAATGCTAATGTCCATGCATCACCTTGTAGGTGTCTAAAATTGTATATGAGCTCCCGCATGGAGCTCGAAACGAAGAGTGGACGTCACCATCCGAGTCAAGAAGGATTATCCAATTGGCTCGCCCACATCAGTCAGCTCACGCACGTCGGTCAGCTCACGCACGTCGGTCAGCTAACGCACGTCGGTCAGCTCGTGCACGTCGGTCAACTCGTGCACGTCAGTCAGTCACAAGTGACCAGACGCGCTTATTAGGCAACTTCAAGTGACCGTATACGCTCACCAGTCAGCTCGCGCACATCGGCCAGCCCTAAGTGACCAACGTGTTCGTCGGTCAGTCCCTCAATGAAGGGTACAAGACAACGAGACAACCAAATATACAGAACGGTAGAAAATACGAGCCCAGGAAAGACGGAAAACACCAAAATACAAAGAGAGAGGGAAAGAACCTCAATATCCACGTGGAGGCGCGGGTCACCACTTGGTGCCCCGCGCGCACGCGGGTCACCAATTAGTGCCCGCGGGTCACCAATGGG
>NC_033802.1:56524921-56536290 GCF_001876935.1 Asparagus officinalis
GATCACCAAGAGGTGACCCGCGTCCACACGGGTCACCAGTGTCCGTCGCGTAGTTCTGAGCCCCAAACACGTTTTTGACAGTTATTTAAGTGGTTTTCATAGGATTTATCTGTTCCAGGGGTTCCCAACTGACTTGATATCATCTTTACACGTGAGTAGGCTGCTATTAACTGAAGATAAAGCTAAATCTCCCATTCTCATCCGAATACCCACATTCGAGGCCCTATAAATACAAGCCTAAGACCTCCATTCTATAGAGCTGGAAATCAAGAGGATGAAGTGCTGTCAAATTGGAGAGTGGAGCACGAATTTCAAAGAGTTAGCAGATCTTAAAGGAGTTCCTTAATAAAAAAGAGAGTTCGAGAGATATGAGACTTGTTTTCCCCCTATTCCTCCGGATTTAAGCTTGGTCTTAATCTCAAGAAGAGCCATAATCTCGCTTGGTCAAGATTACCGCTGCTGTAATTACTTCCTTTGTGAAGTAAGAGCATTGTTTATCAAACTTCTGCTCACCGAATCTGATCCGTAGGCGGTCTACAGATAAACCCCGGCACTGGCAACGATCCCGCACAAGTAATAGGCCATAAACATCTATTGTGTGTAGTTTGAAAGAAAGTTATAATTGTTGATTAAAAGTCTCAGAAAAGGCTATTTTCTTGAGTTTATTGTAAACGTTTGAAGTTGTAATGAACTCATCAATGAAATCGACTTTTCACCCAAACACGCTGGCGACCACAGTGGGAGCCGATAGCCTTTCTGCGAAGGCTGGTGTGTCGTAACCTCGGATTCTCGTCCCGGTTGAAGAAGAGGTCAAATATGAGTTCGACTAGCAGAAGTACGAGGAGTACTTGTCCTCCTCCTCTAGATCCACCTCTCCTCGCAGATGCAGGAAGGCCTCCTTCAAGAAAGCTCGTTAGACTTCGGGTTCGAAGATCCAAGAAGAAGATCTCCTCGCCGCTGCTACACTTGAGCATCGCAACGCCCCTCCGGCCTCCAACGAGGCTGTAGTCACAGATCTGGACCCTTCCTCTATCAAGGAGTCAATTGCTGAAGACGCACCAACTCTATCAAAGAGGGCACGCCAAAGGCAACGCCAACGACTTGCGCGCTAACTTGCTAAGGCTTTCGAGCCAATTGACGGGATTAGCTACAAAGCAGATCTGAAGTCCAGAAGGTGCCTGTAGGCTGTCTAAAAATCACAATAGATAGCTAGTCCCCGTCAAGTCACAACTAAGAGGGTCACAATCAAATGACTTTCTTGTCAACAAAGGGAGGCTACAATCAGAGGATTCTCCTATAGATCAAGAAGAGATTACAAGTCAATGATTTCTTCAAACCGAGAGGAAGAATTCATCCCTACAGTCAAAACACAAGTGGCTACGTTCCAAAGGTCAAAGCAATACGATCACTACATTGACGCAGCTCAACACAACACGGACACAGCACAACTGCAGCTCTAAACGAACTGCGTTCACAGCCGCTGAACGCAGCATAAACGCATCATCCAAAGGTGTACGTAGGTCCAGGCCTAGCAACGCACGACTTGCGTTTGACCTGTTCAAACCTGATCTGGCAATCCCGAAACTGCTCTTCACCCACGATTTGGGGAGGTGGTTTGAGTGGGTTGTTACACCCGATTAATGGGGCAACTAAACCCCTATTTAGGTACAGATTATGTGGGCAATCACACCCTTAATCTCTCTATAAATATCAACAAACTCAACAGAGTTAAGGATCGATTTGAGAAGGGGGGATCGGATATTGGAGATCAAATTCTGGAGAGGAGAAAATCTGGAGTCAACAATCTTCAACAATCGAAGATTATCAGATATTTGAAACTTGGATTCTCAACCGAATTATTTCGGTTCAAATAACTCTTCTCCACCGAAGTTTGTTACTGGTCCTGAGGTACAAAGCTCATCAAGAGTTCTTGATCAGTTCGACCACACAAGTTAGTTATTCCAGTGAACTAAGACATTTGGATCGTCAACGGAGAGCGAATTCGACGTGAGCATTCGAAGGAAGCACTCTATCGCCACCGTGAAGAACCCAGAATTAAACAAAGGGGAGAATCAAATTCATTCTCCTCTCTTTTGTAATCAGGAAATCCAATTGTAACTGAGATTAAAGGAATACAAATCAATTTTTTTTCCGTTTCTTTTACTACAAATTTTTCCACAAACAAAAGACGGAGACTCCACTGAGGACTAGCTTCTCTGACGAAGAAGTGGTGGCGCAATCCGATGTCCATCTAGCTGGAACAACTGTTGAAACTCTCGTTTTAGAGTTTGATCAAGCCAAGTACGAGGAAGCTCTTTCCTCTGGATCGCTTAGCCCCAAGGCCAGATGCAACATCCGAAAAATCTCCAAAGAGATCCAACCTGTTGCTGAAAAGTCAAAGAAAGCCTTCTCCTTAGGCCGATATTCATCAAATCACCCCTCATCTGAAGGAGCGGACTTAGCCTCGGCTGGGCTTGTCCAACAAGTTGAGCAGCCCACGTCTACATCAACACGACGTGCTACAGGCTACAAATGGCCTATAGAAGAGTCAAACTCTATAAACGCCTATGATGTTGCTGCAAAAGCTCTGAAACAAGCCAAGAAGAACGCCGCTCGAAGACGGAGAAGATCCATCCGATGTGCGCATCTCCGAGAAAACCAATCCCTGGTTTAACGCAAGGATTGCGTTTTTGAAGCTCAACCCAAACATTGTGTTCCTACCCCAGAATGCGTACTTCATGGCAATGAGCCTAACTATGAGCCTCAGGTGATACAGCTTAAACGAGATCCTCAGTGGTGCGTTGTCCATCCAAAACACATTGCTGCTAAGGATAAACACGCGCCTCATGAGTGCGTCCAAATAAAACATGACCCTAAGGGGTCTGTTTCATCAATTAAACGTAGGCTAAAGCCTGGCGTTTACAAATCACAACGCGACCCTCGCGTTTCGTCTTCAGAACGCGATGTGGTCTGCCAAGTTCAAGGGAGTCGACATGGGCTTAAGGTTCATGTTCAACAAGAACCAGTCTCGCCCACTCAAGGACAGGGAGTTTTATTCCCGACCTCATGCTCGACGAAGAATTACTCTTAAGTCTCTGATTTGCGAGAATTACTCTCTAGAGGGAAACCAACGCAACAGGCAACTCATTCATGCCACTGTGAGTGGCTTATTTTAGCAGTCCTTTCCGAATGCCACTGTTGTACACCTGAGCCTCGTAAGTCTGTGTTCGACAGACTGGCTGACGTCGCAAGACCTACCAAGCGACGACGTCATCAGAAGAAGAAGGTTTCTGAAGCTGAATATCCTCAGGTCACTATCAACGTGGTCGGCAGAGGGAAAGCCTCGCATCCTAGTTCTGACGAATCACAAAGAAGTCATTTCCCGATAGTTCGGGAAATTTGTGACGAATTTGAAGGAGTATACCGGCATACTCGGACTCGAACTGGAGCTATCCACTCGGTCGATTATCAAAAGTTGTCCAAGGGGATTATTTCCGATGATGAATATTCGGCAATTGCCAAATCTCAATCTTCAAGCTTTGTCGTGGCACGAGAGACTTCCGTTTATATGACTGGAAATCCTGAAGACTTAGCCAAAAGAGTGGATGAACATCATGTCATGCTCCAGGCACAACAGGAAACCCTTCTCCAAATGAAGGATATGTTGGCCCAGCTCCTTGCTGAGAAAGACCAAAAACCTGAATCTTCCCAGAGGACAATCTCCAAGGGAAAATAGAAAGCACATGAACATTCAGATTGCGAAGCTCAAAATATAGAATCTTCTTCTGAAAACGAGAAGGAGATGGAGAGAGAACCGAATCCTCGGTCAACTAAAGTGGATGAGCTAGAAGCTCACCTTAACACAATAGCTAACAGAAGTGAGCTTCGAGAAGAAGGGGTGATACGGCCTTATCCTACTGAATGGGATACAGCTCCCTATCCGCCAAGTTTAAGGCTCCGACTTTACAACCTTTTGATGGTACAGGGTCGCCGAACCAGCACATCTACTATTTCAAGTCACAGACTAGAGATGTGGTAGCAAACGACGCCATCCTGACCCGTTTGTTTATCGGTACTCTTAAAGGAGTTGCCTTTAAATGGTTTATGAAACTACCTCCTGGATCTATTCAGAAATGGGTAGATTTGGAAAGGCTTTTCTTAGCCAGGTTCTTCGAAGATGATACAGAAGTTTTGGTCCCGACTCTTCTCGCCACCAAGCAAAGGAAAGGAGAGTCCATCAAGACTTATGTGGAAAGATTCCACAGCATGGCATTGCGATGCCCTTCAGGTATGACCCAATCAACCTTAATTGAAACTTGCAGGCACAACTTGTAGACCCAGCTCCTCGCTCAGATGGGAGTGGCAGAATACCGCTCCTGGAGACAATTAGTTTTGCAAGGAGAACAAGCCGAAGAGATTATTGCTCGGGTCAAGGCTGAAGAAGTTACTCAACCCAAACCATAACAGCAGCGCAACCAGAACAATGTACCGTGTTCCAAGGGAAAGGAGACGTTAGCTGCCGATACCGATGCACGCACGCCATCTGGGAAGCAAGGTAAAGCACCAAACCAACAAAGAGCGCCTAAGCAATACTCGTTCAAAGAAGAGCATGTGGACACTCTGTTCCAACTACTTTGGAAGAACAACAAATTGCAGCTCCCCGAGATCAGAAAACCAGATGAAGCAGGGAAGGTAGATGATCCCAATTACTATCGCTATCATAGGTTCTTGGGACATCCTACCAAAAAATGTTATGTGTTCAAAGACATCTTACAAAACTTGGTGAACGGTAACGTACTTACCCTGAAGCCGGAGCAGAAGACTGTATCCACTAACTTGATTGCGGTCCAGTTCGGTGACTTCCTCCCTATAGATGCTACAGAGGGCGTCATTCCCATCCGTAAAGGGGAAATGCACTTGAAAAACACCGACTTACACGGTCAGAAGGACAGGGGGTTGGTGCCCCTCACTACCCCGAAAGGGGAGATCATGTGGGTCCACCCTGACCTAATTGAAGATCAACATTAGATAAAAACCACGTCCAAAAAGAGGGGATACATAGCTAAGTCATCCAACATGATTAGCCCCTCCGTTACTGAGAGTGATGACCACCTCAAACCTCTTACCGATTCAGAAGAAGAAAGGATTGCCCTGGCGGCATACCCAGGAGGCAACCCTGGCACTCGGTCAGGAAAGGCTTACTTGAGAGACTACGACCAAAATGCTCAAGAAGCAGAAGAACAGCCCTAAGACGCTGGGGGTTCTGTACTAAAGAAGCCGGTCGATAAAGGGAAACAAAAGGAGCTCAGGTTCAATAAAAATCTTCACCAGGATCTTAGGGAGTCGAGCACTCCCTTCCAATTCAATGTCATGGCACAGCTGGCCAACATACCGGCCAGGATTACTCTATATGAACTCCTGAGGTTGTCCAAAACTACCAAGGAAGCTCTAATCGAAGCCTTAAAGAACACAAAGAGCTTCATCACTCAAGTCACTCTGATTCCTAAAGCATCTGAAGATCAGTCTTGCCTGCAATGCTCACAAGCAGCAAGAAGTCTACCATGCATATCATTCACTCAAGAGGACATGCAAGTGAAGCACAAACATGATAGACCCTTGTACTATACAGGATACATCGGGTCATCAGAAATCAGCCGTGTTCAGGTTGACCCAGGCTCGGAGACCCTTGTACTATACAGGATACATCGGGTCATCAGAAATCAGCCGTGTTCAGGTTGACCCAGGCTCGGCACTCAGCATCATGCCTTACAGAGTCATGCAAGTCTTAGGGATTCCTATGCATCGGTTGAATGCTACTCAGACTACCATCTTCAGATTCAACGCTAACAGCACTCGGCCCCTGGGAAAGATCAAACTCAGATGTCAGATCGGAGATCTCAAGTCCGAAGTGACTTGTTACATCATAGATGCGGACACGTCCTACAATCTGTTGTTAGGACGACCATGGATTCATGCAAATCGCATTGTCCCATCCACCCTACATCAGGTTATGAAGTATGCCAATGATGAAGGTGAAGTTCGAACCTTGATTGCAGAAAAATACCCTTTCAGAAGAGTGGAAAACTTCCACACAGATTCGGTCTTCTACTCAGAATCACAGGAGAAAGAAGAGATTGACAGCGGTAATGAGGCAGACGTCGAGCCAGACCCTGAAGGAAATTGTCCATGGGAGTTGAACTTCAATGTAATGGGTCCAGTCGAGAACAATAATAATGTACCAAGTGAGGACGAGTGGTGCATTAATGAAGATTTTATTTTGGCATACTTGTCTGATGGATCTTTTAAAGCTGAACAAACACAGAATAATATGAAAACAGGTACCGACTCATGGCACACATTATGCGCCGAAGCATCACTAACATTACCGATTAAGTCATCATTTGCTTCAGATGAAGAAGTAGAAGATGCTCAGAAGGCTTTCTTTAAAGTCTCATCCAAAAAGAGAGGGCAGAAGCCGATTCATTTTGGTAAAGTTAAACCTGAACCACTCAAACGAGGAAGTTCGGAAGAGGATAATGGGGTTTCGCAATTCCATTACCATGAACCCAATTCTATACATCTGATGAAACGAATGGGATACAACTTTAACGAAAAACAAGGTCTAAACTTTGGGAAAGGAAGACGAACACCAATTCGGATGTCTTCAACCCCTGAAGGAAAGCCTCCGGATTATTATCAAAAAACCAGAAGAGGTGTAGGTTATATCACGACTCCCTCACTTTCAAAAGATGAAACTGGTGATTGTCTGTGTCAGGATCATTCGTCCGGAACTTCTTCATGGGAATCTGACATCAGTGCTGGAACCTTCTTTAAAAGTTTGACCGTGAACATGGTTTCATCCAGTCATACAGACGAAGACGCAGAGGGTGATGAAGATTTAATAGAATCAATTGATGATTCTTGGATTAAACGTCTTAACATCTTATGGGATATGTGTTTCGAACAACGTGAACCGCCCACTGAAGATAAAGTGATCCAGGTCAACATGGGAGATGAACATGACCTTAAGCCCATCTTCATAGCTGAAAATTTATCATCATCCGAGAAAGAAGACCTTATATCTCTTATCCGAGAATATATAGATGTCTTTGCTTGGAACTATGAAGACATGCCTGGCCTTGACCCAAAAGTTGCCATGCATCGGCTTAATATCGATCCGGATGCAAAACCCGTTAAACAACAACAACGCCGGTTTCATCCAGAGATCATGGAAGCAATTGAGTTCGAAGTTAAAAAGCTTATAGACTCGGGTTTTGTCAGAGAGGAACAACACCCAGACTGGGTAGCTAACATTGTTTAGTTCCCAAGAAGAATGGTAAGGTCCGAATATGCATCGACTTTCATGACCTCAACGCAGCTTATCCAAAAGACGAGTTTCCTCTTCCTATCACTGATGTCATGATCGAAAATATCTACGGATATGAAAGGATGTCTTTCATGGATGGATTCTCAGGGTACAATCAAATCAAGATGCATCCTAAAGACGAAAAGCATACTGCGTTCAGAACTCCACTGGGGGTGTATTGCTACACAGTGATGCCTTTCGGCCTAAAAAACGCAGGTGTAACTTATCAACGAGCAATGAATGCCATCTTCCATGAACATTTGCGTAAGAAGATAGATTGCTACGTTGATGACATAACAGTAAAAAGCCAGCATAAAGGCAATCATCTTACAGACTTGAAGACAATGTTCGACATCATGCGAGTACATCAACTGAAGATGAACCCGACAAAATTGTTCCTTGGGGTATCGAGCGGAAAATTCCTGGGATTTATTGTCACGTCCAAGGGAATTTCTCTTGATCCAGAGAAAATCCGCGCTATCCAAGATATGCCACCCCCAAAGAACCTCAAAGAGCTCAGGGGTTTGCAAGGGAGGCTGGCCTATATTCAGAGATTCAAATCAAATCTTTTAGGACGCTGCCAACCTTTCTCTAAGCTCATGAAGAAAGGAGTATCCTTTGTTTGGGATAGGGATTGCCAAAGAGCATTCGAGGAGATTAAGAAATATCTTACCCAACCGCCGGTTCTTGTAGCCCTAATATCGGGAAAACCATTCCTGTTATACGTGAGAGCTATGGACCATTCTCTGGGAGCTTTATTAGCTCAGAACAACAATCAAGGTCAAGAGCAAGCCATCTATTATCTAAGCAGGACTATGATGGGAGCCGAACACTGGTATAATCCAGTTGAAAAAGAATGTCTCGCTTTGGTATTCGCGGTCCAGAAGATGCGACATTATTTGGTAGGACAAACAATTCATGTCATCTCTAGGGTGAATCCCTTGAGAGTCCTAATGACGAAACCGTCATCCCTGAATTGCCGATTGGCAAAGTGGGCTATCCTCTTGTCACAATATGACATGCAATTCATGCCCCAAAAATCGGTCAAGGGTCAAGCGTTGGTAGACTTCTTAGCCGATCACCCGGTGCCAGGGACATCTAAGCTGTATAAAGAATTGCCCGACGAAGTCACTGAAGCTTGCATCACTCAAGAAGCTACGCAAGTGTAGAAATTATTCTTCGACGGTGCATCCAGAGCAAACCCCCATGGAGCAATTACCGCGGGAGTAGGAGTGGTGTTCGTCTCTCCGAACGGTCACGTGATCCCAAGAGGAGGAGTAGGAGTGGTGTTCGTCTCTCCGAACGGTCACGTGATCCCAAGAGGATTTTCCCTGATCGAACCCTGCACTAACAATGTAGCTGAGTATAATGCTCCCTGATCGAACCCTGCACTAACAATGTAGCTGAGTATAATGCTCTGCTACTAGGAATGCAATTTGCTGAAGAACTTAATATTCGACATCTTGAAGCTTACAGTGACTCTCAGCTAATCGTAAATCAAGTTCGAGGGGAATACGAAGTACGTGATAAGGATCTGATCCCGTATTACTTCGCAGTGCTAAAGCAAGCTAAGAGGTTTCGAAGGTTTCTTTATTGAATACATTCCACGAGCTCAGAATGCTTACGCAGATGCTTTAGCCTCGTTGGCAACCTCATTAGCCTTGCCTCCGGGGGCCGAAACTATGATTCCTGTTACAGGACACGAGTTATAATGTTCCAAGATTCCTATAGAGGAAAGTTCAGACAAGATACTGACCGGAGAAGTCTGTACAACCTCGATGGAGCTTGAATCTAGAGATTGGCGATTCCCGTACATCGACTATGCCATATACGGAATTTTTCCCGATGACCCTAAGGAAGCGGCCGCTATCAAACGAAAGGCCCTCCAATTCTATTACGATGCAGTTTCTCAAATCCTGTATCGTAAATCACATGATGGAGTTTCGCTTCGATGCCTCTCTCGGAAGGAAGCAAAAGAGGCCCTCAAGGAAGCTCACGACGGAATGTGCGGAGCTCATCAGCCTGGAGCTAAGTTAGGTGATCGTCTCCGATAAATCGGTTATTATTGGCCAAAGATGTTCTCAGACGCAGTGGACTACGCTAAACGTTGTCATGCATGCCAAATTCATGGTGATTTTATCCATCAAGCACCAGGAAACTTACATCCCACATCTACTTCTTGGCCATTCGAAATGTGGAGCATGGATATCGTGGGACCAATTTCTCCTCCGACTTCCAAAGGACACCGGTTCATTTTGGCCGTAACCGATTATTTCTCCAAATGGGCGGAGGCAATCCCGTTAAAAGAAGTTAAGACAAAGAATGTGATCAAGTTCATCAAACATCACGTCATCTATCATTTTGGAGTCCCGAGACGAATAGTTCACGACAACGGGACACAATTTGTTAGCTTTGGATTTCAGAGATTTTGTGATAAGTTCAGAATCCAAAGTGTCGCATCTACGGCGTATTATCCGCCAACGAATGGTCTTGCAGAAGCCTTTAACAAAACCATTGTGAAGCTTCTCAAAAAGTTTGTTTCCAAGAGCCGACGTGATTGGGACGAAAGACTCGGCGAATGTTTGTGGGCCTACCGCACAACAGTGAGGACCCCTACAAGAGCTACGCCGTTCTCTTTAGTATATGACTGCGAAGCTGTATTGCCATTAGAAATCCAAATCCCTTCCTTAAGAGTCGCTATCACAACCGGACTGACAGAGGAAGAGAAACATCAACGACGTCTTCAGGAACTTGAAGCTTAGATGACAAGCGACTTCAAGCTCAGCAACAGATCGAGCTATATCAAGCCCGTATTTCTAAAGCCTACAACAAAAAGGTCAAAGAACGGATTTTCAAGAAAGGCGATTTGGTTTTGGCTAATCAACGACCTATGGTAATGACCCACAAAATCAAAGGGAAGTTTAATCCTAAATGGGAAAGACCTTTTGTGATAGAGACAGTCTATTCTAATGGAGCCTACCGTCTCATCGATAAAAAAGGCGATAGACTCATGATACCAATTAATGGGAAATTTCTTAAGAAATATTACCCATAGATTACAAAGTCTCTTTTCACCAAACTTCCCCCCAAGTAAGCCAAGCTGGGGGTTGCCTACTAGGAGTTCGATTGGATGAGGAGTAGTAATTTGTTTCTCTTACTGTATATGTCGTCAAGTTAACATTACACCTCTGACGGTTGAAGTTGTCGAGAACTGTTATAATAAAGAAAATTTCCCAAAATCTACCAGAAAATCGTCAGATTGATTTGATTCAGTGGAACAGTCTTAACAACTTAGGATACACTCCCAAGGTTAGAAGAGAAAGCGTTTAACATCCCTGAACGCAAGTTCTATAACTGCGTTTCAAGTCTCTTGGACGCGGCCCGACACTGCGTTTTTGGTTTCTATAAAAGGGACAGACTTACGTCGAGTTCATTCGAGCACAAAATTTCAACTATAAAGAAACTTCCAGAAGTTACTCTAATAATAGCAAAGAAGATTCCCAACAGATTGGAATGCGTCAGGTCTTCCTAAATGCAAGTTTTATGAATGCAGCTTAAAACTCAAGGTTGCATTCAAACCCGTTTAGACGCAAGGACAAAACTATGCGTCCTTGACTGCTAAAAGGAGATAGGCCTGTGTTCAAATTAGTCAAACGCAAAGCGGCAATTTTTAGAAATTCCAACATCACAAAGAAGCCACAGCATTTCAGAAAAAACATAGAAAATGCAAGGAAAAGATAAGCAACAGCAGTTCATTCCATGCAGATAATAAGTGTTTAATGTGAAGTTATTACAAAACAAAAAACAAAAGTAGGAGCGGCTGAAGTTTAAAATAAAGAGAAGCTTAAGAGGTAAGCTTCAGTCTCCGATATATCTTTTTGGTGCTCCGCCAGCACCTCTCCTTCAACCCTCTTGCGAAGCTGGACGTCAAAAGCCGCGGCAGTAGCAGAAGCCTCTTGTTGCAGCACTTGGATGGCCTCCTTTTCTGCTTGGACCCTCGCCT
>NC_033802.1:56537290-56549210 GCF_001876935.1 Asparagus officinalis
GACAGTTAGAGAACCTCGTGGGCCGGCACGTCAAATCGACCCTCTGCTTAGTCACTTTCTAGCTATGAATGGCTCAAGCTCGCTGGCGGAAACTCATTCCAAGTTGTGCCCACAAGCAGTCACATTATAGTAGCTCATATCCACATTTCAAGGGGAATAAGAATGGCTACCGCCTAGCCACAAAATACGCCATTAACAGTACAAAAAGGCGACTGCGGTGTCTGACGGACCCTCTAGGTCGTCACATCCTACAAGCTGAGCATCGGAGATGATGCTAACTGTGGTCAAATCCCACAAATCGAGGATGACCATGCATCCTTTGACATATTATAGGGACCTTCATTGACCACAGAAAAAGTCCAAGATTCATTCCTACCTTGGAAAAAAGATACGGGCCAGGCCTGCTAAAAAAAAAACCTTCGCTCTTGACTACAAGAGGCTTTGAAGACGTGCCAGGAGCCTTATATGCTTTATGTCGCTGAGGACACTGTCGCTGCACTGTCGTGAGATTGATGATGACCAAACTTTGAATCTTGAGACTACTCGGACTTCTGAGAAACTCAAGCAATGATCGGCCGCGAATTCAAATGACGTTACTGTACTGAAGCACTGAACTTCGATCGGATGTCCAGGGGAAACAACTCGTCGGCCAGACTGATGCGAGTTCTATTGCTACCAAAGACCCACGTTAAAATAAGGAGGGCATTCCCTTTTTTGTTTCTGTCGTTGTTAATTGGTAACTCTAGTTTGAATAAGGTATTGCTATCAATACAAACGAATCGCCTATTTGCGCGGAAATCATTTTACCCTACAGAAAATGACGACCACAGGAGAGAACGTTTCTCAACCGAAATATGTTGGCACAGTTCGAACAAAATACTTAGAGGATACTTTGAGTCTCTTGCTGACCGAATTCAACTACTGATCTTCATCCTCTTCTGCGGCATACATCTCGCAAGTGCTACAGAGTTGCGCGTGCTGCCGAATCCCAATAGTGACCGACGCGCAACCATGGCCGCGAGAACTCCCCGAGCAAGCACAGGGGGTTCTATCTCCCCTAAGCCCATCACGCCAAGCCGGAAGATCAAAGGATGCAAGTTCCAAGGGTACGCGAAGGGGTCAGGGAATCGATCCTCGCATCCCCCATGCAAGAGCGAGACGATGTTTTCCATTTTTTTTTAGGTGCGACCTGTCTCGCCGTCAACACAGACGCTCCCTCTCAAAAGAGCCAAGGCAAACATCAAGGTTACCAATTATAGCAAAACTAAACCGATCAGGAGAGCCCACTACTTAGCGGGCTTTCTCTATTAAGCCCAAAGCTTCCCAAATTTAGCCAAACTTGGTGTTTTTGGCGACCCCTAGCCAGTTCAGGCAGCCCCACGAGCTTGCTTCTACGAGCAGGTTCTCAATTTTAGTGAAACCCGCTCAAATCAGGCGAGCCCACCTATGCAGGCGGGCTCCACTCTTCAGGTGAGGTTCCCAAATCTGGTCAACTTTGCAAGTATGGTGAACTCCGCAGTTCAAGCGGACTTCATAAAACAAGCAAACTTCATCAAGCTCGCCTGACAGCCCAAGCTTGCCTACAAGCTCAAACAGGCGGATTTCACCAAGCTCGCCTGACAGCCCAACTTCGTCTGTAAGCAAACATTCACCAGAAAGGCAAAACAACAGCTCGCCAGACAGGCGTAATGCACCAAACTCGCCCAACAGGTGAACCTCACCAGCCTGAACCTCACTAACAAGCCCAAGCTCGCCTGTCAGGGTGAGCTTGCCAGATTTTAACACTTGGAGATTTTCCCAAGTGTTCTCCCAAGTGCTCTCTTGAGCCCTCTTCTTGCAAGCACTCGTTTGGTCTTTCTAAAGCTGGGGGTTGTCACTATCAACCTATAGGGGATCTCAGAGGATACTTGACTTGCAAATGCATGCCCTACGAGGCTTCCGATGAGGTGGAGCTCCCCGTTGCAACTGTCAATATGACGGAGAAGTCCAAGGCCATTGAGCGTGAAGGTATCCACCAACACACTCACACCCGAATGGGGGTGGCCATTCTGTTTGACTATACGTGCCTAGTACCCATCTCTGACGATGACGATGATAATTGCTCGGCAGTGGCAATGTCACAGGCTTCAAGTTCTATCCAGGGCGAAGGCGCGGAAGTTCACATGACCAACACCCCTGGTGAGATATCCAGGAGACTCGATGACCAACAAGAAACCATCGATTCCCTGAAGGATATGTTGGAGCAGCTTCTGATAGAGAAGAAGAAGGAAAAAGAGAGGACTTTGCTGGCTTCGTGTAAACCCTTAAAGCACAAAGAGAGGATGTCTACTCCTTCTCACTCCTCATCCGAGTCATCTAGAGGAACGTCATCTTCGGATCATAATCCGAGGGACAAAAGGCTCGACGAGTTCCAAAATCAACTCGGCGCCTTGAAGCTCTAGAAGCACATGGACAAGCTGGGGGCTGTTAGACCGTATCCGATCGAATGGGATACAGTCTCCTATCCGGTGAAGTTTTAGCCACTGAACCTCCTGCAGTTCAATGGCAAGGGTTCTCCTACCTAGCACATTTACTACTTCCAAACACAAACTGGACACATAGTGGGGAATGATCCCATTATGAATCGACTGTTCATTGGTACCCTCAAGGGGGTCGCTTTTGAATGGTTCTGCAGATTGGACCGTGGATCCATCACTTGCTGGAAGGACATGGAATGGCTCTTCATGGCCAGATTTTTTAACGAGGACAAAGAAGTATCTGTGACCACCCTGCTAGCTGCAAAGCAGAAGAAGACAGAGTCTGTAAGCAACTTTGTCTAGAGGTTCAGGAACTGATCGCTACATATGCGTGATCAGGTTTCTGAGGCCACTCTCATGGAGATGTGATGGAACAATCTCTCTATCGACATCCTATCTAATATGGGTGCAGTCGTAGCTCGCCCGTGGAAAGACTTAATCCGCCAAAGAGAACAAGTCGAGAGCATGCTCAAGCGCATGGATGCTGAAGGGCCATATGAATTTCAAGGGGGTGATGACCAAGACATCTTGGTAGTGGAAACCACCTCCTCATCCAAACCCTCTTTGAAACAGAGGGGCACTGCTTCGAAGCTCAAGAAACCCTCGATGGCATTTGCCGAGTTTGCCAACTCGGACCCAAACTATGGGGCTGACTACGAAGACTTCGCTACTATTTGGCCAAAGATGATCGGTGATGTTTAAATGCATTAATCGCAGGAGAACCTACAGCCGACATCAACTTTATTACCCATTCATAGTGGAGACGTTCTACTCGAATGGGCAATGTGTCGACAGAAGATTTCATCCCACATCTCCCACCTGGTCAAACCTTCTTACAGTTAGGACCAAAGCCAAGTTCCCTTGCCAACCTTTCTAATAAGATGGTGGGTCCCCAAAACTATCAAGTTAACAACCACCTCTGATAGTCATTTCTCCATCAGTCTCATTCAACTAGACGATGGATCTTGTAAAACTATCAAGTTAACTATATCTCTGATAGTCTCCTCCAAATTTCTCCCGTCGATCTCTCCAATAGGATGATGGGACCACTCCCACTATCATGTTAACACTACACCTTTGACAAAATCAACTTACCAATCCTCTTTAATAGGATGGTAGGTCCTCAAAGTCTCTCCAATCACGACAATCAAATTAACTCACCGTCCTCTTCAATAGGATGGTAAGTCCACAAAATTTCTCAAAATCGTAACAAACCCTCACTGTCATGTTAAGGACCACCTCTGATAGCCAACTAAACTCACCCGTCGATCCTCTTCAATAGGACGATAGGTCCACACAAAAGTTATCATGTTAACAGT
Organism: Asparagus officinalis; assembly: GCF_001876935.1. NCBI lineage: Eukaryota > Viridiplantae > Streptophyta > Magnoliopsida > Asparagales > Asparagaceae > Asparagus > Asparagus officinalis. The sequence continues at coordinate 56,541,126 of NC_033802.1, forward strand.
CACTTATGATAACTAATTTCCTCCAAACTTCCCCCGTCGATCCTCTCCAATAGGACGATGGGACAAACTCTCACTGTCATGTTAACAGTTACCTCTGACAAATCAACTTACCAATCCTCTCCAATAGGATGGTAAGCCCACAGAGTTGCTCAAATCGTAACAAACAATCTTGTCATGTTAACATCACACATCTGACCAAAATCTACTTACCGACTCTCTTTAATGGAGCGGTAGGTCCGCAAAGTCACTCAAATCACAACAATTCCTATCAGGTTAACGATTACCTCTGATAGTCGACACTGTCATTCCTGCAAATGACGTTGTCCCATCAGTTGTCATACTCATATGTTCCTGAATGACCTGATCCTTTCTGAGAATTCTAATATCTTTAGAACAATCGATGGGTAGTAGTTTACCATGCAATGGCTCCTATAACAATCAATCGTCACACTCATATGTCCCTGAACAATTTGATTCCCCCCAGCACCGTCTTTCCCGCAAAAGGCGTTGTTGTTTGATAATTGCCTACCAAGCGATGTGCCTTTATCCAAACAGTGGCATACCATACGATGTGCTACTATTTTGGGTTCGTCTTTGCCCCAAGAGAAGATAAATCAGGGTTTATCTTTGCCCTAAGAGAATACAAATCGAGGTTCGTCTTTGCTCTAAGAGAAGACAAATCGGGGTTCATCTTTACTCCAAGAGGAGACAAGCTTCTCCTAGACTCCAACGTGTATACGAGTATAAACTGTTTCCTACCTTTAACGTGAAGTTCTTGGAGAATATTCTTAAGGATAACCCGTCAACATCCAACTGGTATATGAGGCTAAACTGTTCCTTACCTTTGACGAAAAGTTCCTAGAGAATATTCCTAAGCATAACCCGACAACCTCCAACCACTGCACGAGGTGAAACTGCTCCTTTCCTCCAACCGGTGCATGAGGCTAAACTGCTCTATTTCCTCCAATCGGTGCACGAGGCTAAACTGCTCCATTTCCTCTAACCGATGCACGAGGTGAAACTGCCCCTTTACTCCAACAAGTACACGAGTATAAACTGCTGCTCCTTTCCTCCAACCGGTGCACGAGATGAAACTACTTCCTATCCTCTAACTGGTGCACGAGGCTAAACTACTTCTACCCTCTGACTGGTATACGAGGTTAAACTGCTCCCTACGTTCTTAATCCAAACGCCTCAAAAGGCTAAGGGTAGAGGAGAAATTTTAGCATTGAGCCTAAGAGTAACTCCTCGACAACTTACCATGCTAAGGGCAAGAGCATGGCTAGTATGACTCAAATGACAGTTGGTAAAGACAAATCAAGTCCGTTGATAGCTGATGATTTGCTCAAAATCCTAGATGGCGGTCATCAGCTCCGAGTGAAGAGGTTAACTTCACCGAGCTCGTTGGAAGGCTCCTCACTCCATCTGAGCAGGGATCACTTTACAGGTCTTCATATCCAAAGTGTTCCAGACCCCATGCGACCTGATTCAGGTCTAAAAACTTTGGAGGGGATTTTGTAGGTAATAAAAATAACCTTTAACCTCTATCAGAGAAGTTCAGAACAAAACTGCTAAAACCTCGCCTGAAATAGCAAAAAAGGAAAAAACACTGATATCTCTTAAACCGAAAGGAATTTGGCAAAATGGATAGGAGCAAACTGAACCCTATGGGGTGGGTTTGGTCGGTTCCGTCTCGTCGAGATAGTCAATTTTTATATATAATTCGTCTAATTTTGACTTACAATTTGAAAGTTATGACATGTTCTTCTTAGCATGTTTTGGAGCTCACCTGCAAAGGAGCTTAGCTTGCCTGAAGGCTTGAAGCTCACCTGCATAAGGCAAGCTCACCTGCACATCCTTGCCTACAGAACTCGCCTGACAGCTTGAAGCTCGCCTGCATGATTCAAGCTCGCCTGAAGACTTGAAACTCGCCTGCATGCTTGAAGCTCGCCTGAAGACCAAGCTCGCCTAAAGGCTGAAGTTCACCTAAAAATGGTGTAGTTCGCCTATAAAGAAGTTTGTCTACAAGGCTAGAGATCGCCTGAGTATTAGAGCTCGCTCGAACTAAGCGAAGCTCACCTGCACAGCTTCGCCTATGAGGTTTGCCCGCATAACCTCGCCTGAGGGCCAAGCTCACCTAAAGAGCAAGCTCGCCTATCAACACTCGGAGCTTGCCTACATAGCTCAGCTTACCTGCACAGCCTCGCCTACAGAGCTCGCCTAACAGCTTGAAGATCGCCTACACAGCCTCGCCTGTTAAGCCCGCCCACCTGAGCTAAAAGCTTGCCTGCATGGCTCGAGCTCGCCTAGAGGCCAAGCTCACCCGCATGTAGGGGTGTGCAACGGTTGGTTCGGTTTGGTTTTTACCAAAATTTGAAAAACCGAACCGAACTGTCTATAATTCAAAACCGAACCGAATTGTTGCAAGTCGGTTCGGTGCGGTTTAATTTGGTTTGTTTGATTCTAACTTCATCAAACTTCTTATCAAACAACAAATTTTGTTAAAGAAAAAAAGATATCAACAAAGTAGGAGATTGCGAAATATTAAACACTGATATAATGATATTGTTTTCAACCCATAATGATTCATAAAATGAGTTTAGAGTTTGAGTCTTTGACTATTTGGGGATGGGTCGGGTAGGGTTTGAGATCAGAATGGGTAGTATTACACTATATTCGGTCGGTTCGGGTCGGTTCGGGTTGAAAATTTTTCAAACCGACCCGAACCACCCTACTCATAAAACCGATTTTTCCAGGTTGGTTTGGGTTGGTTCGGGTCGGTTCGGTCGGTTTTTTTGGTTTGGACCGAACCATGCTCAGCCCTACCCACATGACTTGAGCTCACGTGGAGGACAAGCTCGCCTGACAGGTAGAGACTCGTCGGCACAAGTCGAATCGGATCCGCCTGCTTAGTCGACTTGCCAGCACGAAGGTTCCAGCTCGCTTGTCAAACTCTCCAATGCGGCCCACAAGCAGTCGCATCAGTGGTCATATCCCACATTTAAAGGGGAAAAGCATAGCTCCCCTACTCTACAAATAGCCATTAATGGCTACAAAAAGAGGGCGGCTGACAGGACCCTCTAGGTGGTCACATCCTACAGCTAGGGAGCATGATCTACTTGTGGTCAAATCCCACAAATCAGGGATGGCCCATGTCATCCCTTGACTATTTATAGGACCTTCTTGCCCATATGCAAAAGGTCCAGATTCTATTCCTACTCTTGGAAAAAGAACGGGCCAGGCTCTGCTAAAAAAAAACCTTCGCCTCTTGACTAAAAGAGGCTTGAAGAGTGCAGAGCCTTAATTGCTCTTGTGTCGGCTGAGACTACTATCGGCTGACTGAAGATTGATAGAGGACCGAACTTTGAGATCTTAGCGTACTCAGGCTCTGAGAAATCAAGCAATTGCTCGGCCGTCGAACTCATCCAAACGAGCTTCTACTTCATACTGAAGCTCACCTGCAACTTCGATCGGATCATCCAAGGGAAGCAAAATCGGTGCAAGAACTGAGCGAGGCGTCCTATCGCTACCAAAGACCCCATGTTAAACAAGGTGGGTATTCCCTCCGCTTCTGTTGTAATTTTGATTCATTAGTTTGCAATAAGCTATTTTTATCAATACAAACGAGATCCCCATTTTGGGAAATCAATTTTTACACCTACAGTCATACACAAAGTCAAGAATCAAAGGCCTCGGCCATGCATAGGTTCAAGATTCAAGTCATCAATCATCAACTAAGAGCTAAAGAAAAATTCAGCCATGCATAGGTTCGAGATTCAAATCAAGTCAAATTCATACAACCAAGATTCTAAGCGCAACTATAGGCTGTCTAAAAATCACAACAGATAGCCAATCACCATCAAACACCGATGATAAAAGTTATAATTTGATGACTACCAGAAGGTTACAATTTGAAGACTTTCACGTAGATCGATGAAGGTTATAATCTAACGACCTTTGCAACAACTGATGAAAGCTCTAATCAATAGCCTTCACAATCAATATCGGGAGTTACAATCTGACAACTCTCATATTTTCGAGCAGTCAAGGTGAAGATCACTCAACAATGGTCTTTACAACGCTCTACAGAAGAAGCTATAAGTCATTAGCTCCTTCTAAAACGCGGAATTCACCTTCGCGTTTCAGTTCTTGAAACGCAGACGACCCTCGCATTTCCAACCCTCAGCAAACAAAACGCGGGTGACCCTCACATTTTTCAACATCCAGCGGATGCCCAACTCTGCGTCTCCAGTCTAAAACGTACAGTTAGGGTCCTGAATGCCAACTTGGGCGTTGTTTGACTCATTCAACATGAGCTGAATGGTTCCAAAACCGTTTCCCACGATTTGGGGGCGGTTACACCCCCACTTAGGAGTGATTTAAGGGGCGGTTACACCCCATTAATCCCCTATAAAAATGAGTAACTCAACTGAGTTCAAGGCTTTTTTTTTTGGGCTGGCGGATTATCTTAGGATCCTTGAACATTTTCGGATCTGAAGAGCAGCAAAGGGCACCTCCTCTTTGATCTTTCGATCCTGGGGTCTTGGCAGCAAAGAAGATCCTTCATCCTTTGGCTGGAACTTTAGTGATCAGCAACAGGAGCTTTCTTCATCCTTGGCTTATAAACCGATTTCGGTTAAATCAACTCTTTCATAGAGTTTCAAACTCGTTCAGAGTTCTAAAACTTGTCACGCAAGTTCTCCACAACGTCAAATCGTGAGGAAAAGACCACGTTCCAGTGAATCAAGATGTTCGGATCGTCAACGGAGAGCAAACTTGATGTGAGCATTCGATGGAGGCACTCCATCGCCATCGTGAAGAACCCAGACTTAAACAAATGGGAGAATCCAGATCATTCTCCTCTCTTTTGTAATCGGAAATCCAAATTGTAATTGAGATTGAGAGAATACAAATCGAATATATTTCTTTCAATTCTTCTTTTTACTTCAAATTTTCCACCAAACAGCAGCGCTCCCTACGAGCCTAAGAACCAAAACCGACACAAGGGCATGATCATTTCTCACCTTGAAGGCTTCAATTAAAGGCTAATTATTATCTAAACATCTCAAGGGCTCGGGTTCAGATCCAAGAAATCGAATTAAAAGATTAATTCTCGTCAAGAGTTTTGATTACAGTCTGAAACCGAACCAAAGATCCAGACTTGATGCTAAACCAAGAACAAGCTAAGCATCTCGTACAAGTTCGTTTTGAGCCTCACACATGAACAAGCTTAGTTTCAGTTTCATTCAGGACCAAAAGTAATATATTGGTTATCACCCAACAGAGACTTACACAAGATCAAAACAAGAATGGAATTTCAATTATTATTCGAAGGGATCTCATCCAGGATTAGTACAGATATTGACAAAAAACGAACGAACGAACAAGGGAGAGTGGCACTCATACAAAATCGTCTTTGTTCATAACTAAAGCTTCAGATTAAAGAGCCAATTTGCATTCGAATCAAGAACTAGAACCTCGGTTGTCATTCTCTAGGGCCATCAAAAGTTCTATTTTCGTCCAAAATTATGAATCAAAGGATCAATTGCTATCCGAAATTGAAAGGAAACAAAGTCGGTAAGAGAATCTAAGGGAAGTACCCAAATTTAAAGGGGGAAAATCAAAACCCTATCATTCGAAATCCAAACCAAAACCCAAAAATTCAAGGGCAAGAGTTCAAATAATTCTCTTAAACCAAAATTAAACACACAAAATCAAGGCCATGAGGAGAGGCATACCCAAGTTTCACGAAGATTGGAGCGTGAAGGGGAAGAAGGTCCCAAATTTCCGAACCCTAGCTTTTGAAGAGGTGAAGGATTCGGACAAGGTCAAGAGCTTCTGAAGGGTTTTGATCTTAGGAAAGTGAAGAGATTGAGAGTTCTTAGAGAAGAAGAATCTTTGAAGAGGAAGAGTTCTGAAAACTTGAGGAGCTTGGGAGGAGAAGGATTCTGTAGAAGGAAGAAAGAAGAAAGGAAATCGGGTTTCATGAAACCCCACCCAAGATCCACGTTCGAGCAGGTCGGGTACGCGTGACCCACATTCGCGTGGGTCACATAGACCTAACCCGCACAGGGTCGGGTCACTTTGATCCGACCCACATGCAAGTTTGGTCCGGCGATCGTTTTCATAGTATTTTCGCCCACTTTCGAGATATTTGGGACCCGCTTTCATATTCCCGGGTAGCTTCACGGTATTTTCGCCCACTTTCGATATATCCAGAACCCACTTATACTCCAATGGGTATACGAGTCTAAATTGTTTCCCACTCTTGATGGGAAGTTCCTGGAGAATATTACATGTAATAATTCTTAAGGATAACCCGACAACCTCCGATAGGTACACGAGGTTAAACTGATTCCCGAAACTCCCAAGAGTATACGAGTATAAATTAGTCCTCCTCAGGTCAACGTGTAGACCTAGATCAACGCTGGTCAATGTGTTACGATGAAAGTCAATGCCGATCGATACGAAACCCTAAGGTCAACATTAGTCAACACATAGCCCTAGGTCAATGCTAGTCAACGCGTTGTGATAAAAGTCAACACCGATCAATACGAAACCCTAAGGTCAACACAAGTCAACGCGTAGCCCTAGGTCAACGCCTGTCAACGTATTGTGATAAAAGTCAACACCGATCGATATGAAACCCTAAGGTCAACGCCGGTCAACGCGTAGCCCTAGGTCAACGCTAGTCAACACGCAGTTCAGAGTCAATGTTGGTCAACGCATTGTGACACAGATAATTAGTTCAAAGTCAACTCAATGACACGAGACAAAATCAACTCACCAATTTCAATTCGAGACTTCGATAACAGTCAGACGATAAATGCAGCACCAGAAGAATTTTAGCTATTCGACAAAATACTAAATAGACTAAAAAGTGGAGATGTCAAGAACTGAAGCCAGTCATAGGTCCTTTGACACCGATTGAAGGTGGGGGGGCCTATCACATCCAAAGCATTTCAGACTCCGCTATAAAAGAATGAGGCTGAAACACTTTGGAGGGGGTATCTGTAGGCGTCTAAAATTACCTATAAGCTCCCACACGTAGCTCGAAATGAAGAGTGGAAGTCACCATCCGAGTCAAGAAGGATTATCCAATTGGCTCACGCACATCGGTCAGCTCGCGCATGTCGGTCAGCTCGCGTACGTCGGTCAACTCGATGCCAACGTCCAGGCAGGCCAAAAAGTGAAGCCCCAAAAACGTGCCGTATGAATCAAGGCCAAGACTGTCAAAGGTTTGTATTGGATGCTTTTGCCAACCGTACAGCATCTGCCTGGTCACCTCTCTTCAAAAGGCTGCCGCACCGGTGGCAACGGGTTTTCCCCGGACATTTTTTGGGCAAAAACAGACTTACTTCCCTCGGTTCGGACGCTCGTGGAACCGACCCGTGGTATATTTCGGTCCCCGATCCAAGCAGCGAGGATCTCCTGGTTCGTGCGAAGGAGGTGTGTACCCCAAAATCCTCCATCGGGAATACCGCGTTGCAATTTATAGTAAGTAATCAATATAATATTTGGTTTCAAAGGAAAACCGGAGAGAGTAGGTATAATAGATATAACCGTGGCGATGTAAAGTAGAATGCCATATGAACCAAATATGTGGGCCGTTAATAATAAGGTATTTGGATTAAAGTGAAGAAACATGGAGGTCGAGGGGTTATTGATTTGTCCGCCCCCTTATTAAATTTGGGTACTGTCCCTTCAGATATCTAACCTTAGCCGACTTTGTTTACTTTCGAGATTCTCGTGATATGAATTTAGATCCTTTGAGTTCATAATTGTTGGACAGAAAATACCGAACTTTTGATGGCCCCTAGTGAGAATGACAACCGTGAGGGTTCTGAGTCGTGATGTCGAATGCAAATGTGGCATCTTGTGGAATCCTGAAGCTTTTGAGGGTTAATCGCAACAAAGAACGATTATTGTGTGGGAGGGAAGTGACCAGGCCTGCTTGCTGCCATTGTACTCGTGGAATGTCTCGCTTCATTGGTTAATGTGAGGCGCGTGGGTCACATACTCTCGACGTTGTGTGGAATCGTTCAATCGTCTGGTGTATCTTTCGTGATCCCCTTCCCTCTCTCC
>NC_033802.1:56549235-56602152 GCF_001876935.1 Asparagus officinalis
CTTGCCAGTCAGCTCGCGCACGTTGGCCAGCCCCAAGTGACCGACGTGTTCGTCGATCAGTCCCTCAGCGAAGTGTACAAGCCAACGAGATAACCAAATACACAGAACGATGGAAAATACGAGCCCGAGAAAGATGAAAAACACCAAAATGCGAAGAGAGAGGGAAAGAACCTCAATATCCTCATGGAGGCGTGGGTCGCCACTTGGTGACCCGCGTGCCCATGCACGTGGGTCACCAAGAGGTGACCCGCGATCACGCGGGTCACCACTTAGTGACCCGCGCCCACACGGGTCACCAAGGGGTGACTCGCGCCCACGCGGGTCACCAGTGTCCGTCGCATAGTTCTGAGCCCTAAACACGTTTTCGATGGTTATTTAAGTGGTTTTCGTAGGATTTATCTGCTCCAGGGGTTCCCAACTGACTTGATATCATCTTTACACATGGGTAAGCTATTATTAACTGGAGATAAAGCCAAATCTCTCATTCTCATCCGAATACCCGCATTCGAGGCCCTATAAATATAAGCCTAAGGCCTCCATTTTACAGAGCTGGAAATCAAGAGGACGAAGTGCTATCAAATTGGAGAGTGGAGCACGAATTTCAAAGAGTTAGCAGATCTTAGCGGAGTTTCTCAATAAAAAAGAGAGTTCGAGAGATCTGAGACTTGTTTTCCCCCTATTCCTCCGGATTTAAGCTTGGTCTTAATCTCGAGAAAATCCGTAATCTCGCTTGGTCGAGATTACCACTGCTGCGATTACTTCCTTCGTGAAGTAAGAGTATTGTTTATCAATCTTCTGCTCACCAGATCTGATCCGTAGGCGGTCCACGGATAAACCCCGACACCGACAACGATCCCGTACAAGCAATAGGCGATAAACATCTATTGTGTGTAGTTTGAAAGAAAGTTGTAATTGTTGATTAAAAGTCTTATAAAAAGGCTATTTTCTTGAGTTTATTGTAAACGTTTGAAGTTGTAATGAACTCATCAATGAAATCGATTTTCCACCCAAACACACCTATGTAAAGGACAATGCCACTTCAGATGTGGAAGAATATGAAAATAAGTAACTGACAATAGGTGCTCACCTATATAAAAGATGGCTTCGCCAATTTTCCTATCACAAGGGTTTTTTTTAGATTTTGCAAGATCTATTCAGGACATCTGAAGAAGGTAAATGGAAATAAGCACTACATCAAAGATAAATGCATGATGGCAATCACTCATTATTGATATCAAGGCAGTCATAGACTCACAGTGCCACAAATCATATGCTAGTATCACATTACTGGCTATTCAAACCAAAAAAACCCAACAATCGAGAGCTAAACAAGCTTGAATCATATGTGTAACTGGAGAACAGCAATAATACATTCTGCAATAAGGAAATCACAACTGATACCTGGTATGATAGCATATATAAAACTGATAATTTGACTCGCCAAAGCTAAGTGCTTCGAAATTATGAACTTCAAAACTGATACCTAAAATTACAAATTCACAAGAACATAAAAACTCCATACAAATACACAACATATACACAACATACATGGTAGTCATAAAAACTCCATTCAAATACACATCATCCTTGCAAAAAGGTTATCTAACATAAAAACCATCAAACATATAATATAATCTAAACATTAAAAAATCATAATTTGATTGTCTGACAATAAGAAAGTCACTCTTTGGAACATGAACTTCAACTAAAAGCAATAAAACATACTACTAAACTAAATTTGATTAGTCTTGACTCTTGAGACGTGAACATAAAGCATCAATTCGTATGAAAGTTTTGTTTCTCCTTAAGTAAGCTGACAAATGACCCCATTTCCTGCATGTTACTATCATGAGCTTGTGACATTCGTGATTGACACTGAGAAGTTTGAGAAAACCCTTGCCAGCTTGGTTGTTTAAACGACTTACTTTGGAACTGGTGCATTTGAGGTTGTTGATATTGGAAATTATAAGTAGGTGAGGGATAACCAGACATTGCATTTTGTAAATCCATTTGTTTCTTAAGCCATGATAATAGCATTTGACAGTTAAGCATATTAACGACATGCCTATTGTCCTTCTTTTTAATAGCTTCTGCTCCTGCTACACATAGATCACTAGTTACACCTGGTAAATTCATTATCTTATCCATGCACTCTTTCATTTCAGTGGGCACCCCTTTTCTGGAAGCTACTAGCTCTTTTGTAATTTCAACTCGCTGCTTTTGGAGCTCAATCATCTTTGATAAATTATTTTCTACTTCAATACCTGATACTTGACGACGAGAAATATTTTTAAACTTACGCTTTAAACCTGGTGGTTGAGTGTGACGCTTTATGCTTGGAGTAGAAATAGATATTGGTTGTGATGGTGGTTGTGTACCGTTAAAAGGAACTTGTGTCTCTTTCACTTCTTGTACCTCCTCTGAATCACTCAAATCTATCTCTTTATTGTGTGGCCCCTTAGTATCCTCTAATTCATTATCTGAACTAGTGCTTCCTTCGCCCTCATTAAAGTCATCAGTAGTCCCAAACCACCAGCGCCCCTTAGATGTGTTACCTCCACATAGAAAATCCATATCATCAAACTGAGGAAAAGGTTTGTTCTTAATTCTTAAATACTCATCATTCTCCCACGGTAAAAAATCCATAATAAAAATATCATATATAGTTTTAATTATATAATATTCAAATTCAATAATGCTAGAAATTTAAATAATACCTTTATCAATGCCTCCCAATCTTTTGCAGTAGGTGCAATCACCATATTTTTACCTTCATCCCAACCCCAACATGATTTATTTTAGAGTTTGTAATTAAGGGAATATTGCTTTTTCAAAATTTTATAACGGTTTTGCATTTATAGTTTGTCTCTGTCCTTTTGTCCAGTCCTAACTTTATACTCATCGGTAACATTTTGCCATTGCTCGGTAGTGAAATGACCTCCATTGTTCTTTCCTTTAAGGACCATTTCCTTTAATATTCCTAACAAACAATTATCTTTATCTATAGTCCACTTCCTGGCTCGAGATCTTGACTGCCCACCTTCAGGTTGAGATTGTGCTATGGAGTTCTTCTTTGTCATTCTAGATCATTAATGAGAATTTTAAAAGAAATTAATCAATTGAATAATAAACTAATCAATTGTTATAAGCTAGGAGCAAATAATGAGAGATTTCATAGAGCTATCAAGCAAAGAGGAGAACCAAGTAGATCAATTCCAAAGAAGAAGGGGTCAGACTCTGCAACTAAGAAGCTAGAATATTTTGTAATCGGCCCAAATTTTCCAATTTCAGGTACATTTCAATTTACTTTTTTTCACTAGCTTCTTTAGTATACAAACAATTAATCAAATGGTTCAGAATGATATTTTCTGAAATTGTAGCATCACAATCTGGAATTGTAAATAGTGGAGTCTCTTTCTTGTATCTCTCATATGTAGTTCCAGATTGTAATAAAACATTTCAGACTTTTGGAATTGTAAATCCATGAGTCTCTTTCTTGTATCTCTCATATTGTAATCAAATAGATTTCTCCATTTAGTCAAGCATTATGCAATAAATCTATAGATAAAGTTCTAATGTATGCAAAAATAATGGAAGTATTTGAAATACTTTAAAAATGAGTTTGAACTTTGAAGGATTCTAAACTTTGCCATGGTACAAAATTTTCAACCTAGTAGCTATTATATGTCATGGTAGGATGAATAGGAATGAAAAGCTGAGCAACTATAAATAAAACTCAACCACAGGCCATGGATTAATGAAGCAACTTTCTTATGAATTAAGTCATTCCCAATATGTATCCAATACCATCAATAAAGAAAAAAATAAGGCATATGTTCCTCAATCAACAAAGCAGAGCATTGTTTAAGTCTCCCTTTCATAATTTTGCCAAGTGTGCATGTGTAGATGATTCGAAGGGAAGTGATGGGGACACTGCATCCTCAAATGAGAACAACGGATAATTAAGATAGTGTCAATTGTTAAACCGTCTCCTTAAAGCAGTAGACTTTGTAATTTGACCACATATTAAGGTAACACATATTTGAAATGGAGTAAGGAAAGACACCTCATTGCTTCCTAGATCATTCTCTGATGACAAGCTTGAGCATAGGAGACCGTCTCCTCAAGATGTTGCAAGAGATCAACAATAAGGATTGTGATATTTACATGTACATATAGCTTACAGGCAAAAGCTTACCCAGGAGAAATGGACTTGGATGCTCTCTATCATAACTATGGAGTATTAAATGAATGGTTATGGTTTTTATCGCATGAAAATTGAGAAATAAATATGATTCAATGAAAATACAATGCATTACGAATAAATTACAATCATTTAGATGTTATCTGATTTATATGACTGTCACAAAACTAAAGAGAGTGATTTTTCTCCTCAAGAGAAATTTCAATGCATCTCACAAATTAAGGTATAATTAACATTCACAAAATGGAGACAAACAACATGAACTTGCATGACTTTATCCTTAAGGACCAAAATTATGAAGATACCTCACTGCTTCTCCCTCATCATTCTCTCAGAAACTTCTTAGCAATTCTTCGGAGTGAAGAACATTATAATTTAACGTAAAAAGACAAATTAACTTTCTAATAAAAAGAGAGAAACATATGTAGCCTAATCCCTCAAATAAAAGACAGTAATAAAAGCCTTAAATTTCATCCTCCAGCATGCCTTTGATAAGAGCAAAAATCATCCATCAACCAAAGAGATTCATATGAATAAAATCGATTGTATGGCAAAGATTTGAAAAACAATTCGATATTGCAAAATCAACATACCTCTCTTTTCTTTGCCTCACGTCTCTATAAGATCCCAATCGGCTGAAAATTCCTCTCTTGTTCCCCTAAAATATGCCTATTAATAGCTTGGGGAAAAAGTAGAGGGAAATTTTAGAGGGAAAACTTGGAAGGAAAGAAGTAGAGGGAAACAAATTTGGGGGAAGCAATTGCCTGCAAATCAAACATTATAACTGAAAGATCGCTGCCTCCCTTAATTCCGCTGTCGAGATCCAGTTTGACAAAATTCCACCGCCTACCCTTGCGTGAGAAGCCGGAATAAGGTTTGTTCCGCCTATCTACGTACGATGAATTGCTAACCCTTGGATTCACGGGTTAAATGGAGTTTTGGGCTCACGTGAGGGTTAATTAACCCTTGGGCCTTTTTTTATGTTTGGCAGGCTAATGAAGGGTTAAACCCCCTTAACACTTCATTTAACTCATTGCCAAACACAGCCGTAGAGTATTTTACATATTCCTATATACAACTACACATCCATATAAGATATTTTCCAATCATTTAAAAGAACACAAATCAGTTAAAAGAACATAAAGCATATAATCCATTGGAAGTAATCTTTCAGTTTCATTCTATTAAGCAGTATGGATCTTATCACCATTTGTGTATCTATAATCAAAATATGGAGCAATTGAGACTACTGAACGCCTGAGAACATAATCAAGTTTTAGTGTATCATATGATTATCTTTCATTTGTGAATCAGAACTGCAATACTCATCATAATCAAATTTGTAATCAATGGCCCCTTGATCAAATAACATGCATGGTTGTTCCTAGTAAACATTAAAATAAAAAATAAAAAAGAATACTGATCTGAAGAGCAAATTAGCATAACCTTAAAATAGCCACAATTTTGCCATTGTGCTTGTATATATTATAGTCATCTCCGATACCTTTCCTTTTCCATTTGAAGCTTCTCAAACATAACTACATCTGTTAAAAAGTAACATATTTAGATTAAACTAGTTCTTGTGCACGTGCAATGCACGTGGTTAAATATCAAAATTATTATTTTTCGTTTATTTTCTTACTATAAAATAAGTCAGATTCATTTTGAATTAAAATCTATAAACATGGTTTGTTACATTTTCTATAAATTTTATTTAAATATTTTTAAATATTTTATGAAATAGATGATTAATTTTGAAAATATCTTCGGGCCAGGAATAAATAACTAACAAGTTTGCAAGGGAAGATAGGGTAACATAGTACATTCTTAAGAATTATTAATCTTTATTTAGTTTGTTTATAATGATAGGATCTCATTATTAACTAACTACAATGCTTAACACATTATTATTATTTTTCATGCTCAAGACAGGCAAAGAACCCATGTGAGTCCTCATCGTAATGAATGTTATACAATTTAAGTACAAATGAGATGGAGAATGGTGTAGTTTGTGAGGGGAAACTCCAGCAGCTTAATTTGATATGTGGATATATAATAGATGGAGATGGAGAATGGTGGTTTTGAAAATAGTGGGTGTGTGTGGGTAATTACTATGTTTTTTTTTTGGTTTTCTTCGTTCATTTTCAAGATATATGTAGTCCTGTGTGTAGTTTCTTGGCATATAAACATTGGTATGTGATGTTGCATGTGAGAGAAAAACAATTGTAAATAGAGTTCTATTTAAATAATAATAGTATAATTAAACTTTGAAACTAATTATGTAGTGTCGTGAACTACTTGAATTTTAGTTGGTGAGAGATCGCCACGTTGTGTCCTTATATCGCAACTGTTTATTGTAATTTTCCTTTTTTATAATTTTTAAAACGATTTTGTCTCTTTAATTTGTTTGGTAGATTTTGCAAATATTCCGTCCACATTATGTACATTTGTAGGTCTGCGTTGTTTTGGGGTTCGACCTATGCAGCGGACATTATTTGACTCACTAATTTGTTTGGTTTGTGCATATACGCCATTCATCTTGTATATATTTATAAATTTGGCATTTAATAAATTTATTTAGGTTTACATTTCAATTTAAACTATATCATTATCTTCATACTATGTATATCCAATAAGAATTCATCAATTTATCAACTTACTCTTACTTAATGGATTAATTTGAATTTCAATGGTCTTTTTGTCTACCAAAAGATTTTTCCGAACTCGTGCTTTTAAAGAGAGTATGATTGATTTGACCTAGTATTTGTTATGTGAAGAGTGGGAGAGGGGGGCCCTAGGAAGGAGATTATACACGGAGTGAAATGAAACAGATGGATGTTGGATGAGTTTGTGATAATTTGTTGGATGTATCAAGAGGAGCTCACTTGTCAAAAGTGTTAATGCACGAAAAGAAACTTTCCAAACTGCTGATTTTCTTCTTTATGAAATGTTTCCATTAGAAGAAGATCAAATTTTCACTCCTTAGAATATCTAAGTTTCATTGGGACCACTTAAGGTAGAATTAGAGAAGTGTGAACTATTTTCTATCTTGGTATGTGTATCTTTGGCACTATAACCTATTAAAGTTTGAATAAAACGTTTTATCTATGCCTTTATATAAGTGCACATAAACACCAAGTTATTGTTAACAATTTGATTATATAACGATTAATTTATTAATTTAATTAGAGTTACATAATTAACTATTTCAATTTTTATTTAAAACCACTCTAGATGAGATATAAATGTTATATGTAGCTAACAAGCACTTAAAAAATGTTTAATTATAATCTTATACTATTAAAAATCTAATGTTTAATATAATTTTGTACTATTATAATCTAATCGGAGTTGCATTATTACATAAATATTAATTTCTATAGTATATTAAAACATCATACACTTGATAATCTAATACTATTATAATAATTGATTTATTTATTTAATAATCTTAAGAATAACTATACTATAGTATAAACACTTAATTAATGTGATTTAATAAGATTGGGAGTTATGATCATAGAGTAAATTGGTTAATTTTATGAAAGATGAAGGATATTTTTGAGAAATGAAAGTTTTTCTAGTACTCCCTCTTTTAAAGGGAGAATGATTTCATCCAGTAAGTAATAATAATAGCTTGCAGAAAGAGGGGAAATAAAAATACCTACAGTGCATACAAAACTAATCATCAAACTAAAAAACATAGGGAAGAAAAAAATCATAATTAAAAAAAACTAGCATGGTCGCAAGTGCCAAGCTATGAAAGTAAGCTATATATCATTGAACTCAAGTAGATTTAATCTAAAAAAGAACAAAAATGAAGTTCAATGGTTACCTTCATAAGATCGCCTCTCTTAACGCTGTGATTCTTGAAGAATGATAGAAGGCTCTGAGAGGCCTGTTGCATGCAGCGGAAATTTCGGCAGCACCTCGGCACAACAAGAGAGTTAGATTGCAATAGGAAATCTTGTTTCACAAAGGAAATAAGAACCTTAAGCAAAATATCTTAACCAAGTAAGATATCAGCTCTTCCTCTCATCGGTTCTAGGACTGACCTGTCGAGGGAACCTAAAAGCTATTACAAATCACACAAATAGCGAGACAACTAAATTTTACGTGGTTCGGCAAATTGCCTACGTCCACGGGGCAAGGAGGGAGAGATCTACTACTAGAGGGAGAGAATACAACTAGGGTTTACAATCACTCAATATAAACCCTCACACAAACTCTCAGATCCCTCACACAAAAAAAACTCTCTCAAAAGGGATGCACAAAAGTCTGCACTTTGTCTTCTTGCCGCAGCCAAAAGAGAAGGAAAAAAAATCCAGCCAAAAACCAAATCTCTGCACACCCGCTGCCTTGCACGTTGCCGCTTTTCCCCTGCTTTTCGCTTTTCTCTGTAGCCGTACAACTTCACAATTAATCTCCTTGCACACCGAAAATAGGTCATTGAATAAGCTATATATAGCTGCAAAAGACACAATCGGGTGGGCCTTCAGAATATCACGCAGAGACAAATCCGCTACACCAACGGAGAATATCACGTGGGTGGCCCCCACGTTCACTATCGTTCACAATTCTCCACCTCGGCGAAGTTTTCCCAAAAAAACTGAGCCGACACCAAAGCAACCAAATGTCCCACTTGTTGTGTCCAGTACAAAGTGAAACAATTCATGATAACGGACTCAATCCATAACAAGTCGGGAGTCCGAACGAGAGTCCAAACAATCTCACCCTATCAAAGTCAACTAATCCAATTCGGCTGCATCATAAAGACTGCCTACGTATCCTCTTGCCCAAGGAATCAAGCCTTACGTAGTTCACCCAAATGGCTGCCAACGGCCTCAACAATCACGAATGTGCAACAAGTTTCGATAATGATCAAACTTGTTGCTCGGAACCACCTTTGTGAGCATAACCACCGGATTATCCTTTGTGTGGACTTTCACAATCTCTACATCACCATCTTCAAAAACATCCCGAACGAAGTGATAACGAACGTCAATGTGCTTCGTCCTCGCATGAAATACCTGATTCTTCGCTAAATAGATAGCACTCATGCTATCATAATGAATAGTGACGGACCGCTGCGATATACTAAGTTCCTCCAAAAGTCCTCGAAGCCAAATAGCCTCCTTCACAGCCTCCGTAACCGCCATATACTCTGCCTCCGTCATAGACAAAGCCACCGTAGACTGTAAGGTGCATCTCCAACACACCGGCGCATGGGTTAAAGTAAACACATACCCCGTCGTAGACCGACGCTTATCTAAATCCCCGGCATAATCCGAATCAACATAGCCAATACATAACTGCCCACCTGTAGTGTCCTGCTCATAAACCAAACCAACATTGAACGTACCTCAAATGTACCTCAAAATTCATCTCACGGCATCCCAATGACCCACTCCTGGAATGTGCATGTATCTCGAAACCATGCTCACCGCCTGTGACAAATCCGGCCTCGTACATACCATCGCATACATCAAGCTCCCAACCACGCTCGCATATGGAGTCTTCGACATCAACTCTCGATCTTCAACTGACTTTGGTAAAAGACCAGCTGAAAGCTTCAAATGGGCTCCCAATGGTACACTAACTGGCTTCGTATCCATGCTAACATGAAATCGATGTAGAACCTTCTTCAAATAAGCCACCTGTGTCAAACAAATTATGCCCTTCTTCTTATCTCTACCGATCTCCATTCCCAAAATGCGTTTGGCCTCACCCAAGTCCTTCATCTCAAACTCATTTGAAAGCTGAACTTTCAACTCATCTATAGCCGACCTGGAAGTAGAGGCAACCAACATGTCATCGACATAAAGCAACAAATAAATGTACGCACCTCCTCTCAACTTGTGAAAATACACACAAGGTTCAAATTGGTTCCGAGTGTATGAATGACCAATCATAAAACCATCGAATCGCCTATACCACTGTCGAGGAGACTGCTTCAAACCATATAGCAATTTCTTCAATCTGCAAACCAATTTTTCCTTCCATGCAACTCGGAATCCTAATGGCTGAGTCATATATATTTCTTCATCAAGATCACCATGAAGAAATGTCGTCTTCACATCCAACTGATCTAACTCCAAACCATACTGTGCCACCAAAGCTAGCAAAATCCGAATTGAAGAATGCTTCACCACCGGAGAGAAAAACTCATTATAGTCAATACCTTTCTCCTGTGCATAGCTCTTTGTAACTAACCTAGCTTTGAACCTCAATGGAGTGCCCTCAATGCCCTCCTTCTTCGTGTATACCCACTTGCAATCAATTGCCTTCCGCCCCTTTAGAAGCTCAACAAGCTCCCATATATCGTTCTTATGAAGAGATTCCATCTCCTCCTGCATAGCCACCTGCTACGAATCAGCCTTCGAACTCTGCTCGGCCTCTCTGAATGTAGTAGGCACCATCTCATCGATACTCTCTACTAGAATTGCATATGCAACTGTGTCAGCATACTGTGTTGGCATCCGTATGTCTCTCCTCTGTCTCCGAACCATAATAGAATCCTAAACCTGAGCCATCGGTTCCTGATCCTGCATATCAGTACCCGTATCCTCCGTATCACCGTCGTACACGCCTGACGTCACCTCAGTCGGCACTCTAATGGATACTGTACCATCTGGACACTGTGGAGTTACATCGATTTCCACCACCTGTGATATCTCCTCCGTCAGGTCGCTCTCCACCTAATGAGAGCTGGAAAGCTTCAAGATAGAAGCTTCATCAAACGTGACGTCCCTACTCAGCACAATATTCTTATCAACTGGATCCCAAAGCTTGTATCCCTTGACACTACGCTTGAATCCTACAAATATAGCCTTCCTAGTTCGAGGTTCCAACTTATCAGTTCTCACATGATAAAATACAGGGCACCCGAATACCTTGAGCTGGTCATAATCTCATGCTGGCTCTCCCGACCACATCTCCATAGGGGTCTTCCCCCTCAATCGCAGATGAAGGCAGCCTATTAATGAGGTGGCTCGTATATGTCAGTGTCTCAGCCCAAAAGATCTTCTTCAAACCACTCTACGATAATAAGCATCGGATCTTCTCCAGTAAAGACTGATTCAACTTCTCTGCCACCTCATTTTGCTATGGTATATGACTAACTGTGAAGTGTCTCTCTATGCCTTCGTCTCGACATAGCTACTGAAAGGGGTCAGAAGTATACTCACCACCGTTGTCGGATCGTAACGTCTTGATATTGTTAGACCCTAGAGGGGGCTGATTAGGGTCTTATGCTAATCTAATCCCGATTAATTACCAATAAAAATTATGTTGATCAATATGTTCTTGCAAGAGATAGATATGAATAAGAACAATAAGAATATGCACAAATAAAATATAAGCCAAGCAAAACATAAACACACGATATGTTTACGAGGTTCGGTCACCACGACCTACGTCCCCGCTCCTCACCTCGAGGAGATATCCACTATCATAATCCGGTTTGGAAGCCGAAACTTCTACACACTCGGTTACAAGTTCACCGAAAACTCTCACACTACACAATCACTGTAGGAACCTAGCCCGTGTCCTCCTCCTCAAGTGCTCGGTTACAACCTCTCCCTAGGTTCGTCAACCGACGCCACTCCTATTGGATTTGACCCCGTCTCTCGCCTCATACTTCTCTCGGTGTACAAGTGTATTACAAGTGATTCTCACACAAGAAGATTAAATACAATGGTTTGTTCTCAAATAACAAGTGAGAACACACTGAAGCTCACACTCACTAAATCACACTCCACAACCCACACTATATGGTATGAAGATATTAAGCTCAATATGTGTATGTGATAACAGTGAATGAAACTCAATAAATATAGCTAATTGAAATAAAAACGAAATAACAAGCTATATAAGAGTTTAGAAAACTTCTCAAACAAGAAGAACAATAGATGATGATCCCAATAGGATTTGAAAGCCACTTCTTGTTGTAGGAAAACTTCTCTTGAAACAGATTAATGAAATCAGCTTTAAACAGCTCTTTGAAACATACTAAATATTTTGTTAAACACAAAACTTTGATTTCTTAGATGCGTAGAAGAAGAGCAGCAATGTGGTATATATAGCAACCCAATACATCAGTAAAAACACAAGTAAAAGACCAAAAAACCCATTTGAAAATAGCTATAAAAACTAGCCGTTGGAAATGATTTGACAGTTCAGCAGTCGACCGGTGCGGTCGACCGCGAAGCTCAAAAAACACAGTTTTGAAAATATAAAGCTGGCGGTCGACCGCGAAAGTCTCTGGATGTTTTCACGGTCGACCGTCACGGTCGACCGCGAGCACAAAAAAGCAAGCTCAGAAAAATTGCAATTGGTGGTCGACCGCGGCGGTCGACCGGAATCTGATACATTACATATTGACAGGTTTTTGGGCTGTTTTGAAAATTCATTAAAAATATCAAATCGATTCCAAAAATAGTGAAACTTTAGGGAAAGTTTCTAAATGATGAAATAAACATGTTTGAAAGGAATTTTTGGAAAATCAATTTTCGTTTGTGAAAACTCCATGTTTTTGAAAAGCGTTCAGAAAACCTGTTGTTCGTGAACATGAAAATTGACATAAGGCTTGTAAATATGTATATATATATTATGCATATATTATATGTATATAATGAAGTATGAAAGAGATGTAACCATGAAATAAAAAATATTGTAACAACGTTTGATGAAAAATCATTTATATGATAGAAAACGTCAAAAATCGTGTTAAGTGTACATATATTGAGCTTAGATATTAACATACAATATATGTAAGTAAACTAAACTTATACCTAGGTAAATCCACACATATGAACTTGAATCTTTAACGCTTGATTGTCGTGTGTTAAAATACCTGTAAAGAGAAACATAAACACAAAACTAGAGAGTATATTAGCGATAAATTGTTTGACAAATCATCATCAAAACTATAGGTTCAACAATCTCCCCCCTTTTTGATGATGACAAACAATTTATACATGAATATGAAATGTATACTGATAAACCACATATAAACCAATCATGTATACAACATGAGTAAACCATACATCAATAAACCATACATGAACATGAATAAATAATAAATAAACTATATGTGGATTTTCTCCCCCTTTGACAACATCAAAAAGGGAAAAAATAAAAAAATAGGAGCAACGCTCCCCCTGCATATAAGCACAGATAAAAAGCCAAGTGAATTGCCAAAAGCTCCCCCTGTCAAATATCATAAATGACATCTAAAACGCATATTTAGGAGCTAAACAATAATTATCCATCCATAAACAATATATAATCCAAAGAACTCATCATTAGCAACATATTTTCCATAAACATAGCATGAAAAATGTTTTGACCATGCATAGTACATAGAAAAGATAAACTAACACAATAGATCACAAATCATCACTTAAATATTAGAAACTACATAGTTTTCCACAAACATAGTTTGTTCCACAAGACTACAAACCATACACAATAGTGTCACAAAGTCACATAGTTCCACACAATCATATAGTTATTACAACTCAAAAGAAAAGAGCATAAGTATCAAGTTCTACAACTCAGAATAAAACATCACTATAAGCATAGAAACAATGAAAAAACTCCAATAAGCAGCAAGAATCAATCATCACCATCACCATCACCATCAGAAGCAGGGCCAGATCCATCATCAGAGCCAGAGCCATCAGCAGGGCCCTCCTCAGAATCAGACTTAGAACTGGAAGAGGGATCCAGAATCCCGAGAGACTGACGCTGATAAGATAGAATCATCCTAACATCCCTCTGGATGGTTGAGACCTGAGTCTCGAGACGATCCAAACGGGTACAGAGGTCAGAAGTGGAGGAGGAAGAGGCTCTAGACCGGGAACGAGAAGATGATGGCTGAATAGGATCAGATAAGGAACTGGAAATTTTCATCCGGGAAAGTGAGACCTTATCAAAAAAGTCCTTCTTAGGTTCAATTTTGCGTTCATGAGTGAGATCAACACCGAAGTGTTGAAGGATAAGGGTGATGAAGAAGCCAAATGGTAGAAATTTGAAATGCTTAGATGCCATGTTTTTGAGAAAAACGTTTGCCCAATCTACTTTTATTTTGGCAAAAATGGCATATACAACATTGATCTTGTCAGAAGCAAAATGATCAAAACTACCGGTTTTAGGAATCAGATTTTGAGCAATAATTCTAGCAATAAGTTTGGTATTGGGATTTAGAGAATTATTGTTCATCGGATAAGTGCAACCGGGTTTAAACAAGAGGTTGTTCACGGCTGGATCATCAAGTTCAATAGACATAAGGTCAACATCACCTGTTGGGATTTTAAGAATCCCCGCAAGTTCGTTGGCAGAAAAAAAAATTGCAACATGTTTAACAGATGTACTAATGGTCTGAAGACCATCAGCAAAGGATGACACAGATAAGTTGGCATAAAATAGATAAACCAGAAAAAGATAATAAGGAACTTTACGTTCCACATCTAATAGCCTAGCCAACCCAACATTATGAAGAATCGAATGAGTGTCATATATGGCTAATTGATCAAATTTGATATATCTGGTGGGAAGAATTTTCAGTTTGCACAACTCCCTATATTTCTTAACTAGGGATTTAAACAACAGAAAATCCTCATAATGAGAGGCTACAGAAGAAGATGAACCAACATCAGATTTAGATCTCTTTCTAGGAGGCATGTTTGATTAGGGTTTTGAATGAAATATGGAATATAACAGAAATTTGAAAACCCTGGAAATACAAATAGAGCACAATAAGTTAAAATAAGCAAACCCTAAACCAAAACCCTAGTCTGAGAATATAATCACTAGAGTAGGAAATGAAATCAAGAGATGAGAAGGAGATTATTACCCAGCGAATCTCAACTGAGATTGACGAGGAAGATGGCCGAATGAGATCCGCGGTCGATTGAGGCAGGCGACCGTGGGAGAAATCGTCAGTTTAGGGAAAAATTTCGAATGAGGGGAAAAACTGAGGAGTCGGATCATAGAGGAAATGAATGAAGGGCTAGGATTAGCTCAGGGAACAGATCAATGGTGGTGATGAAATCGGGTTCAAAACAGTTATCAATTAAAACCCGAAACCCGATAAGAAATAAAATTGAAGCTGAAAAAAAATCTCTGGCGGTCGACCGTGGTGGTCGACCGTGGCGGTCGACCGTGACAACTTACAGAAACTTCGACGGTCGACCGTGGCGGTCGACCGCGAGAAAGAAAAATTCAGAGTCAGTGTAAAATCTGGATTTTGAGAAAGTTTTTCAATTTAGACCTTTAAGAAATTGTTTTATAAGATACCAAATGTTTTATAAGATATATATAATATATATAAAAGTTTTTAGCTATAAAATCATACAAATAATTTATTTTAGCTAAATAAGAGGAAAGATTTACATTCAAAAACCAATTTTTCAAAGCAAGAACAAAAAAAACGAACAAAACAACAATAAGTGACATAAGAATCACTTTGGTACCCAAATCATTTTGGTACCACTAAACTTTGGGACATGACCCCTATCATTTAAATCCAAGGCCCTAGGGTTATGAACCAGCTTGGGCGTGTTTTGTGCACCGATACGATCAAAGCAAAAATTGTAAATATGACCCATATGATTGCAATTTGTGCAATGTAGAGGTTTGAATGATTTACGTTGACCGAAATGAAATGCACGTGGTTCTTTTGCAAAAATAGATTTTTCTTTGCAATTATTTTACAAATGAGAATTTCTTTTCAAATCGAAACAAAACATGGCCAAATGACCAAAATGACCACAATAATCACATTTATACACATGGGCATGTTTATGATTTACACTATGTGTGTGTACATGTGTTTGTGATGAAGAAGCTTGATGGGATGCATAATCATGAATAGGCTTTTCAATTTTTGGTGCATTATGACAAAATTGAGCTAAATGGCCTTTAAGACCGCAAATAGAACATTTGTGAATTTTGTCATACATATGTGCATAGTGAATAGGTTTCTTAGAGGAATTAACATTAAAGTTTGCACATAAGTCCATAAGCTTTTTATTATTAGCAATACAAGTGTTTAGTGTTGAATCTAAGGTGGATATTTGTTTTCTCATTTGATTCAACTCATCATTGTGCATACAAGCATTGCTACTAGAAGTAGGATAAACAAGATTACTTATCATAGATTTCAACTTATCTACTTCTAACATAGCATCACGTTTTTCATGAAGCAAACTAGCATTTTCAATTTTCAAATTTTCATTGCATTCTTTAAGAATTATATTTTCATTTGCAATAAAATTAAATTTAGTGGCTAGTGTTTCATGAGTGAATTTCATATTAACATACTTACTCTTTACATCAATATAGCAATTGTGTAATTTTTCAAACTCAAGAGCAAGTTCATCAAAAGTAATAATATCATTGTTATCATATATCTCACTAGGGTTATCACCTAGTGGTATTGTACATGGAGATGAGGCTTCTTTAGAACTCAAAGCGGGATTTTCCAACGCTTGTTGAATAGCCTCCAATTCCCCTTCATGTGCTTCAATAAATTTCCATAAGGCGTAAGCACTATCAAAATTAGCAAATTTGTTAGAAAACGATGAGTGAAAAGCATTAATCAAATATTCTAACAAAAGCTTATTCATATTAAACAATCTTTTATCATTTTCATACCATTTGGATTTTTCCAAAATGGGAACAATATAGGCATCCTCAATAATTTCCCATAAATTGAATTGTTTAGATTGAACGAAAAGTTTGAATCTAACACGCCATTGAGAATAAGGAAAAATATCCAAATGAGGAGCAATATTAATAGCATATCCTAAACTAGATGAATCATACTTATCCATAAAGATGAAATGCAAGAAGCAAAATGCAATCAAAATTAGATTAGCACAAATACGATAACTTGGATCTTTAACTTAAGATGGTTAGTCCTTAAATCAAAGAGCACCAAGCTCTGATATCAATTGTTAAACCCTAGAGGGGGGTGATTAGGGTCTTATACTAATCTAATCCCGATTAATTACCAATTAAAATTATGTTGATCAATATGTTCTTGCAAGAGATAGATATGAATAAGAACAATAAGAATATGCACAAATAAAATATAAGCCAAGCAAAACACAAACACACGATATGTTTACGAGGTTCGGTCACCACGACCTACGTCCCCGTTCCTCACCTCGAGGAGATATCCACTATCACAATCCGGTTTGGAAGCCGGAACTTCTACACACTCGGTTTACAAGATCACCAAAAACTCTCACACTACACAAACACTATGCAATCACACTTTACACACTAAGTGTAGGAACCTAGCCCGTGTCCTCCTCCTCAAGTGCTCGATTACAACCTCTCCCTAGGTTCGTCAATCGACGCCACTCCTATTGGATTCGACCCCGTGTCTCGCCTCACACTTCTCTCGGTGTACAAGTGTATTACAAGTGATTCTCACAAATAAAAGTTAAATACAATGATTTGTTCTCAATTAACAAGTGAGAACACAATAAAGCTCACACTCACTAAATCCCACACTACAACCCACAATATATAATATGAGAATATCAAGCTCAATAAGTGTGTGTGATAATAGTGAATGAAACTCAATAAATATAACTCAATGAATATAGCTTAATCAATTGAAAGTGAAATAACAAGCTATATAAGAATGGGTTTAGAAAACTTCTCAATGAATAAGAAGAGCTGAGGAAATGATGATCTCAATAAGATTTGAAAGCCTCTTCTTGTTGTAGAAAAACTTCTCTTGAAAACTGATTAACGAAACCAACTCTTAAACAGCTCTTAAACGAGATTAACAACTTGTTAAATAGCAAACTTGGATTTCTTGATGCATAGAGAAGAAGAGCAGCAATGGGGTATATATAGCACCCCATTGCAACAGCTAAAAATAAGAAAAAGACCAAAAAACCATTTTGAAAAAACTAGCCGTTAGGCTCATTTGTCAATGCGTCGGTCGACCGGTACGGTCGACCGATTAGTTCAAAAACCCAGAGAGACGTTTTCACGATCGACCGTCACGGTCGACCGCGAGCACAAAAAAGGCAAGCTCAGAAGGCAAGCTCAGAACGGTCGACCGCGGCGGTCGACCGGAATCTGATACATTGCATATTGACAGGTTTTTGGGCTGTTTTGAAAATTCATTAAAAATATCAAATCGATTCCAAAAATAGTGAAACTTTGGAGAAAGTTTCTAAATGATGAAATAAACATGTTTAAAAAGGAATTTTTGGAAAATCAATTTTTGTTTGTAAAAACTCCCTGTTTTTGAAAAGTGTTCAGAAAACCTGTTTTTCGTGAACATGAAAATTGACATAAGGCTTGTAAATATGTATATATATATTATGCATATATTATATGTATATAATGAAGTATGAAAGAGCTGTAACCATGAAATAAAAGATATTGTAACAACGTTTGATGAAAAATCATTTACATGATAGAAAACGTCAAAAATCGTGTTAAGTGTACATATATTGAGCTTAGATATTAACATACAATATATGTAAGTAAACTAAATTTTTACCTTGGTAAATCCACACATATGAACTTGAATCTTTAATGCTTGATTGTCGTGTATTGAAATACCTGTAAAGAGAAACATAAACACAAAACTAGAGAGTATATTAGCGATAAATTATTTGACAAATCATCATCAAAACTATAGGGTCAACAGATCTTTCTCCCAGTCTGTAGTTCCAATCTCTTCTTCCACTCCACAAATATATCTAGGACTTCACTCTTCTTCGTCATGGTGTACACCCAACAACGCCGAGAATAGTCATCAACAAACGTAACGAACCAATGTCGACCACCAAGTGATGCAGTCTTGGTAGGACCCCAAACATCTATGTGCACGTAGTCCAGGATGCCCCTCGTCTGATGAATGGCAGTCCCGAACTTCACCTTCGTCTTCTTGCCAAGAACACAGTGCTCACAAAACTCAATCTTCCCACTCTTGGCTCCCTTCAATAGCCCCTGCTTGTACAATGCCTGCAGTGACTTTTTACCTGTGTGCCCCAACCTATAGTGCCAAAGTCTACTCATGTCCGCTTCTGAAATAGCCGAAGCAACCTGGCCAATCTCGGTGCTTCCTTTCAGATAATATAAATTCTGATTGCGGACTCCCTTCATCACCACCAATGATCCCTTAGTAACCTTCGCTACAACGTTTTCGAAAGTCACCTTGAATCCCTTCGCCTCCAAAGCTCCAACTGAGATAAGATTTTTTTTCAGTTGAGGAACAAATCTCACCTGCTTCAACTCACATACTACTCCATCGTATATCCTAATCCACACGGTACCTATCCCTCAAACGCCACAGGATTGATTATTTCCCATAACAACAACACCCCTGTCGACTTTCTCAAAAGATGCAAACCAGTCTCGCCTAGGGGTCACATGATAAGTAGCGCCGGAATCAAGCATCTAATCTGATGCATCCACATGGTTCATCTCTGGTGTAATCAGTAGAGAAAAGCACGAATCATCGGAATCATCGTCTTTCGCAATGTTCACCTCATTGGCCTTCGGGCCCTTTTTCTTGCCATTCTTCTTCTCCTTGGGCTTTGGGCAGTCTATCTTCCAATGTCCCTGCTCTTTGTAGAATGCACATTGATTCTTTGCTAACTGGTGACGACCTCTAGACTTTGACATTCCTCTATTACCACCTTTCGGATATGGTCTTCTACCTCTCGTCGACAAAGCCTCTCCTGAAGTACTAGCACGGGAAATCTCCTTGTCCTTCCTCCTCAAGTCATAGTTCATCAAAGCGTTAGTTACTTCACTATAGCTGATAGAAGATCTTCCATTCAACAAAGTGAGCACAAAGGTGTCATACTCCTCATCCGATAAAGAGCCCAATAAGATAATAGCCTTGTACTCATCCGAAATCTTCTCATCAACATTTGCCAAGTCTGACAACAACTTAGTATAGTTATTCACATACGCCGCTAGTGAGGTACCTCTGGACATCTGAAATCTGAAGAGTCTTCTCAGTAAGTGCAACCTGTTCTCAACACTCTT
This sequence comes from Asparagus officinalis, assembly GCF_001876935.1. Lineage (NCBI taxonomy): Eukaryota > Viridiplantae > Streptophyta > Magnoliopsida > Asparagales > Asparagaceae > Asparagus > Asparagus officinalis. The sequence goes on from NC_033802.1 coordinate 56,569,475, forward strand.
CGCGAGATACTTGTTGTTGGGAATTTTTCACATCTTCATTGCAGACGTCACCCCAATCACATCATATTTCAGTTCCTGTTCCAAATAGGACCTGATCACCCCATACACATTCCTATTCATCTTCTCCTATATCGCCTCATCATATTTAGGTGGCCTCTCATGGACCATGATGGTTTCTTCCAAATTCTGAGCATTGAGCGTATCCTGTACGTCGCTCATCCACAAATCAAAGTTGACTTTGCCATCATACTTCACCACACTAATCTTAGTGTTCTGAAAACCAACTTGAATTGTACTCGCCATCGACTTGCTGCTTTCATATTTTTTTCCCATTGCAAACTAACTCCAAATTATAGAGAAAGAATAAATTTGATAGAAATTAGGAACCATCCAACTGAACCCTAGATCGGATTCCAAATAGATCTCCTGTCCACACGAGGAAAGCGAAATCTCCAACGACTTCCAAATAGATCTCCTGTCCACACGAGGAAAGCGAAATCTCCAACGACAACTCCTAATGCTATCTCCACCGAAGCCTAGAACTCCACGACAACTCCTAATGCTATCTCCACCGAAGCCTAGAACTCCAAGAACCAAGCTTCACACAAGAATATTCCTCCACCAAATTCCAAAACCCTAGATCTGAAATCTGGGCTCTGATACCACTTGTTGCGTGCAACGGAAATTTCGGCAGCACCTCAGTACAACAAGAGAGTTAGATTGCAATAGGAAATCTTGTTTCACAAAGGAAACAAGAACCTTAAGCAAAATATCTTAACCAAGTAAGATATCAGCTCTTCCTCTCATCAGTTCTAGGACTGACCTGTCGAGGGAACCTAAAAGCTATTACAAATCACACAAATAGCGAGACAACCAAATTTTACATGGTTCGGCAAATTGTCTACGTCCACGGGGCAAGGAGGGGGAGATCTACTACTAGAAGGAGAGAATACAACTAGGGTTTACAATCACTCAATATAAACCCTCACACAAACTCTCAAATCCCTCACACAAAAAAAAACTCTCTCAAAAGGGATGCACAAAAGCCTGCACTTTGTCTTCTTGCCGCAGCCAAAAGAGAAGAAAAAAAATCTAGCCAAAAACCAAATCTCTGCACACCCGCTGCCTTGCACGTTGCCGCTTTTCCCCTGCTTTTCGCTTTTCTCTGCAGCCGCACAACTACACAATTAATCTCATTGCACACCGAAAATAGGTTATTGAATAAGCTATATATAGCTGCAAAAGACACAATCGGGTGGGCCTTCAGAATATCACGCGGAGACAAATCCACTACACCAACGGAGAATATCACGTGGGTGGCCCCCACGTTCACTGTCGTTCACAAGGCCTAGTCTTTCCTCAGCGGACGCTTGATAAACATCACCGACGTTGTGGAGGCCAAAATGAGCAGCGCCAACGGTAACCCTTGGCCGGGTGACTGGGTCACTTTTGCTCTTTCACGGAGAAATAGACCGAGACGGATGACTGCTCTCGATCTCCATATAATCATCACCCAGAGAACGCAAAGAGAGATGCCAGTAATTGAAAGGTACGCATTTATTCAGCCCGTAAAGATTAAGAACAGGCTCTTATTAACTTTACATGTAATATTTTTTTATTATACCTAGTATAGTGCACGTGCTTTTGCATCGAGAGCATACTTGTTTTGTTTTATATTTTTTCAAACTTTTTTGTTGGCTGCCAAATAATGAAATGACTCGTATAGCAATGTAAACTTCAAACAATTACAATTTTGTTTAAATGAATAATTGTACGATGAAATTGTGTATGAAGAACTATATGATCAATTATTATAGTTTGGATAATTGTCATAACTTATTCATAGTTTATTAAAATAATTACAATATATTAAATAATTTATTCTCTTTTAAATATAATAATACTATACATAGCATAATTATAACACTATTAGTAACTACATTTTAATTTCATAATTAGTTTATTACACTATTAGTAAATAATTTTCTAAATTGTATAAATATTAAATTACAATGTAATTTGTTAATTAAAAAAATATGATTAAAATTATTATACTATTAATATAATTATAATTATAATAAATACAAATTGTTTCCATACTATTATCATACTTTTAAATAGCTAATAAGATGAAAGGTAACAAACAGTCCTTCATAAGAGGTGAAACCCAAAGGCATAAGGCATAAGCCAAATAAATTTTTATTACTTTTAATTTTTCTATAATTTTAAATATTATGTGAAGTTAAATTAATGATAATTTCAAATTTTCTATTAAATAATACAATTAAATAATAAAATAATACATTTTATATACTAAATATGTGATACAGTGTAGTATATTAAAATTAGTTTTATATATATTTATAATATAATACATTTTAGTGGAAATATTATAGTCTAAATATAGCAAACAATACTTACATAAATTGTCTAATTAATGAGATTTAGTAGGATGGGAGGTTATGAGAAGAATTTGAAGAGGTATTATAGTTCATGTAGGGAGCACTGCCATGACCCAGACAAGGGACAGATGAGTGACACTACGGGCATACCCCCAACCATACCTTGGGACACACCCCCTCTCTCAGCTACAGTGCACGTGACCCACTTTAGATTTTAAAAAAAATTTAAAGTGGGCCCCGTGCACTGTAGCTGAGAGAGGGGGTGTGTCCCAAGGTGTGGTTGGGGGTTTTTCGCGACAGATATCGGAGGACAGGTGACGTGGCCGCCGACGTGTTCAATTGCGTCCCAAAACTCCAAAACCAATAGCGCGCGCTACTCCATTTTCCTAGAGAGAGAAAAAACGACAGAGAGAGGAGAGAGAAAATGGAAATGGAGGTGGAATCGAGCTCGAGCAACTGGAGAAAGGAAGCGGACGCCAACCTTAAGAGGCTCCACTCGCTCCTCTTCGGGTCGGATCTCGCCGCTTCCGAAAGATCCGATCCGGTCCGCGGCCGAGGATCCTCGGCCTCCGCTCTGATCGGGTTCACTCGACTCTCGGACGAACCTAAGGATTGTTTCAATATATAAATTAACCCGATTCGATCTGATGGTAGAGTCGAAGGTGAGATCATATGCTTCGGTGCCTTGGCGCACGACTTCGATCGTATGGCCTACGTTATACCTAGAAACCCTAGAGATTTTGATTCAGCTGTTTCGTTGGGTTGCTTGAATTAGGGATTTTAGCTGGGATTTAATAGTGGAATATTTGAATTTGGCAACTTTAAATGAATTGTGCAACCATAGCGGTTTTGATTCAGCTGCTTAGTTTAGTTGCTTAAAATTAAGGATTTTAATAAGTGAAATTTGATAGTAAGATTTTTTTAATTTGAGAACTTTAAAAGTGTTGTGCACTAGCTTCCGATTTTGGCCCGGTAAACCCCCTTAAAATCCTAGAAACCCTGAAGACTTCGATTATTGTTTACTTTCTTAAAACTGAGGATTTCAGCTGACATTTCACTGGAAAATACTTGAATTTGACAGCTTTAAAAGAATTGTGCATTCGCACCTGATTCCTACCAGTAAACCCCCTTAAAACCCTGGAAAACCCCAGATGCTGTGATTCAGTTGCTCAGTATTTTTTTCTCCAGGTTTATGTAGAACTAGGGTTATCAAGTTAGGTAGTAAAGGGATTTAAATTCGGTATTCGTGAAAGAGTTGAGCAAAACATTTATTTCTGAATATTTTTTATTCATTCATTTTGTTTGGTTTTGGATTACCTAGTTCTTTTATCTTAAATTATCAGATGAAATGAAAATATAGATTAGGAAATTCTGTGGGCATTTAATAGTGAAGAAATCAATATTAATTATTCTGTGGAATTTAATAATTATTGTAGAATTAGAATTTAATATTTTTCACAAGAATCCTAGGTAACACGGACACTTCGTTTTGGGTGTTGTGTCCGTGTCTGACACGTGTCCGACACTGACTCTCTGCGGACACTCCATGGACACTTGTGGTTCAAAGAAAACCCGATTTCCCCATTACTTATATCCTAAACTAGTTTCTCTGGTAATATTAGGTTCACAACCAATTGGTTTTTAACCCGAAAACTAAAACTCATTACTTAAATATTTGAAAAACACCCATCGTACTATCCCATGTAGTCAAAACTAAACTTTTTGTTGTTAAATCATATTATTGGTTTCATTTAATTTGATTCTTAATTGTAATGGATAGAAAGAAGCACACAAATGTTTTTGGTATTTTCGTTCAATATTTGATCATGTGTGTGTATTATATACCGTGTCCCCCTATCCTACATTCTATTAATTTGCTGAGTACCGTGTCCGTGTCCGTATCCATGTTGGTATTCGTGTCCATGTCAGTGCTACCCAGCTAGAACCCGATTCTGACTAGTAAACCCTAGAACCTTAGAAATTTGGATTCAGTTTCACCTTTTAGTTGCTTAGTTTCTGGTTTAGATCTGTGTGAATTTAGGTTTTTTAGTTGACAATTGAATGTAAAATATTTGAAAGCTGGTAAAGCTTGAGGTTGGCCACTTGGACTCAACTATATATTGAATGCATTGTTTCTGATTTTTTTTTTTTTCAGATTGAATATGTTGGGTTAGTTTTGAATTGTTTGCTGAGTCTCTGTCTTTTACATGTAAGTCATCAGATATTAGGGAAATAGAGACTAGAAATTACCATTGACAATTAGTAAAATATTTGATTTTATTATTGTAATAAGCTGTCTATATGAAAAAGACCAACTCATCATGTGGTTCACAGATGGTAATGGCAACTGTTAGTATTTGATTATTAATGTATAATTAGTAATTTTTTTACTCAACTATGGGTAAACAAAGGGATTTAAATTGGAATCTGATAATAAAAGTTTTGAAATTTGGCAACTTGAAGAATTAGTATCAGCATGTTCAAAGCTTAAGGTTGGGCACTTTGACTTAAAGAATATTAACAGGATTAGTTTCTGGATTTTGGGTTCAACTGGCTGCGTTTAGGTTATCAGATAATAGGAAAATAGATAGTAAAATTTATCATTGGCATTTAATAGTTTCAAGAAGTTGATATTAATGGATTTTCTGGAATTCAATGTTCGTTGTCCTAAATAACTTGCTAGATGAGAATCCCTAACTCATGAATTATTACCCTCTGGTTAGCACACACTAATGGCAATTAGCGATTATTTGGTTACATATCTTTCCAGTTTATTTATTAATTCTTTATGTTTGTTCTAGTAGCATATCTCTATATATCTTCTCTAAGTATAATTACTTAGTTGGTACGGTAATTTTTCATCTTCTATTGTTAGTCATAAATCATATGACTCTTGAAGATCATCACTAGTATGCAATTGATAAGCACTGTAGTTTTTTATATTTTCTCTAATTTTTTCTTAACCCTTTTTTTCAGATTTTATTTTATTTTCATTTTCAAATGACTGCCATGGACATGCAGTAATCATCATAAACCTATAATGATTTACTTTGCAATGCCCATATGTAACCTGGTATGCCTGAAGCTTGTGATTCTCAAATGCCTTAGCTTGGGATATGGTACCATACTGGCAAAGAATGTCGCCGGTGTTTAATGCGGACATGTGAACTCACATTTAATTATATCTGCTTATAACTAGATTCATGTGTCACTCTGCATATTTATATGCTTGCTTGAGTTGTCAGTTTTCTCTCTATTACCCCGGAACAGATTTTATATGTTATTGATGCCTGTGAAATCATATTCCATGCTGTGCTAACAAGATTTGCACATACCAATTATGAAAGCAAGCCTGAATATGTAACTGCAATCTTATCTTAGTTGAAACGTTTGTTACTCTGTGCTTTCCGGTTTCATCTTTGTTGTGACATGGCTTCACCATAATTGTCGTCTTTTTCTGAAGATTATTTTCAAGCTGAAATGACCTTAAGCCTCGTTTGGTATGTGGGAATGAAGTCAAGTGAGAATGTAATGAAGGTAGGAATGAAATGGAATTGATGTGGGAATGGAATGCTCATTCTCATTCTCATTCTCATGTTTGAGTGTGATTAGAGAATTAAGTGAGAATATATTTAGGAAGGGCATATCCGGAATTTATTTTATTATTTTCATTCTCACTTGAGTGGTAATATCAATTCCTCGATAACTCACTGGGAATAGCAATTCCCGCATTAAGTGTGAATTGGTGAGAAGTGGGAATGATATTTCTAGCATCCAAAAATACATCATGTTTGATAAGCATGAATGAGAAGTTGGAATCACATTCCGTTTCCACTCATTCCCACGTAACAAACGAGGCGTTACTTTCAGGTTTTAATTTTTTTCCCCTTCTACACATCCTAAGGGCTAAGATATAGTAGCTTATGAATTCAGCCAGGCATTTGAACAAGCAAAAAGAGAACGTGGCCATGTCTTTACGCAAAAAGTGGACATTGATATGGAGATGATTAAGCAGTCAAAGTACTTCCATCATATCTTTGACAGATCAAACGGAAATACTACAGGCCAGTTGGTATGTAAACTTCTTACTGTCTGTTAATCTATTCCTGAGAATTATCTTAAGCTTGCATTTATGTTCTGTTAGTTATACTTTACTATCTAAAATATAGTTCCTGTATGCTGTGGATTGAATTGATTGAGACACTTCCACACACGTACCGGTTATTCAACTGATTCTCAAAGAAACGTTTAATCTTTTTGGAGTAAAAGTAAACTTGTTTAATTACCTATCTAGCATTCTGGCAGATTTTTAAATGCTGTATAAATGAAGCTGCCTTTTGAACTGGAATAAAAAAACTATCTTTTGTCCTAATTATAAATTCCCTTTGATATTTCTTCCTAATTATAAATTCCCTTTGATATTTCTTAGATCTCCAACACCACATCAGATGCCAATATATTCTCTCCTCAGGGATCTTCTATGACAGAAAAGCAGCAAATGCGAGCAAGTGAATCAGACGCACAACATGAAAAGTTGAGTGCCAGAGCTTCTAAGCTCATGACACAGACAAAGATAACGTCTATATATGGTAGCAAGGTTCTAAAGGCGAATAATATATCCCACAAGAAGCTGCCGAACCCTGAAAGTTCTAAATCTGTGGAGTGCATTGATGTCAAGAATGATGAAGAAGAAAAACCTTATGGGAGTAATCTGAGGCCAAAAAGGCGGCACACAGAGTTTACAAGCCCAATATGTGAAATTGTGAAATCACCACCTTCATCATGTAATGAAGAAGCAAATGTAGAGATCTCTGGCAACAGTTTTGTGACTGCAAGAGCAAAACTGGTATTACTTTATTTCTCAAGCTATCTGATATATGCTGAGTTATATGATTGCATGCTTTTTGCATTATGATGCATCTTATAATCGTCCAAATTCTGGAAAACCATAAAAAAGTATATCCACTGTTTTATAATCACACATATTTTTCTTTTTACCTGTTTACTATGTTAATTGTGCACGAATCCTTTCTCATTTTTTTTCCCAATTCTCTGATCTGTTCGATTCATCTTTTCAAACTGAGGATGAAGCAATTAATGTTGTGCGCAGCGGAATCGAAAATCTCAAACAAGATCAAAACAAGTACTACAACAGGCACGACACCTAATTTACGTAGTTCGGCAATATGCCTACGTCCACGGGACAAGGAGGGGATAAATCTCACTAATAGAGAGGGAGAGTACAAATAGAGATTATAATCACTCAATAATCTCACAAACAAATCACTCTTGATTTTTCCTCTACTCTCAATCTCTCTCACAAGATTGCCCAAACTACAATCACAAATCTCTCTTAATCACTCTTAAGTTTCTGCTATTTTTTTTCTTAGCAGCTTCTGATAATCTTCAGGAATAAGGAGGTTTTTATAGCCTCCTTCTCTGTCAATCAGGCCATCAATCAGGCCACAAAACTCCCCCCCTTTGTCAAAATAATCAGGCTATCAAAAACTACGGCATCCCCTTTGTCAAAAACTGTGGCAGCCACCAGCCACCTTATTTGACTTACAATCTCCACCTCGGTGAAGTTTTTCCAAAAAAAAACTGAGCCGACACCAATATCAACCAAATGTCCCACTTGTTGCGTCCAGTACGAAGCAGAACAAATCCACGATAACAGACTCAATCCACAACAAGTCGGGAACCCAAATAAGAACTTGAACGAACTCCACCATGTCGGTATGAACTCATCAAACTGGTTGCATCTAACTGACTGCCTATGTATCCTCTTGCCCAAGAAATCAAGCCTCACGTAGTTCATCCAAATAGCCTCCAAAGGCCCTCAACATCGAAGAATGTTCAATAACTCCAAGCAATGACCAAATTTCACTCCCGTGACAACTTTGGTCAACATACCTGTCGGATTGTCCTTTGTGTAGATCTTCTCCAATCTAACATCTCCATCATCCAAGACGTCTCGAACAAAGTGGAATCTGACATCAATGTGCTTTGTTCATGCATGATATACCTCGTTCTTTGCTAAAAAAATAGCTGACATGCTATCACAATTTACCCTGATGATATCTTGTGTAATCCTCGTGTCTTCTAATAATCCTTGCAACCACAAAGCCTCATTCACAGCTTCAGTCAATGCCATATACTCCGCCTCCGTAGTGAAGAGAGCCGTTGTAGACTGAAGTGTACATCTCCAACACACCAGTGCTCCTGCCAATGTAAACACATATCCTGTAGTAGACCGGCGCTTGTCAAGATCTCCCGCATAATCACAATCCACATAGCCAACACAATCCTGCACAATCTTCTTATTCTTCTGAAATACCAAACCAACATCCACGGTACCTTTGATATACCGTAGAATCCATTTTACGGCCTCCCAATGACCCTTCCCTGGGTCGTGCATATACCTAGACACCATGCTCATGGCCTGTGATAAATCTGGCCTCGTACACACCATCGCATACATCAAACTACCCACCGTATTGGTATATGAAATTTTGGACATGTAATCACGATCCTCAACTAAAACATGTGACAGCTTAGCTGGAAGCTTAAAATGGGGAGCTAATGGAGTACTCACCGTCTTGGCATTGCCATTAAAATTAAATTTCTTTAGCATCTTCTGCAAGTAGCTCCTCTGCGTCAACTTCAATCTTCCCTTCACCCTGTCTCTCTCAATCTCCATACCTAATATCTTCCTTGCTTCTTCAAGATCCTTCATCTTAAATTCGGATGACAGCTCATTTTTTAACTTTCTAATAGCTAAAGTAATCCTGGAAGCAATGAGCATATCGTCAACATATAACAATAAATAAATATACTCACCATTTTGTAGCTTGTGCATATAAATACATGGGTCATATGGACTCCTCGTATACCCTTCGCCAATCATAAAACTGTCGAATCTCTTGTATCATTGTCGCGGTGATTGCTTTAATCCATAAAGAGATTTTTTCAGTTTGCATACCAAATCATCATTTCCTGCAGCTTTGAATCCCATAGGTTGTAACATATAGATCTCCTCTTCTAAGTCTCCATGTAGAAAAGCTGTCTTCACATCCATCTGGACCAAATCCAAATCCAGCTGTGCCACCAAAGCCAATAGTATCTTTATCGACGAATGTTTCATGACCGGTAAGAATACTTCATTATAATCTATGCCCTCAAGCTGGGCATACCCTTTGGCCGCCAATCTGGCTTTGTATCGAATGTCTCCATTAGAAGATCCTTCTTTCTTTGCATATACCCACTTGCATCCAATTGTTTTTTTACCCTTCGATAGCTTTGCAAGTTCCCAAGTATCGTTCTTCTGAAGAGAGTGCATCTCCTCCTCCATAGCTTTCCTCCACCTGATTGAATCAGAGCTTGACTCTACTTCCTTATATGTAGAAGGAACCAAATCATCAATGACCTCAACTGACAAAGCATATGCAATCATCACATCATCATATCTAGCTGGCCAACGAATAACTTTTCTCGTTCTATTAGCTACAATGGACTCCTGAACATGACAATGTTCCTGAGTCCTAACATCCACTGTATCATTCACCTGCCCATCTGTAATCACGTCTCCTCCCAGTGTCACCTCTGTAAGAGCCTTAATGGATATAATGTCATCTAAAGTGTGTAGAGTCACATCATCCTCTACCTCTTACGATATCCCGTTAGTCTGACCTTCCTCCACCTGCTAAGGAACTTGAGGCCTCATCATGTGTGCCTCATCAAAAGTGACATCTCTGCTAATGATCATCTTCTTGTTTTGTTAGTCCCACAATTTGAAGCATTTGACTCCATCTCTAAAGCCCACAAAGACTGTTTTTTTGCCCTCGGATTTAATTTCCCATCATTCACATGATAGTAAGCTAGACACCCAAAAATCCGAATCAAATCATAATCACTAGCTACAAAACCAGACCATACATCTATGGGAGTCTTCCCATGTATCGCAGTGTACGACAACCTATTTATGAGATGGCTCGCATAAACCAATATCTCTGCCCAAAAGGATCTAGCCAATCTACTCTGTGAGAGCATACAACGTACTTTCTCCAGCAAGGTACGATTTAATCTCTCGGTCACCCCGTTTTGTTGCGGTGTCTTCCTAACTGTGAAGTGTCGCCTAATGCCGTGATCCCGACAAAACTGCAGAAATAGATAACTTTTGTACTCTTCACCATTGTCCGAACGGAGTACTTTCACCTTTTTACATATCTGCAGCTCTATTTTCTTTTTCCACTCCACAAATATATCCTGGACCTCATATTTATGCTTTATAGGGTATACCCAATTTCTCCTGAAATAGTCATCAATGAAAGTGACAAAATAATTAGCCCCACCAAGAGATGTGTTCTTGAAAGGACCCCAAACATCAGTATGAACATAATCTAATATACCTTGGGTGTTGTGAATTGCGGTGCCGAACTTCACCTTCGTCTTCTTCCCAACTATGCAGTGTTCACACAGCTCCATCTTGCAGGTCTTTGTACCATTCAGCAGCCCCTGTTTTGCCAATGCCTGCAAGGACTTATCACCAGTGTGTCCCAATCTCATATGTCATAAGCTGGTAGTATCCTCCTCTGTGGTAATTAAAGCTGCCAGACCTCCTGTTATTGTCTTACCCTTCAAATAGTAAAGATAGTTTTTCCTAACACCTCTCATCACCACCATGGACCCTTTTGTGACATTCAGAGTTGCATTCTCCAATATCACCCTACAACCTGCTGCCTCCAAAGTTCCAAGAGAAATGATTTTTTTCGTCAACTAAGGAACGAACCTCACTTCCTTCAGCTCCCTAGTCACCTCGTCACACATCCTGATCCGAACTGTTCCAATACCACCAATAGGATATACGTGATCATTTCTCATGAGCACGACATCCTTTCTTTCCAACTCCTCAAAGCTGGAGAACCAATCCCTTCTAGTGTAAATATGGTATGTAACACTCGAATTCATCATCTACTCCATAGAGTCGGCATAACACATTGACGGTAATGCAGGACATGAGTAGCCCGAAGAATCCAAATCTGAATTGTCGCTACTAGCTTTGGCAACATTCTCCTCTGAAGCTTGTACAGCTTTTTCTTTATTTTTTCCAGCTCTATCCTTCAACTTTGGCCATTCATTCTTCCAATGTCCATCTTTTTTACAAAAAGCTCATTGATTCCTACCAACACTCTTATGGTCATCTCTATGCTTTGATTTTGAGCGATTAAACTGACGGCGGTTTGAACTACGGCCTCTCACTGTCAATACATCTCCTGATGCATTCTCGAAGGGTTCACTGTCACTCTTTCTCAACTCATAATTAACCAATGCTGAGGTCACCTCTTTATAACTGACAATGGTTCTACCATTAATCATTGTAAGGACAAAGGTACCATAATCATCCTCTGGCAATGAACATAATAACAACATCGCTTTATCTTCATCCTCTACCATGATATCCATATTGGCCATATCCGATAGCAATTTTGTGAAATTATTAACATGTTCTCTAATTGAAACTCCCCTCTTCATTTTGAATTGGTAAAACCTCTTCTTTAAATGAAGTCTATTCTCAATGCTTTTCGTCAAATAATTGTCATTGAGTTTTTCCCACAACCGTTTCGCCGATGTTTCATTCATTACATTATAAATCAAATCCGACGTCAAACATGATCTAATAACCCTACATGCTCTACTATTTATTTTTTTTCAAATATTATCCTCCATATCATCGGGTTTCTCTAGTAATTCAAGAGTCTCCTCCAAATTTTGGGCATCTAATGCATCTATCACTTGACACCTCCACAAACCAAAATTTATATTGCCATCAAATTTTTGAACATTAATTTTTGTATTATTAATGCTCAACCTTTGTATCGCCTTAGTCAAGGGCGATCCCGATGTACTTGATTCAGTCATTTTCAATCTAATCTCCAAATTACACAACTACAACTTGAATTGAAAAAGAGCAAAATTAGGGTTTGTACCTCCAAATGAGAATCCGCACCGAATCCTCCAATTGATTTCTCCACCACTCCTTGGAAGATGAAATCCCTTGTAAAAACCCTAGCTTTCTCCTCCAATCCTCCAAAATTGAACCCCAAGCCAACCCGGAGCTCTGATACCACTTGTTTTGCGTAACAGAATCGAAAATCACAAACGAGATCAAAACAAGTACTACAACAGGCAAGACACCAAATTTACGTGGTTCGGCAATATGCCTACGTCCACGGGGCAAAGATGGGATAAATCTCACTAATAGAGAGGGAGAGTACAAATAGAGATTACAATCACTCAATAATCTCACAAACAAATCACTCTTGATTCTTCCTCTACTCTCAATCTCTCTCACAAGATTGCCCAAACTACAATCACAAATCTCTCTTAATCACTCTTAAGCTTCTGCTGTTTTTTTTCCTTAGCAGCTTCTGATAATCTTCAGGGAAGAGGGCAAGGAGGTTTTTATAGCCTCCTTCTCTGTCAATCAGGCCATCAAAAACTGCGGCATCCCCTTTGTCAAAAACTGTGGCTGCCACCAGCCACCTTATTTGGCTTACAATTAACAGATTATAGCAAGATCATGGTCAGAGCTAAATTAACATGCAAATATCTCCCTTAAAAAGAACAGTAGATCTATGTTAGGTTTTACATATACAATAATTTCATTTATATAGCGAAATATGTTTTCCTTTATTGGCTTCGAAGATATTAGAGTGGTAGTTGGATCTGAAAGCACAGCCTTTTCCAAATACTATACTTATCAAAATTTATGGAGTATTCTTATATCTACTCTTCAGGCCTCTATGTTTTCCATGTTTTCTCAAGATGACAACGATTTATGGGGACAAAGCTAGTCTGATAGTTTGTCTTTAAACTATCAAATTTCAGGCATCTGTTATGTAACCATTCTAATGAGAAAAGACCTGGGTATCATTTAGCAATCAATATATCATGCGTTTGGCAAAACTTTTCCTCCTCTTCAGATCGATCTAAATGGCAACTGCGAAAATTTGTTAGCACGTACTATGTTACACATCTGGTTCATATATCCTAAAGTTGGATTAGCAAACGTGCTATTATCAGTGATAGTGGTGGGAAAACGTATAAGAAAGTCGTGACATGAGATTCTATCTTCTTCCCTTTCTTTTGCTAACTTATAATAAACTAACGTTAGTTTAAATTCTGTGATTTCATATAATCAGAGATTTTAATGCTGCTGGTTATGAATTCTTATTTTTTTTTTCAGGAAAGGGATACAAGGCAAAAGCATGGTCTTGCAGGTTCTTCAAACGCATCTGTGTCCCCACAAAGTGACAACAATCTTGCTGGGAACATCAGAAACTATGGCATGAGGTCTGGTGGTTTATCTCGCCGTGGCTTGAGAGGTAATTTTGTCCCGCCAATCAGATCCAGTGGGGGAAATGCAGGAAATACGACATCAAGAATTCCAGGGAAATGTGAGGATTCATTAGAAGATTCAACAAGAAAATGGTTCGTACCTTTGAAGTTTGAACTATAGTGTTAGACATTCATAGTTCGTACCTTTGGGTTTCAACATTCATAGTGATTTCAAGCACTACATTTTGAACTATAGTGTTAGACTATGAAAATATAACCTCACCCTCATCATAACCATGAAGGCACCCTTTGCATTAAACTCCAAGTTCTAATATCGGGTCCTTCAGTCCAACTGTGTGTGTTTAAAACATTGAGGAGTTGTTGTAAATTAAAAGCAAATAAGGTGGTGGCGACTGACTAAACTTTGGAGCATAACCAAGTCCAGTGAGGTTTCCTGAGATTCCATGCGTTCTGAAAGAGTCTAGGAAAGAGGGATGCAAAATCAATATTTTCAATCCAATGATCCAAACAAAATCTAGCAGTGTCACCAACTCCAACATTCACTTGATGCTGGAAAGGAAAATCTCGCTCGCTTTGAGAATACTCCTCCAAGCACTGTTTTAAATATCGGCCGATAAACGATATTATCGGCCGAGTTATCGGATTTTGGAGCTCTCCGCTAGGATAAATTGGATTTTTAATTGGTTATCGTTTTTGTAGGTTTATCGGCGATTTATCGGCGTTATCGGCACTTATCGGCCGATAAGTAAGACTTTGTTATCGGGATTATCGGGATTATCGGCCCATTTTGACTAACATTATATTTTTTCAAGGCTATGATGCAAGTTTCGCTTTCTACAATTTGTTAGTGATTCTAAACATGATGATTTATATTTTGGTATGTTTATATTTCATTAAGCATGATTAGATTATATTTTTTAATTGGTATATTATATATACACATCATCCAGTATATCACTCCGATAAATACTACTTATCCCCGATATATCCCCGATTTCCACTATCCGATAAGGATTTTGGCCGTCCGATAAATCCCCGATAACCGATATTTAAAACCTTGCCTCCAAGAAGGAGACACCTAGCCGGAGATGGAGCTCGAGACATCCCAAATACAACATCTTCTGTAATAATCTTATTGCGCTAGTATTCCCAAGGAACTTCACCATTAATTAGAAATCTCCACTATTTAGAGAGGAGATAGATATTGAATTGTTCGATGAAGGACACCAATACCTCCAATTTCTTTACTCCTACACATCCTCTTCCATTTTATTTTACTAAATAAAATGCACCATTAGCCTCCTTATCTTTCCAAAAAAGCCTCAATGAATATGATCAATGTGTTTTATCACCCAATACAGAAGATGGTAAAATGACATATGGTGAAGAGGGATAGCAGAAAGGAATAAATTAACAAGAGTTAACCTACCTCCTCTAGAGAGAGAAGTTCCTTTCCAAGCAACTAGCCTTCTATCAACACAATTAATAACAGGTTGCCATCTGAGCGAGATGGTTTTGTAGATTTGATTGGAATTCCCAAATGTGTGAATCATAGTTACACAGTACGCGGTACGTAGCGTGTCACTATACGAATTCGGGTACGCAATTCGTCACTTAGAAAATTTGGATTCGTTAGAGGTTGCTTGTTTCGATGTGCAAGTTCGGTTAGTGGTACATTGTAAATTTTTTCAGGTGTGCTTAAAGTTTTTCAAAGAATATAGTGGAAAGCTAGAAAGCTAATTATGAATTTTAATATTTTTTTCATACAAAATATTTAAATATATTTTTTGGATGGAGTTTGTTTCTTTGTTCCGTTTTTTTCATAGAGCTCGTTTTAGGATCATTGTTTCGTTTTATATTTAATTAACATACGTGTTTTGTTAGAGTATAGTCATTGGCTCATATACTCTATTGTGTGTCTCCCTTTACTTAATTGCACATATTGCATTGCACCTTGCGCATGTGCACTTAAAAAGACTTTGCATTTAGCATACTTGTTAGTGGTATGCTATTTTTGGGGAACTGATTCGTGTATCAGAGGGAATTGGTTCGCAAATGTATCGGGAATCGGTTCACGGGAACTGTTCCATGGTTCGAGGGGGCTCGGGGAGTCGCGCAACGATGGTGTGAATGGAGGTGTACCAAGCTTGCATCTAAAATCAGAATGCTTGCTCACCCATGTCATGTGTATGAGAAAAGTTGTAGACGGCAGATTCGTGGAAATCAATTTTGAGGCCAGATTATTGATTGAGAACCATATAGGATAAGCTTCAAACACAAGTGACAATCTATCTCTAGGCATGAGAATTAACTATTAAGAGTATCATCAGCATAGTAAGGGCTAACAAGATTATCGGCGAAGGAAGTTCATGTATGTATTTTACAATGCTACTCATACCTGCTTTCTGGAGGATTTTGGTAAGAACATCCGCGATAATTATAAAGAAGAGGGGTGAGAGAGGATCTCCTTTTCTTAGCCCTTTTTTACACTGAATATAAGACCTTTTCACCATTTATGTTGACTGAGGATGTGGACATTGATAGAGAAAGATATCTAATGCAACCGTATAAGACCGAAACCACACTCTTTAGCGTTTCTAAGATGATTTGCCAACTTACTGAGTCAAATGTCTTTTTAAAGTCAAGGTTTAAAAGCACATCATCATTGTTGGAGTGAAAATGATAGACGATCTCCTGAGCGCACTTCACATTATCAAGTAAGAACTAGTTTTCAATGATAGCCAATTGAGCATTGCAAATGAAATTCAATTGAGTTCTAAATCAAAATATGCAATTTACATTAGTTTTGCATGGTTAGTACTTGTTACCTCGCTTTAGACGTATTCATAAGTTGATTAAGTTAGTTTGAATTGTCATGCACTTAAAAGATCATGCGAACGTGTTCTTTCTTTTTTACTGTGACGTCCATGGGTTCACACAAGGCTGCACTCCAAGGTGAATCCAATGATGTCAAACCTGTCATGCACTCATACTGTGCAACGATATGTTTCACTATCACAGAAATATCTCTGTAGTGGAATCAAATAAAACAGTACATGTAGAAGCAGATATAAAAGAGATGAACATAGAAAATCAGACATGGAAGTAAATGATAAGTCTCATAAATGATCAAGTCTCAACTGAGTAAAGTTATTCAACAATCTGATACAAAAAGATAAACGTCTCAATACACCGAGTCAAATGAAAATACATAGGTTCTCAACTCTCAAAATAAAATACAAATCTAATAATCCACTAAATACAAGACTAAACATCGGTGGAGCAAAAGTAACTAATAAATAAAATGACAACGACTATACTGAAAGTCCGTAAATCTGCGGCTCTTCGAAACTTTGCTGCCTGAAAAAAAGTTTAAAACAAAAAGAACAACAAAAGCGTCAAAACGCTATAGCAAGATCATCTCCATCCGTCCCCAAGGAAAGAAATACTAAGTATGATGGAGGCTCTACCTATAAGTGCATAGTCTACCTAGTTCATTTCCCCCGTATCTAATAGAATCAATATTTAGACACCTACAAAACGAGACGTAGTACATCGAGTAAAATAATCCAAACAAGAAAACCTTCATGTATATCATATGTCTTAAATTGTAGATACCTAAACATTAACACCGAACTAGAAATAAACAATCTAAAGAAAATCAATAATTAGAAACTCACAACACGAGACTGGTACGTCGAGCGAAATAATCCAAATAAGAAAACTCTCATGTATATACAATATGTCTCAAATTATGAATCGCTAAATATTAACTCTAAAACTAAGAATAAATGAATATAAGAAAGATAATACAGGAAATACCACATCATACATCTCCAAAAATATCATATCAACTCCTCATACTACCCTTAGTGGGTAAAACAGATATCGACACACTCGTGTATCTAAGGTGTGAAATACTTTCATAATGGATCATATCGATGATATCAATATTCACCTACACTTAGGTTATTTATTGAATCGTCCTTCTCCGGAATACTTCAACTTATCGCACCCCCGTGCGGACCGGTAAATAGATGTCAGTTCATTGCACTCCCGTGCGGACCAATAACTAGGTATGTCAATTCATCGCACTCCCGTGCGGACCGGTAACTAAGTATAATAACTTATCGCGTAACCATGCGGACCGATAGTTTGGTATATCAACCTTTGCGCATCTTCGTGCGGACCGATAAATAGGTATTTTAACCTCTGTGCATCTTCATGCGGATCGATAGATAGGTATATCAACCTCTGCGCATCTCTATACGGACCGATAAATAGATATATCAACCTCTGCGCATCTTCATGCGGACTGATAAAGAAGTGTAGTCTATCTGCGGTCTTATTGCATGACCCGACTAAAGCACTCGGAGTATAGTCCATCTGCGGTCTCATTGCGGGACCTCACTAACCCCATCCAACCGATCATAATTATAATATATAATAATAGCCGTTACTCTTAACAATTGTAACTTATTTAGATACCCCAAACAATGTAATCATGCATACTCAATCCCCGTACGTGTACTCCTCGAACTATACGTGAATATCAACTCACGTCTTGTAAAAAAATGCTCACCAAACGAACACACAAGTAAAAGATTCAATCTCACAAAAACCGACCTGATCAGTCGACCGACAACCTCATCGGTCGACTGATAGGGTTGTTCACAAAATAACAGGGCAAACACGAGCCCGTCAGTCGACTGATGTCGACTGATGACCTCCCGTCAGTCGACTGATGACAACTTCAGTCGACTGAATAGGCCGAAAATACACAGTTTGTTCTTCTCTCGTGTTTTCTTTAAAAACTCGGGTTTTTATCAGATTATATGAATAAAACTTTGATTCCATTGTCATGTATATTTAACCAAGAGTTTGTTTAAACAAGATGAATCACATGAACACATAGATCTAAGGTTTAACATGCAAATCAACCTAATTCTTATTTATTTCGACAATCTAAAGCATATAAATCATATTAAACTGTAATTAACTCATTAAAATAAATTCTAACGATCATGATCATGTTAATATACTAGTTTCAGATTCGTTCTATTGTTCTTGATATGAGTTTAGGGCATGAACATCATAAATTAAGTTCTAACACGTTAGATCTTACCCTAAACATGAAATTAGACACATATATTACATAAAAATATGATTTTTAATTTAGGGATAGGTTTGGACAGAGGTGATCTTGCCTTAATCTCGTGTGCAAGCCTCTGAAACGAACAACAAGCGATCCAAAGGTGCAAACAAACCGTTCTCTCTTGCCACACGTCGATGATCTCGCCTTCGTGTCGGTATGTTTGCTTCACAAAACTCACAAGAAATTGATCTAGGGTTTTTGAGGGGATAGGATGGCTGCTAGAGTTTAGAGATATCATCAAAGAGAAGAATTTTCGTGAAAAATACAGGTATTTATAGAGGCAAATCTGAAACAAAACTTGTTTGACCCGAACCAGGAAACTTAGTCTGACTGGGAAAACCATCTTCGGTATTTTGACTGTATTTTTCTCATCCGACCTCAGAATGAGGTGATTTAAGATTTATTGGAAAACTGTTGAAGAGACCTACAACTTTGGTCTTTTGAGTTTTTCCAAATTCCACTACATCGTTGTGTAAAACACATATACTCTTAACTGGTTGTTTTTTCAGATACCAGGCTCGTGTATATAGTGCATGATTTCACTCCTATATTCACATATATACATTGAATTGATCTGAAATCAATTTCTAGCATACTCAAACATTAATAAATGTTATTTATCACCATATAACATATTTATTATTATTTATCAACATATTTTTAAATTCACGGGGTTTTACATTTACATAAACTAGAATTTCCTCCAATAAATAATGAATGTAAAAATTTTATTGGACCTTGCATTTGATTCATGTGCACTGTTTATGTTTGTAAATCATTTTAAGGAGTTACGTTTCTACGTATATAATACCCAATTACTATATGCATGTGAACTCATGTATTTCACTATCATTCATTCCTATCTGCTTATCGTTGGGTCTCAAATTCAGTTTAGAAATGTTATGTGGTCCTGATGGTGAGCTTCCTGAGAAGTTGAGGAATCTTGAGCCTCGTCTTATTGAACATGTGAGCAATGAGATAATGGATAAGGATCCTAATGTTCGCTGGAACGATATTGGTAATTCAGACCTTCTGGAAATTATTGTCTTAATGTATTTTTTGTGCTTGTTCATTTCTTGGAAGAACACGAGTTAATGCCATGATTGATATTGTATATAGCTGGATTGGATCATGCCAAGAAATGCGTGACAGAAATGGTTATATGGCCTCTTTTACGTCCCGACATATTCCATGGCTGTCGGTCTCCAGGAAGAGGTCTTCTTCTTTTTGGTCCTCCTGTAAGTTCATTGTTTTACAAAGAATCAAAGGTATCGTGGAATTACTGTTTTAGGTTTTAGTGATTAATTACTCTGTCTCAGGGTACTGGTAAAACCATGATTGGGAAAGCCATTGCTGGAGAAGCAAAAGCGACATTCTTTTACATTTCTGCTAGTTCATTGACAAGCAAGTGGGTAAGTACTCATTTTCTCCTGAATATTTCTGATTGTGCCTGTACTTCAAGGCCATTTAGCAAAAGTGCCTATTGAAATGCATACTTACTATAAATGAATAGAAATATTATATTGGGGCCAGAGTAACATTCTTCGCTTGGTACTAGTTTAAGAGGGCCACGTGTAATTGCATGCTATTACGATTCCTGATAATAGAAAACTGCCAATATATGACTTGTTTATATTTTAAAAAAACACACAGACATGGCATAAATTTCTTCTGAACTAAGTGGAAAGATCACAATTTTTCAGCATAAAATGTGAATTTGGAAGCAGTTTCACCCCATGCTTATTCCAACTGCTTGATTTAAACGGATGGACATGCCATTGTAGTCTGTGCCATTTTTCTGATGTTATCTTGATATGGATCATTCTTCAATTCAAGTATTTGACTTATTTTCACCTTGGAGAGGATTCAGATTTGATATAGGAAAAATTTCTGCCTTCTTTTCCTCACTATTCTTTTGCATTGCGGGTACTTTCGGAATATTGTATCATGGTCGCATGAGCAGTGTCTGTGACTAACAAGGCATGGTTCCTAGCTGTCCTTGTATACCCTATGGCAAACCACTCTGCCTATAATTGTTTTAGGTACTCAGCACAGACTAGTTTGATCTCCAATCTCGGTTAACAACTTATTGTAAAGTTTGCTCTATCCTTGAGGGTGTTCTTGACTTAAGGTTGTACTCAATGACCTTCCCTGCTTTGATCAAGACTGGGAGGGCTGTATAAAAGCCTTAGCAGATGTACTTATGTCATAATATCTACACAAGTATATTTTTGATATATTTTAGCGTTAATTACAGAAACCCCCATGAACTTTTGGGGAGTTGCAGTAAACTCCCATTGATTTTTTTTAATTCCACTAGGCCCCCCTGAACTTTAGGAGTTATTGCACCTAAAGCCCCCTGAAATTTTTTATTTTACTAAATCTTACTTGAAAATTTATCTTTTAATCCTCATATTCCACCATCAACTCTAATGTGTGAATGGGTAAGCATAGGATAGAAAAAGAAGACGAAAATTCCCTTCTTACTCCCAAAAAAAAACCCTTTTATTAAAAACGAAAAATGGGTTTTTCTAGACTAAGGGATTATTTTCATTTTTTTGGCACATGCTTGCCATATAATATGTTAGAAATTGATGGTGCTAATTTGGAGATTAAATGGGGAATTTTCATGTGAAATTTGGCAAGAAAAAAAGCTCAGGAGGGTTATGTGCAATAACTCCTAGAGTCCAAGGTGGTTTAGTGGAATAACAAAAGTTGATGTGGGTTTATTGCAAATCCCCAAAAGTCCATGGGGTTTTCTGTAATTAACCCTATATTTTATGTGTCATTTGCATATATGTACTAATGTACATGGGTTATATCTCATAGTGATGATACTTTCTAGGCACGTGTTCATTTTCTCCAATTTACGTGTGGTAAAGTGGCATCTTTTCTGTATCTGCATGCGGTTAGAAATCTACTTCCTTATACTCCAATAGTTTTTCCTTTTCTTGATTTTTCAATGTCATCGAAGCCCTTGTAATGTGAAATCTACGTAGCAATCAGTGACAACAATTTCAGTAGTGATATATGCTATTTGCATTGGGCTGTTCTATAGCATTTCACTTCACATTTAAATGGAATCATTTCTCACGGGCCTCTTCTTGTATGATTGTTATGATATCCTTCTCCCTCCCACCTCAGCTGATCTTTCTACAGATTGAGGTTGTACTACAAACTAAATCAACTGAGTTATCAATTATTTAAATTAGTCTTGACAATTTGGTAAACTTCTTGCATTCAGAAATTGCATTCATTAGGCCCTGTTTGGTTCGAACGAAAACTGAAGAAAAGGAAGTTAAGGAGAAAACAATTTTCTGCTGTTTGGTTAGAAAAAAAAGAAAAATAAAAAGAAAAGGAAATTGGGGATTCCAGGAGAAAAAGACGATTGAAAATTTCCCGAACCTTTTCCTCGCCGGAACCCAGCGAAAGCAGGCAAAATTTTTTCGAGGAGAAGGAGAAGAGGAGGCGCAGCCCTTGTGTATTTGCTGTAAAGTTTATTCACTACAATGTGGGCCCCACATAGAATAGGTAATGGCTTAAAATTGCTCACTTGGTTGCTTGTAGGCGCCACGGGAAACAATCAAATCACTGCTATATTCATAAGTTTAGCCCGCAGATTTACAAAAGTTATATTTGAGTAGAGAAGGAAAGGAGATCTTATTGCGGCAATCTATAACAAGTCGTATATTGAGAAATTAAACTTCTACACTTGTCATAACACATTTGAATTTTATACTTGTATTGAATTATATATGTTATTCAATATTTTGTTATAATGACTTCCAAAGTTGTTTGTATTGGTTGTATTAATTTTGTTTATTTGCACTGCTTTTAACTGTTTGCATTAGTTTTATGTACTATTTGTATTGATTTGAATTTCATACTGAGATATGCTTGCATTAATTTTTACTGTTTGAATTGGTTTTATGTACTGTTTGTAATGGTTTAAATTTACGGTAAGTATGTAGAATCTTCTACTTTCGTCCTATATGAATTATTTTAAAAAGCCTTCCATAAGTTTTTTTTAATATGAAGACCGACAACCTTTGTGTGTGATCTGTACACCTTCATTAAAAAAAAGAATTTGAAAATTGAAAATAATTGGAAAATTAATAAATTAATATAGATCACTATATAATAAAATTAATTGCATTTTTTAATATCATTTTAGTGTATTAGCAAGCGAGAGATATTGTTTTTTTCATTATTTTCCTTCAAAATTTTCTCACAACTTTAATCCTAACCAAAATTCTAAAAGAATCCTACTTATCTTTCTTTTCCTTTTCCTTTTCCTTTTCCTTTTCCTTTCTTTTTCATTTTCCTTCTCTTTCATTTCCACTCGAATCAAACTTAGCCTTAAGGAATGATGAAAGGGTTGGACTCCTGAGACTTTAACTGGGCTATGCTTTATCAAAAATGCATTTGATAAAATATTTTCGTTCTTAATCATTTGATGCTACATACTACTTCAATATACAACTTACAAAGGTCACTTGGTCTTCTACCAACTCAAAAGCTGCTACTCAACCTGCAAACCTTTGCTTGTGAAATTTGCTCCTGAAAGCAACTCATAATTTATTTTTCTAAGATTGACTGAACCATGACTAGGATACGTTGAGACACCTTCTATATTCTCAACAATAGCGAAAATAGTTTCACATAAAATATACTCCCTTTCTTTTACCTTTTGTTAGTTGTGGTATCAATTCATGATTATTCATTTGTGATGAAAATTTGTTCTGCCACTATCACTGGGAAGTCTATTCTGGACCATTTCCAAGAAAACATCTGATTTCTTTTGTAGATTGGTGAGGGTGAAAAGCTTGTGAGGGCTCTTTTTGGGGTTGCCTGCTGCCGCCAGCCTGCTGTAATATTTGTGGATGAAATAGATTCTCTACTGTCACAGGTATCTTGTTAAACTCATTGAGTCTGTAGACCATCAACATTGCAGACTCAAGAGTATAATTTTTGTTGCAGCGGAAGTCGGATGGTGAACATGAATCGAGTAGGAGATTAAAGACACAGTTTCTTATTGAAATGGAAGGCTTTGACAATGGAAGTGAACAGATTTTACTTATAGGTAACCAAGGAATATATTGGATCTATACTATTCGTCAGTTAATTCCGTCAATCTTTTGCTATGAACTTCATGGATTATCACATGAACTATTTTTGATTTGTTCTCTATTATTTTTTTTATAGGAGCAACCAATAGACCTCAGGAGCTTGACGAAGCAGCACGAAGGCGACTCACAAAGAGACTGTATATACCTCTCCCTTCTTCAGGTAAATTTTGACTTGGAAATTTCAATCTATATCCCAAGTATTTTAATGAACTGCTTGATTGGTTATGAAGAAGCACGAGCCTGGATTGTCCGAAATCTTTTGGAGAAGGATGGCCTGTTCAGGCTCTCCGAGGACGACACTCAGTCAATCTGCAAACTAACAGAAGGTTATTACTCCGCTACAATTTTCAATTGTTGACATGGTTATTAGCATATCGTAAGTTTCCATCGTCCTCTCATACTGCATATTATTTGTGATTTCTCAGGGTATTCAGGGTCAGACATGAAGAACTTAGTGAAAGATGCTTCTATGGGACCTCTACGAGAAGCCCTGAGGCAAGGCATTGAGATTACACAGCTCAAAAAGGAGGATATGCGCCCAGTGACTCTTCAGGTTGCCTTTACACTAGCACTTTATATGTGTCAATAAAATTACTTGTTGGAATACTGAAATTTGCAACTTCAACTGCGGAGGGGAAATTCCTAGAAAGGCAGTTATAGTTACAGTTACAACTTCTGTTTCGTCGCAACTGTGTATTATTTACTTCAGTTGTAAAAAATTGCCCTTATAACGGAACATATAGCTGCAGGTGTACATGCCTTCTAAATATTCTCAGCTACAAGCATAATCTTCTTACAAACCAAACAAAATTTAAAACAACGAGCCCCTTGTACAAACTTTTTTAGGGTCTTTACATGAATCTTATTCTTCCGGAAAAATTCTGAAAATAGACCACATTTGCTAAATATTTAGCAAAATCGACCATTTTGCTAAATATTTAGCAAAATCGACCTCTTTTTGACCTATTGGCCAAAAAGAGGTCGATTTTCAAAAAAGTGGCTTGAAAACATACGGGACCACTGGTCCCGTATGTTTTCAACACAATAATTACAGATTAGAAAACATACGGGACTAGTAGTCCCGTATGTTTTCTGTCATATTTTTGGTGGCATCAAAATGTACGGGACTACTAGTCCCGTACATATTGCAGAGCCAATTTGCTTCTGCAACCAAATATATGAGACTAGTAGTCCCGCACAATTTACAGAGGTAATTTGTCTCGGCTAGCAAATATACGGGACTACTAGTCAAGTAGTCCCGTATATTTTGCAGAGGCAATTTGCCTCTGCCCATCAAACATACGGGACTAGTAGTCCCGTATTTTTGCTGGGCTGAGACAAAACATGCACAAAAAATGCATGACCCTCTAGCTGAGCATACAACCAAAATTTTTATCAAAATTTTTGCCACAATATATCATCTAACATTGTATACATTGATAAAAGTTATAAAATTAGAACATTATAACACAAATCAAAAAAATACACATTATCACAACACAATACATCATCACAACATCACATCCAAAATTCTACCAAAATTCACATCAGCACAAAATAATTCCAAATGCATTAAGTCTAACCATACGATAATATGTAGCTTAAGTAGAATAAATCCAAATGCATCAATAAATCCATACGACAATATATAATCTACATGGAAAAACTAACAAAGGAAAAATCTACCCCTCCCCCGTTGTGTCGGCCTTCGCACCGGCTGAGATCGTCGGCGGTCCCCTTCGTCTTGAGCTTGTATATGCTCGCTCTCCGGTTGTGTGTGGGGCTGTGACGGACCAGCTTGTTGTGACGGACCAGCTTGTTGTGACGGGCCAGCTTTATCGTCGTGCGTGCAAGATCTATCATGTCTACGTTGGCGCACATATGTAGTATCTTCAAGATCCACCTGCTCACGACCTTCATATCGATCCTCATGAGTTTGTTGAAAAGCTCTACGAACTCTCTTCACTATCCGCTGCAATATCGATACGTCTACAGAATCTCTTATGGCGGTAGTTATACCCTCATTTGCAATCCTCACTATATCGTCCAATGCGTCTATCTACAATTACATAAAAATATTGCTTCATATAAGAAACCAAAAGCTAACATAAAGATTAAAAAATCTATTATAATTTATAGCAATTTACTTACCCATCACCTCTCATCTAACCCTCTTGGTACATATCGAGATTGTTGGTTGTGAATCTCGATTTCGTCGACTGGGGGCGCAATTTGGGTGATTATCCAACGTCGGGTAACCCCCCAATACCATCTTATGTAATCGACTTCCTGCATCGGAGGATAAAACGGATCGACAATAAGTTGATGCCGATCATTCCACCGAGCTATGTATGATTGATGCATGCGCTGCCAGTTAATCTGATGTCCACCTTTAGACGCCTTTCTCTCTATTTGTTCGACCAATTGTGGAGCATGCTGTGTGAGTCCAAACTGTCTAAACACACGATCGGGTACGTGCATCTCCACAATTTCGAAACAAATGAGAGGAACTCTGGACCGCCATATGTCGTGTCCCTCCATACAAATCAGCGGTAGACGATGTAGGTAAGGTGCGTATGGCTGCCACTCGAACTGTAAAATAATCCATATATTAACTGTTATTTGAAATATATCGATAGCTTTAAACGATTGTAATTCAAATTCATACCTGAAAAATTTTCATTCGGTCGAGCTCCCCTCTGTAAAAGTCTAACTGTCTAGCCGGGACCTCATTATAGGCTTTAGTGATATTCCATCTGTAAGTTTTATATACGATAGATTTTTGTTCAAAAGTTTAAATGAAAAATAAAATATCAAACGAGATTAAATTCGCGGAATTTTACCTGCAGCCTAGTGGAATCTGTCCATCCAACTCTCGGATCGCGCATAATCGCGGTTTCAAAACCAGTCTCTCCCATGCCTAAACTTGTAACAATGTCAAACAGCCTTTGAGCTCTTTATTTTGCATTAAAGCAACCTTTGACATTTCTCGATATAGATATGCTAAAACAGCACTACCCCAGGATAATGTCCCACACACGTCAAAGTCTTCGAGAAGTGGTAACCACCTATTGAAAAATGTGGAAGTTAGTCCGATTTTCTAAAAATAGTGAGAAAAAATATCTTCTTATCAAAGTATAAAAGTAATAACAATTTATGACCTGTCTTACCTCAAATGCACTTTATGTTTACTTGAATCGGGAAAAAGAACCGTCCCGATCATGTGCAAAATATATGCTCTAGCATGTTGTTGGATCATGACTTCTGATGCATCGTGTAGCAATGAGTTAGCAAAATTCTCTTTTAGCCATTTCAATCTAATATACCCTCCAGGCAAGGACTCCGGTGATAGTCCTAACAAATTGTCACATACATCCCGCCAAACATGCCTATCTGTCCCCGTGACACAAGGACCATCAATGCGGAGTCCTAGGATCACTGCTACATCCTGAAGAGTAATAGTTGCCTTCCCAACACGTAGATGAAAAGTGTTAGTCTCGGGCCTTCATCTATCCATTAACGCATTGAGATAACGAGATTTGACTTTTAAGCATGCGAGAGAACTCTCCGTGAGCATACGAAACTTCGACAACCCCAGACTTCGGAATATTTTCAATGAACAACTCAATTGCGATTTGTTTATCCATAAGTTGTATCATGTCATTCAATTCTTCATCAGTGGTGATCTCTACCGCAATTGTTCTTTTTTTATTTATTGGACAATTACAAAAGACCTTAATGACATTTTCGGCATGATTAATTATGGTAACTCTGTACATTTGCTCTATCATTCTATCGAAATTGTAATTTCTAGACAACATGAACATTTTCCTAGAGCCTCCATCATATATAGGCAAATTATTCAGACAACATGAACATTTTCCTAGAGCCTCCATCATATATAGGCAAATTATTCATTCCAACACTCAATTTCCCATTGAATAAGCCCATCATATATAGGCAAATTATTCATTCCAACACTCAATTTCCCATTGAATAAGCAAATAATCGGAATTTCATTCGTCATTTTAACTGAAGAATTAAAATTTAACGTATACAAATTAGATATTTTACAAATTGATGATATAATTCATTATTTCCTCTAGATATTCCTCTAAATATACATATTAACTAAACGAAATGGGAGAAATTTATAAAAAAAATTGAAATTGTTACCTTGTCGAAATCGGATTTCGTTGGCGTTGGAGATCAAGTTCGGCGTTAGATTTGAGGGAGGAGGGGGTGAGTTAGCTTTGGGAGAGAGAGATTGGGTTTGGGAGAGATGGAGATTGATTTGGGAGAGATGGAGATTGGGTTTGGGTGTGGAAATCGGGTTTGGGAGAGATTTCAATGGGTTTGGGAGGGGGTGAGATGAGTTTGGGAGTGAAGTTGAAGAGATGAGATGGGTTTGAGAGTGAAGGTGGAGAGAGAAGTTTAATTTAAAGGGGAATAGCGGAATTTAGGGCATAGAGTTGATTTATTTCGACATTTTTACGGGACTAGTAGTCCCGTATAAATGGGTAGGTTGGCTCTGCAAAATGTACGGGACTAGTAGTCCCGTACATTTTGGTGAGCCACCAAAAATATGACAGAAAACATACGGGACTACTAGTCCCGTATGTTTTCTAATCTGTAATTACTGTGTTGAAAACATACGGGACTAGTAATCCCGTATGTTTTCAAGCCACTTTTTTGAAAATCGACCTCTTTTTGGCCAATAGGCCAAAAAGAGGTCGATTTTGCTAAATATTTAGCAAATGTGGTCTATTTTCAGAATTTTTCCTATTCTTCCCTTTAATTCCACGAATCATCATCTCTTCTGTTAAACTAACTACTATCATATTCTTCTTAATTATTTTCAACCAAGTTCTCTTAGACCTTCCTCTAGTCCTTTTTGTTTTATTACCAATAATTTTATCACTTCTTACTAATGCATTTAGTGATCTTCATTCTACATGACCATACAATTATTAGTTGCTCCTAACGGTTGCATCCTTGAACTTATAATTCCTTCATTTTGATGGAGTGAACCATGTCTTTAACAGCTGACTTTTTACTTTTCTTTGTTGTTGTTTTCTAGGATTTTGAGGATGCATTGCAAGAGGTGAGGCCCTCAGTTTCTCTGAATGAGTTGGGTGCATATGAGGAGTGGAACAAACAGTTCGGGAGCTTATCAATGTAGATAAATTTGCTTTTGCACATTTACGTGGCAAAATCTTTATTTGAAGAGTGGTTCCCATATTAATTTGAACTTATAAATTGTTTAAATTTTTTTTACTACATTTACACAAAGTGTTGTCGGGTAATTTTTTTTTCTTGGTAAACAGTGTATGTTTCGTTCAATGTTCAGCTAGAATTTGGTTGGTTCCATTGGTAACAAGCTGAACTCAAGGTAGCCAGTAGGTCCTATTTGCTCATGTTTTGCCCTAAATAAGCTTTGATAGGGCATATTTGTTAAAAGTTGTATGATATTTTGAATAAGTTTTATACCGAATATGAAAGCATATGAACCTGTATGTTTGTTAATATAGAAATCATTAAAGAATGGAAGATGAATGATATTAGCGAATCCCTAGCAAATAACTTTAACATAGTTAACGTGGGTGACTTAAGATAGAAGATAATAAAAGAAGAAGGCTTTGAATACATCTGACTAGTTCTAACTTGTATGTCGATTGGCAATAGTTGTGTCCATTGGGAATAGTTCGTAATAGTATCAAAGGTTCAATTCCAAGGATTTGTGTCCAGTTTAGAATTTAATTAACATTCACTTACACCCCTTTATCGATGCCATATTTTCTTTTTCTCAAAAGCAAATATTATTCTTTTTCCTTCCAATTTTTGCCAAGTACCAAGTTGGTGGGTAGGGCTACGGGTCATAAAGCTTATCTACGCTACCTTGCTGCTTCTAGATTGCTTGTCTCCTCTTACAAAAAGGGTAAGTCTTCTTCATCAGCTTCAGTCTCCTTACCTATTAATGTTAAGAATGACAATGATTTGGCTGATTTTTACTCCAACTGTGGGGCTAATGAGCCTATTCCCTTAGAAGGTCTAGCTCGTATTAAATTTATGAGGGAGAGAGAGAGAGAGGGCGGGTGGGGTTTCTTAACCTCTTGTCCTTTTCTAAGTTGAGTTGCTCTAGTTTTATCCCATGAAGCTTGGTACTTGGAATGTCCGAGATCTTAACGACCCATCCAAAAGAAAATTGGTTAAAGATGTCATCATGTTTTCTTCCGTCGATGTCTTAGGTATTCAAGAAACCAAACTTAACGCTACTAGCTAGGCTTTTATCCTTAAAAAATCTTGGTTCAAATAGAATTACTTTGTGGCTTAGTTTAGATGTGATTGAATCTAGAGGAGGTGTGCTATTAGGATGGAATGATTATTTGCTTGATTGTCTGGATTCCTATATTGGCATCTTTTCTATCTTTGTTATTCTCCTTCACAAACATCTTAACTGGAAATTCCTTGTTATCTTTGTTAACGCGCCTTTAGAATATGAGGATGAAGAGGTGAGTTGGTGGGAACTTACTAGAGTTAGTTTAATGTTTCCATTGCCTTCGGCCTCATTTAGGGATTTTAATGTTACTTTGTATGCCATTGAAAGGAATGGTAGATCTAGTTCTATTAAGGATATGACCTTCTTTAAAAACTTCATCGACTCTCTCTTCTTGATTGATCTTCCCCTTAATGGCAAGAAATTTTCGTGGTCTAATATGAGATCTTCTCTTGTTTTAGCTAGGCTTGATAGATTTTTGGTTTCATCTGCTTTTGAATTCAAATTTCCTTCTCTTGTTCAATATTCATACCCAGCATCCTGTTCTGACCATTCTTTCATCCTGCTGGACACCTCTTCTTTCATGTCTAAGCCTATTTTCAGATTGGATAAATATTGGTTTGATCATTCCTCCTTCAAACCTTTTCTTGCCCAATGTTAGGCTTCTTTCAAGCGTCAGGTTTCCCCAGTTGATAAGTTCTTCTCTAAGCTTAAACTTCTTAAAAGAAGAATTAAATGGTAGAAAAAAATATTTTTGGTTCTCTACAAAAAAATAAGAAGTGCATCCTAGAGAAGATTAATGATCTCTCTGTTCTTGAGGAATCCCGTCCCCTCATGGATCATGAATTTGTTCTTAGATCTTCCCTTTGCGATTCTCTTTCTACCTTAGCTCAATCAGAGGAAATCTATCGAAGACAAAAATTCAGCGTGTTATGGTTGAAGGAAGATGACTCCTATTCTTCTTTTTTCCATAAAATTGCCTCTCATTATAGAAGAAAGAATATCATACCTCACTTTTATCAAAATGGGGTCCTTATCTCTTCAAAAGCTGATAAACAGATAGCTTTCTTTAACTTCTTTTTCAACCTCTTCATATCTAAGCTTCCCTCACCTTTTCACCTAGACTAGGATCATTTATACCCTACTCCTCTTCCTGGCCTTCAATCCCTTGATTCCCTATTCACCAGGGAAGAGATTAGGTCAACTATTTTTGGACTCCATCCCGACAAATTACCTGGTCCTGATGGTTTCTCCATCCTTTTCTACCAATCCTACTGGGAATCCATTGAGTATGAGCTCTTTGGATTCTTCTCACATCTTTTTTTAAGATGCTTCCCCTCTCCACAAAACCAACTTTCCTTTTTTACCCTGATCTCAAAGTCTAACAATCCAAGTGATATTAAAGACTTCAGACCTATCAACCTTCTTAATGGTCTTTTCAAAATTTTCACTAAGGTTTTGGCCAATAGACTTGGTCCTATTCTCTCCTCCCTTGTTGATTGTTCCCAATCTGCTATTCAAGTAAGTAAGTCAACTCTAGACTCCATTGTTCTAGGCCATGAAATGCTTCATAGTTTCTTTTCTAAAAAAATCGAGGCTTGTATCGTTAAGAATGACTTTATTAAAGCCTTTGATTGTATCAATTGGATCTTTATCTTTTCCCTCCTCAAAGCTAGAGGCTTTGGCTCTCGTTGGTGTATGTGGATTGAACATGTTCTTTCCTCCTCCAAATCCTTTGTCATTGTCAATGGTACTCCTTCTAAATATTCTTAATGACATAGAGCTCTCAAGCAAGGTGATCCTCTATCCCCTATGCTTTTCATTCTTATTGTCGATGTTCTTAATAAAATGTTGTTCAATAGCATAAACTCAGGGGACTTATCAGAACATCACATCAAGGAAAGACTTAATGACATTTGATCTCTCTAATTTGTAGATGACACTCTTATATTTTGCAGAGCTGACAAAAATAATGTTTCTACTCTCAAATTTATCCTTTATCTCCTTGAAGAAGTTTATGGTTTGGGGATTAACTTCAGCAAATCTAATCTCTACTATAGTGGTAAATTTACAAACCGGGGTCTTTCTCTTGCTAGAATCCTCAATTGTGCTTTTGCCTCCCCTCCCTTCAAATATCTTGGCCTTTCTTTAAAGAAAGGATCACTGCTAAATCAGACTGGCAGCCTCTTCTTGATTCGTTTCACAAAAAAAACTTGCCTTATGGAAAGGTAAACACCTCTCTTTTGGTGGCCGTCTTGTTCTTCTTAACTCAGTTCTCTCTTCCATTTCTCTTTATTACATGTCTTTTTTTTAAATCCCTAAATGGCTAACCAAGGCAATAGATTAGATTAGATGTA